>NW_026577889.1:3806619-4123838 GCF_029407905.1 Bubalus kerabau | reverse complement strand
CCGTTGGGTCTGGCGCACCGTAAGAGGTCCCTCACCTCGAGGGGAGGCAGGCACCCTGGGAAGTTCCCTAAGGTCCCCGGCAGAAGGCGAGGGACACGAGGGTTTCCCGCCGCCCCCCGACAAAGACCTCGAGAGTCCTTCTTCAACGCGTCTCGAGGCCCTAGTCCCCTCCCGTGACTCGAGAGCCAGGACGCGCTCCCCCTCGCCACGCGCATGGAGACCTGACTTCCCTGGCGCCGCACGAGAGGCTCCCTGAGATCCTCGTCGTGCCTCGGGCGAAAACCCCCACGGGCGCCGCAGCTCGAGGAAACCCCTGAGACGCCCCCGTCCTCGCGAGCTGAGGGCCTTCTTTTCCTGCATGGCCTGGAGAGCAATCCCGGGTCCTCTCTCCAAACGGAAGAGGAGGCTGGACTCCCTTGAGGCCGCTCAGGGGGCTCCAAGAGACCCGCGTCGCGACTCGAGAGGACAGCGGAGTCCTTGGCTTCCCCTCGAGACGAGGCCTAACTCCCCGGGGGAGCCTGGAATGCAACCCCGAGATCCCTGCCTTCCCTGGAGAGGAAAATTAGGTCCCGGACACACGCTTAGGTGAGGTCTCTTAGGCCCTGCAGTGACTCGAGCGCCACCCCCAGCTTTCCCTCGCAACCCGAGGGGAAGATTGGGCTTCCCAGGGCCAACCCAAGGGGAAGGCTGAGATCCCCGTCGTAACTCGAGAATGCCGCCGCAACTCGAGAAAAACCACGTGGTTCCCACCGCTTGGCAAGATGAGGCCCTTGCCCGCGACGGCTTCTCAAGGGAAGTCCCCTGTTCCGCCCTGAAGGGCGAGACGGTCCCTGACAGCCTTCCTGCGACCCCCAAAAGTCCCCCGACACGCCGGGTTCCCCCGAGGGGAACACCGAGGGTCCCGGCACCGCTTCCTCTGAGCCCCTTCTCCCCTCCTGATCGCGACAGGAGAGGCGATTCCCCTGCGTGGTCTGGAAGGGGTTCCCGGCCTTCCCGGCGCACCTCAGGATGAGGCCGGTCTCACGAGGAAATTCGAGACGAGCCACGTGGGTGGGGCCACAGGCCGAACGCCCCCGATTCCCCGGTCCGCCCTTGAGAAGGACCCGAGGCCCGGACCCCTCTTCGAAGGCAACCCTGTGGGTGAAGGCACAACACGAAGGGGCACTGCCACCCCCGTGCATCGTCCGCAAAGACCCGCGGGTTCCACACACAGCTCGACGAGGGGCCTGAGACCCCCTGAGCAACTCGAGAGGCCAGCGGGGTTCCCTTCCTCAGACAAGACGAGGCCTGACTCTCCTGTCCCAACTCTGCAGGGACCCTGCGGTCGGAGTCCGAAACGCAGAGGAAGCCTGAGGTGCCTGCCTCCCCTCGAGGTGAGGCCCTCTTCCGTTGCGCCAGACCCAGCGGAGTCCCGAGGGGCCCCGCCACCTCCACAGGATCCCTCGCCTCTCAGAGGCACCCTGGGAAGTTCCCTAAGGTCCCCGGCAGAAGGCGAGGGACACGAGGGTTTCCCGCCGCCCCCCGACAAAGCCCTCGAGAGTCCTTCTTCAACGCGTCTCGAGGCCCTAGTCCCCTCCCGTGACTCGAGAGCCAGGACGCGCTCCCCCTCGCCACGCGCATGGAGACCTGACTTCCCTGGCGCCGCACGAGAGGCTCCCTGAGATCCTCGTCGTGCCTCGGGAGAAAACCCCCACGGGCGCCGCAGCTCGAGGAAACCCCTGAGACGCCCCCGTCCTCGCGAGCTGAGGGCCTTCTTTTCCTGCATGGCCTGGAGAGCAATCCCGGGTCCTCTCTCCAAACGGAAGAGGAGGCTGGACTCCCTTGAGGCCGCTCAGGGGGCTCCAAGAGACCCGCGTCGCGACTCAAGAGGAGAGCGGAGTCCTTGGCTTCCCCTCGAGACGAGGCCTGACTCCCCGGGGGAGCCTGGAATGCAACCCCGAGATCCCTGCCTTCCCTGGAGAGGAAAATTAGGTCCCGGACACACGCTTAGGTGAGGTCTCTTAGGCCCTGCAGTGACTCGAGCGCCACCCCCAGCTTTCCCTCGCAACCCGAGGGGAAGATTGGGCTTCCCAGGGCCAACCCAAGGGGAAGGCTGAGATCCCCGTCGTAACTCGAGAATGCCGCCGCAACTCGAGAAAAACCACGTGGTTCCCACCGCTTGGCAAGATGAGGCCCTTGCCCGCGACGGCGTCTCAAGGGAAGTCCCCTGTTCCGCCCTGAAGGGCGAGACGGTCCCTGACAGCCTTCCTGCGACCCCCAAAAGTCCCCCGACACGCCGGGTTCCCCCGAGGGGAACACCGAGGGTCCCGGCACCGCTTCCTCTGAGCCCCTTCTCCCCTCCTGATCGCGACAGGAGAGGCGATTCCCCTGCGTGGTCTGGAAGGGGTTCCCGGCCTTCCCGGCGCACCTCAGGATGAGGCCGGTCTCACGAGGAAATTCGAGACGAGCCACGTGGGTGGGGCCACAGGCCAAACGCCCCCGATTCCCCGGTCCGCCCTTGAGAAGGACCCGAGGCCCGGACCCCTCTTCGAAGGCAACCCTGTGGGTGAAGGCACAACACGAAGGGGCACTGCCACCCCCGTGCATCGTCCGCAAAGACCCGCGGGTTCCACACACAGCTCGACGAGGGGCCTGAGACCCCCTGAGCAACTCGAGAGGCCAGCGGGGTTCCCTTCCTCAGACAAGACGAGGCCTGACTCTCCTGTCCCAACTCTGCAGGGACCCTGCGGTCGGAGTCCGAAACGCAGAGGAAGCCTGAGGTGCCTGCCTCCCCTCGAGGTGAGGCCCTCTTCCGTTGCGCCACACCCAGCGGAGTCCCGAGGGGCCCCGCCACCTCCACAGGATCCCTCGCCTCTCAGAGGCACCCTGGGAAGTTCCCTAAGGTCCCCGGCAGAAGGCGAGGGAAACGAGGGTTTCCCGCCGCCCCCCGACAAAGCCCTCGAGAGTCCTTCTTCAACGCGTCTCGAGGCCCTAGTCCCCTCCCGTGACTCGAGAGCCAGGACGCGCTCCCCCTCGCCACGCGCATGGAGACCTGACTTCCCTGGCGCCGCACGAGAGGCTCCCTGAGATCCTCGTCGTGCCTCGGGAGAAAACCCCCACGGGCGCCGCAGCTCGAGGAAACCCCTGAGACGCCCCCGTCCTCGCGAGCTGAGGGCCTTCTTTTCCTGCATGGCCTGGAGAGCAATCCCGGGTCCTCTCTCCAAACGGAAGAGGAGGCTGGACTCCCTTGAGGCCGCTCAGGGGGCTCCAAGAGACCCGCGTCGCGACTCGAGAGGAGAGCGGAGTCCTTGGCTTCCCCTCGAGACGAGGCCTGACTCCCCGGGGGAGCCTGGAATGCAACCCCGAGATCCCTGCCTTCCCTGGAGAGGAAAATTAGGTCCCGGACACACGCTTAGGTGAGGTCTCTTAGGCCCTGCAGTGACTCGAGCGCCACCCCCAGCTTTCCCTCGCAACCCGAGGGGAAGATTGGGCTTCCCAGGGCCAACCCAAGGGGAAGGCTGAGATCCCCGTCGTAACTCGAGAATGCCGCCGCAACTCGAGAAAAACCACGTGGTTCCCACCGCTTGGCAAGATGAGGCCCTTGCCCGCGACGGCGTCTCAAGGGAAGTCCCCTGTTCCGCCCTGAAGGGCGAGACGGTCCCTGACAGCCTTCCTGCGACCCCCAAAAGTCCCCCGACACGCCGGGTTCCCCCGAGGGGAACACCGAGGGTCCCGGCACCGCTTCCTCTGAGCCCCTTCTCCCCTCCTGATCGCGACAGGAGAGGCGATTCCCCTGCGTGGTCTGGAAGGGGTTCCCGGCCTTCCCGGCGCACCTCAGGATGAGGCCGGTCTCACGAGGAAATTCGAGACGAGCCACGTGGGTGGGGCCACAGGCCGAACGCCCCCGATTCCCCGGTCCGCCCTTGAGAAGGACCCGAGGCCCGGACCCCTCTTCGAAGGCAACCCTGTGGGTGAAGGCACAACACGAAGGGGCACTGCCACCCCCGTGCATCGTCCGCAAAGACCCGCGGGTTCCACACACAGCTCGACGAGGGGCCTGAGACCCCCTGAGCAACTCGAGAGGCCAGCGGGGTTCCCTTCCTCAGACAAGACGAGGCCTGACTCTCCTGTCCCAACTCTGCAGGGACCCTGCGGTCGGAGTCCGAAACGCAGAGGAAGCCTGAGGTGCCTGCCTCCCCTCGAGGTGAGGCCCTCTTCCGTTGCGCCAGACCCAGCGGAGTCCCGAGGGGCCCCGCCACCTCCACAGGATCCCTCGCCTCTCAGAGGCACCCTGGGAAGTTCCCTAAGGTCCCCGGCAGAAGGCGAGGGACACGAGGGTTTCCCGCCGCCCCCCGACAAAGACCTCGAGAGTCCTTCTTCAACGCGTCTCGAGGCCCTAGTCCCCTCCCGTGACTCGAGAGCCAGGACGCGCTCCCCCTCGCCACGCGCATGGAGACCTGACTTCCCTGGCGCCGCACGAGAGGCTCCCTGAGATCCTCGTCGTGCCTCGGGAGAAAACCCCCACGGGCGCCGCAGCTCGAGGAAACCCCTGAGACGCCCCCGTCCTCGCGAGCTGAGGGCCTTCTTTTCCTGCATGGCCTGGAGAGCAATCCCGGGTCCTCTCTCCAAACGGAAGAGGAGGCTGGACTCCCTTGAGGCCGCTCAGGGGGCTCCAAGAGACCCGCGTCGCGACTCGAGAGGAGAGCGGAGTCCTTGGCTTCCCCTCGAGACGAGGCCTGACTCCCCGGGGGAGCCTGGAATGCAACCCCGAGATCCCTGCCTTCCCTGGAGAGGAAAATTAGGTCCCGGACACACGCTTAGGTGAGGTCTCTTAGGCCCTGCAGTGACTCGAGCGCCACCCCCAGCTTTCCCTCGCAACCCGAGGGGAAGATTGGGCTTCCCAGGGCCAACCCAAGGGGAAGGCTGAGATCCCCGTCGTAACTCGAGAATGCCGCCGCAACTCGAGAAAAACCACGTGGTTCCCACCGCTTGGCAAGATGAGGCCCTTGCCCGCGACGGCGTCTCAAGGGAAGTCCCCTGTTCCGCCCTGAAGGGCGAGACGGTCCCTGACAGCCTTCCTGCGACCCCCAAAAGTCCCCCGACACGCCGGGTTCCCCCGAGGGGAACACCGAGGGTCCCGGCACCGCTTCCTCTGAGCCCCTTCTCCCCTCCTGATCGCGACAGGAGAGGCGATTCCCCTGCGTGGTCTGGAAGGGGTTCCCGGCCTTCCCGGCGCACCTCAGGATGAGGCCGGTCTCACGAGGAAATTCGAGACGAGCCACGTGGGTGGGGCCACAGGCCAAACGCCCCCGATTCCCCGGTCCGCCCTTGAGATGGACCCGAGGCCCGGACCCCTCTTCGAAGGCAACCCTGTGGGTGAAGGCACAACACGAAGGGGCACTGCCACCCCCGTGCATCGTCCGCAAAGACCCGCGGGTTCCACACACAGCTCGACGAGGGGCCTGAGACCCCCTGAGCAACTCGAGAGGCCAGCGGGGTTCCCTTCCTCAGACAAGACGAGGCCTGACTCTCCTGTCCCAACTCTGCAGGGACCCTGCGGTCGGAGTCCGAAACGCAGAGGAAGCCTGAGGTGCCTGCCTCCCCTCGAGGTGAGGCCCTCTTCCGTTGCGCCACACCCAGCGGAGTCCCGAGGGGCCCCGCCACCTCCACAGGATCCCTCGCCTCTCAGAGGCACCCTGGGAAGTTCCCTAAGGTCCCCGGCAGAAGGCGAGGGAAACGAGGGTTTCCCGCCGCCCCCCGACAAAGCCCTCGAGAGTCCTTCTTCAACGCGTCTCGAGGCCCTAGTCCCCTCCCGTGACTCGAGAGCCAGGACGCGCTCCCCCTCGCCACGCGCATGGAGACCTGACTTCCCTGGCGCCGCACGAGAGGCTCCCTGAGATCCTCGTCGTGCCTCGGGAGAAAACCCCCACGGGCGCCGCAGCTCGAGGAAACCCCTGAGACGCCCCCGTCCTCGCGAGCTGAGGGCCTTCTTTTCCTGCATGGCCTGGAGAGCAATCCCGGGTCCTCTCTCCAAACGGAAGAGGAGGCTGGACTCCCTTGAGGCCGCTCAGGGGGCTCCAAGAGACCCGCGTCGCGACTCGAGAGGAGAGCGGAGTCCTTGGCTTCCCCTCGAGACGAGGCCTGACTCCCCGGGGGAGCCTGGAATGCAACCCCGAGATCCCTGCCTTCCCTGGAGAGGAAAATTAGGTCCCGGACACACGCTTAGGTGAGGTCTCTTAGGCCCTGCAGTGACTCGAGCGCCACCCCCAGCTTTCCCTCGCAACCCGAGGGGAAGATTGGGCTTCCCAGGGCCAACCCAAGGGGAAGGCTGAGATCCCCGTCGTAACTCGAGAATGCCGCCGCAACTCGAGAAAAACCACGTGGTTCCCACCGCTTGGCAAGATGAGGCCCTTGCCCGCGACGGCGTCTCAAGGGAAGTCCCCTGTTCCGCCCTGAAGGGCGAGACGGTCCCTGACAGCCTTCCTGCGACCCCCAAAAGTCCCCCGACACGCCGGGTTCCCCGAGGGGAACACCGAGGGTCCCGGCACCGCTTCCTCTGAGCCCCTTCTCCCCTCCTGATCGCGACAGGAGAGGCGATTCCCCTGCGTGGTCTGGAAGGGGTTCCCGGCCTTCCCGGCGCACCTCAGGATGAGGCCGGTCTCACGAGGAAATTCGAGACGAGCCACGTGGGTGGGGCCACAGGCCGAACGCCCCCGATTCCCCGGTCCGCCCTTGAGAAGGACCCGAGGCCCGGACCCCTCTTCGAAGGCAACCCTGTGGGTGAAGGCACAACACGAAGGGGCACTGCCACCCCCGTGCATCGTCCGCAAAGACCCGCGGGTTCCACACACAGCTCGACGAGGGGCCTGAGACCCCCTGAGCAACTCGAGAGGCCAGCGGGGTTCCCTTCCTCAGACAAGACGAGGCCTGACTCTCCTGTCCCAACTCTGCAGGGACCCTGCGGTCGGAGTCCGAAACGCAGAGGAAGCCTGAGGTGCCTGCCTCCCCTCGAGGTGAGGCCCTCTTCCGTTGCGCCAGACCCAGCGGAGTCCCGAGGGGCCCCGCCACCTCCACAGGATCCCTCGCCTCTCAGAGGCACCCTGGGAAGTTCCCTAAGGTCCCCGGCAGAAGGCGAGGGACACGAGGGTTTCCCGCCGCCCCCCGACAAAGACCTCGAGAGTCCTTCTTCAACGCGTCTCGAGGCCCTAGTCCCCTCCCGTGACTCGAGAGCCAGGACGCGCTCCCCCTCGCCACGCGCATGGAGACCTGACTTCCCTGGCGCCGCACGAGAGGCTCCCTGAGATCCTCGTCGTGCCTCGGGAGAAAACCCCCACGGGCGCCGCAGCTCGAGGAAACCCCTGAGACGCCCCCGTCCTCGCGAGCTGAGGGCCTTCTTTTCCTGCATGGCCTGGAGAGCAATCCCGGGTCCTCTCTCCAAACGGAAGAGGAGGCTGGACTCCCTTGAGGCCGCTCAGGGGGCTCCAAGAGACCCGCGTCGCGACTCGAGAGGAGAGCGGAGTCCTTGGCTTCCCCTCGAGACGAGGCCTGACTCCCCGGGGGAGCCTGGAATGCAACCCCGAGATCCCTGCCTTCCCTGGAGAGGAAAATTAGGTCCCGGACACACGCTTAGGTGAGGTCTCTTAGGCCCTGCAGTGACTCGAGCGCCACCCCCAGCTTTCCCTCGCAACCCGAGGGGAAGATTGGGCTTCCCAGGGCCAACCCAAGGGGAAGGCTGAGATCCCCGTCGTAAGTCGAGAATGCCGCCGCAACTCGAGAAAAACCACGTGGTTCCCACCGCTTGGCAAGATGAGGCCCTTGCCCGCGACGGCGTCTCAAGGGAAGTCCCCTGTTCCGCCCTGAAGGGCGAGACGGTCCCTGACAGCCTTCCTGCGACCCCCAAAAGTCCCCCGACACGCCGGGTTCCCCCGAGGGGAACACCGAGGGTCCCGGCACCGCTTCCTCTGAGCCCCTTCTCCCCTCCTGATCGCGACAGGAGAGGCGATTCCCCTGCGTGGTCTGGAAGGGGTTCCCGGCCTTCCCGGCGCACCTCAGGATGAGGCCGGTCTCACGAGGAAATTCGAGACGAGCCACGTGGGTGGGGCCACAGGCCGAACGCCCCCGATTCCCCGGTCCGCCCTTGAGAAGGACCCGAGGCCCGGACCCCTCTTCGAAGGCAACCCTGTGGGTGAAGGCACAACACGAAGGGGCACTGCCACCCCCGTGCATCGTCCGCAAAGACCCGCGGGTTCCACACACAGCTCGACGAGGGGCCTGAGACCCCCTGAGCAACTCGAGAGGCCAGCGGGGTTCCCTTCCTCAGACAAGACGAGGCCTGACTCTCCTGTCCCAACTCTGCAGGGACCCTGCGGTCGGAGTCCGAAACGCAGAGGAAGCCTGAGGTGCCTGCCTCCCCTCGAGGTGAGGCCCTCTTCCGTTGCGCCAGACCCAGCGGAGTCCCGAGGGGCCCCGCCACCTCCACAGGATCCCTCGCCTCTCAGAGGCACCCTGGGAAGTTCCCTAAGGTCCCCGGCAGAAGGCGAGGGACACGAGGGTTTCCCGCCGCCCCCCGACAAAGACCTCGAGAGTCCTTCTTCAACGCGTCTCGAGGCCCTAGTCCCCTCCCGTGACTCGAGAGCCAGGACGCGCTCCCCCTCGCCACGCGCATGGAGACCTGACTTCCCTGGCGCCGCACGAGAGGCTCCCTGAGATCCTCGTCGTGCCTCGGGAGAAAACCCCCACGGGCGCCGCAGCTCGAGGAAACCCCTGAGACGCCCCCGTCCTCGCGAGCTGAGGGCCTTCTTTTCCTGCATGGCCTGGAGAGCAATCCCGGGTCCTCTCTCCAAACGGAAGAGGAGGCTGGACTCCCTTGAGGCCGCTCAGGGGGCTCCAAGAGACCCGCGTCGCGACTCGAGAGGAGAGCGGAGTCCTTGGCCTCCCCTCGAGACGAGAACTGACTCCCCGGGGGAGCCTGGAATGCAACCCCGAGATCCCTGCCTTCCCTGGAGAGGAAAATTAGGTCCCGGACACACGCTTAGGTGAGGTCTCTTAGGCCCTGCAGTGACTCGAGCGCCACCCCCAGCTTTCCCTCGCAACCCGAGGGGAAGATTGGGCTTCCCAGGGCCAACCCAAGGGGAAGGCTGAGATCCCCGTCGTAACTCGAGAATGCCGCCGCAACTCGAGAAAAACCACGTGGTTCCCACCGCTTGGCAAGATGAGGCCCTTGCCCGCGACGGCGTCTCAAGGGAAGTCCCCTGTTCCGCCCTGAAGGGCGAGACGGTCCCTGACAGCCTTCCTGCGACCCCCAAAAGTCCCCCGACACGCCGGGTTCCCCCGAGGGGAACACCGAGGGTCCCGGCACCGCTTCCTCTGAGCCCCTTCTCCCCTCCTGATCGCGACAGGAGAGGCGATTCCCCTGCGTGGTCTGGAAGGGGTTCCCGGCCTTCCCGGCGCACCTCAGGATGAGGCCGGTCTCACGAGGAAATTCGAGACGAGCCACGTGGGTGGGGCCACAGGCCGAACGCCCCCGATTCCCCGGTCCGCCCTTGAGAAGGACCCGAGGCCCGGACCCCTCTTCGAAGGCAACCCTGTGGGTGAAGGCACAACACGAAGGGGCACTGCCAACCCCGTGCATCGTCCGCAAAGACCCGCGGGTTCCACACACAGCTCGACGAGGGGCCTGAGACCCCCTGAGCAACACGAGAGGCCAGCGGGGTTCCCTTCCTCAGACAAGACGAGGCCTGACTCTCCTGTCCCAACTCTGCAGGGACCCTGCGGTCGGAGTCCGAAACGCAGAGGAAGCCTGAGGTGCCTGCCTCCCCTCGAGGTGAGGCCCTCTTCCGTTGCGCCAGACCCAGCGGAGTCCCGAGGGGCCCCGCCACCTCCACAGGATCCCTCGCCTCTCAGAGGCACCCTGGCAAGTTCCCTAAGGTCCCCGGCAGAGGGCGAGGGACACGAGGGTTTCCCGCCGCCCCCCGACAAAGACCTCGAGAGTCCTTCTTCAACGCGTCTCGAGGCCCTAGTCCCCTCCCGTGACTCGAGAGCCAGGACGCGCTCCCCCTCGCCACGCGCATGGAGACCTGACTTCCCTGGCGCCGCACGAGAGGCTCCCTGAGATCCTCGTCGTGCCTCGGGCGAAAACCCCCACGGGCGCCGCAGCTCGAGGAAACCCCTGAGACGCCCCCGTCCTCGCGAGCTGAGGGCCTTCTTTTCCTGCATGGCCTGGAGAGCAATCCCGGGTCCTCTCTCCAAACGGAAGAGGAGGCTGGACTCCCTTGAGGCCGCTCAGGGGGCTCCAAGAGACCCGCGTCGCGACTCGAGAGGAGAGCGGAGTCCTTGGCCTCCCCTCGAGACGAGGCCTGACTCCCCGGGGGAGCCTGGAATGCAACCCCGAGATCCCTGCCTTCCCTGGAGAGGAAAATTAGGTCCCGGACACACGCTTAGGTGAGGTCTCTTAGGCCCTGCAGTGACTCGAGCGCCACCCCCAGCTTTCCCTCGCAACCCGAGGGGAAGATTGGGCTTCCCAGGGCCAACCCAAGGGGAAGGCTGAGATCCCCGTCGTAACTCGAGAATGCCGCCGCAACTCGAGAAAAACCACGTGGTTCCCACCGCTTGGCAAGATGAGGCCCTTGCCCGCGACGGCGTCTCAAGGGAAGTCCCCTGTTCCGCCCTGAAGGGCGAGACGGTCCCTGACAGCCTTCCTGCGACCCCCAAAAGTCCCCCGACACGCCGGGTTCCCCCGAGGGGAACACCGAGGGTCCCGGCACCGCTTCCTCTGAGCCCCTTCTCCCCTCCTGATCGCGACAGGAGAGGCGATTCCCCTGCGTGGTCTGGAAGGGGTTCCCGGCCTTCCCGGCGCACCTCAGGATGAGGCCGGTCTCACGAGGAAATTCGAGACGAGCCACGTGGGTGGGGCCACAGGCCGAACGCCCCCGATTCCCCGGTCCGCCCTTGAGAAGGACCCGAGGCCCGGACCCCTCTTCGAAGGCAACCCTGTGGGTGAAGGCACAACACGAAGGGGCACTGCCACCCCCGTGCATCGTCCGCAAAGACCCGCGGGTTCCACACACAGCTCGACGAGGGGCCTGAGACCCCCTGAGCAACTCGAGAGGCCAGCGGGGTTCCCTTCCTCAGACAAGACGAGGCCTGACTCTCCTGTCCCAACTCTGCAGGGACCCTGCGGTCGGAGTCCGAAACGCAGAGGAAGCCTGAGGTGCCTGCCTCCCCTCGAGGTGAGGCCCTCTTCCGTTGCGCCACACCCAGCGGAGTCCCGAGGGGCCCCGCCACCTCCACAGGATCCCTCGCCTCTCAGAGGCACCCTGGGAAGTTCCCTAAGGTCCCCGGCAGAAGGCGAGGGAAACGAGGGTTTCCCGCCGCCCCCCGACAAAGCCCTCGAGAGTCCTTCTTCAACGCGTCTCAAGGCCCTAGTCCCCTCCCGTGACTCGAGAGCCAGGACGCGCTCCCCCTCGCCACGCGCATGGAGACCTGACTTCCCTGGCGCCGCACGAGAGGCTCCCTGAGATCCTCGTCGTGCCTCGGGAGAAAACCCCCACGGGCGCCGCAGCTCGAGGAAACCCCTGAGACGCCCCCGTCCTCGCGAGCTGAGGGCCTTCTTTTCCTGCATGGCCTGGAGAGCAATCCCGGGTCCTCTCTCCAAACGGAAGAGGAGGCTGGACTCCCTTGAGGCCGCTCAGGGGGCTCCAAGATACCCGCGTCGCGACTCGAGAGGAGAGCGGAGTCCTTGGCTTCCCCTCGAGACGAGGCCTGACTCCCCGGGGGAGCCTGGAATGCAACCCCGAGATCCCTGCCTTCCCTGGAGAGGAAAATTAGGTCCCGGACACACGCTTAGGTGAGGTCTCTTAGGCCCTGCAGTGACTCGAGCGCCACCCCCAGCTTTCCCTCGCAACCCGAGGGGAAGATTGGGCTTCCCAGGGCCAACCCAAGGGGAAGGCTGAGATCCCCGTCGTAACTCGAGAATGCCGCCGCAACTCGAGAAAAACCACGTGGTTCCCACCGCTTGGCAAGATGAGGCCCTTGCCCGCGACGGCGTCTCAAGGGAAGTCCCCTGTTCCGCCCTGAAGGGCGAGACGGTCCCTGACAGCCTTCCTGCGACCCCCAAAAGTCCCCCGACACGCCGGGTTCCCCCGAGGGGAACACCGAGGGTCCCGGCACCACTTCCTCTGAGCCCCTTCTCCCCTCCTGATCGGGACAGGAGAGGCGATTCCCCTGCGTGGTCTGGAAGGGGTTCCCGGCCTTCCCGGCGCACCTCAGGATGAGGCCGGTCTCACGAGGAAATTCGAGACGAGCCACGTGGGTGGGGCCACAGGCCGAACGCCCCCGATTCCCCGGTCCGCCCTTGAGAAGGACCCGAGGCCCGGACCCCTCTTCGAAGGCAACCCTGTGGGTGAAGGCACAACACGAAGGGGCACTGCCACCCCCGTGCATCGTCCGCAAAGACCCGCGGGTTCCACACACAGCTCGACGAGGGGCCTGAGACCCCCTGAGCAACTCGAGAGGCCAGCGGGGTTCCCTTCCTCAGACAAGACGAGGCCTGACTCTCCTGTCCCAACTCTGCAGGGACCCTGCGGTCGGAGTCCGAAACGCAGAGGAAGCCTGAGGTGCCTGCCTCCCCTCGAGGTGAGGCCCTCTTCCGTTGCGCCAGACCCAGCGGAGTCCCGAGGGGCCCCGCCACCTCCACAGGATCCCTCGCCTCTCAGAGGCACCCTGGGAAGTTCCCTAAGGTCCCCGGCAGAAGGCGAGGGACACGAGGGTTTCCCGCCGCCCCCCGACAAAGACCTCGAGAGTCCTTCTTCAACGCGTCTCGAGGCCCTAGTCCCCTCCCGTGACTCGAGAGCCAGGACGCGCTCCCCCTCGCCACGCGCATGGAGACCTGACTTCCCTGGCGCCGCACGAGAGGCTCCCTGAGATCCTCGTCGTGCCTCGGGAGAAAACCCCCACGGGCGCCGCAGCTCGAGGAAACCCCTGAGACGCCCCCGTCCTCGCGAGCTGAGGGCCTTCTTTTCCTGCATGGCCTGGAGAGCAATCCCGGGTCCTCTCTCCAAACGGAAGAGGAGGCTGGACTCCCTTGAGGCCGCTCAGGGGGCTCCAAGAGACCCGCGTCGCGACTCGAGAGGAGAGCGGAGTCCTTGGCTTCCCCTCGAGACGAGGCCTGACTCCCCGGGGGAGCCTGGAATGCAACCCCGAGATCCCTGCCTTCCCTGGAGAGGAAAATTAGGTCCCGGACACACGCTTAGGTGAGGTCTCTTAGGCCCTGCAGTGACTCGAGCGCCACCCCCAGCTTTCCCTCGCAACCCGAGGGGAAGATTGGGCTTCCCAGGGCCAACCCAAGGGGAAGGCTGAGATCCCCGTCGTAACTCGAGAATGCCGCCGCAACTCGAGAAAAACCACGTGGTTCCCACCGCTTGGCAAGATGAGGCCCTTGCCCGCGACGGCGTCTCAAGGGAAGTCCCCTGTTCCGCCCTGAAGGGCGAGACGGTCCCTGACAGCCTTCCTGCGACCCCCAAAAGTCCCCCGACACGCCGGGTTCCCCCGAGGGGAACACCGAGGGTCCCGGCACCGCTTCCTCTGAGCCCCTTCTCCCCTCCTGATCGCGACAGGAGAGGCGATTCCCCTGCGTGGTCTGGAAGGGGTTCCCGGCCTTCCCGGCGCACCTCAGGATGAGGCCGGTCTCACGAGGAAATTCGAGACGAGCCACGTGGGTGGGGCCACAGGCCGAACGCCCCCGATTCCCCGGTCCGCCCTTGAGAAGGACCCGAGGCCCGGACCCCTCTTCGAAGGCAACCCTGTGGGTGAAGGCACAACACGAAGGGGCACTGCCACCCCCGTGCATCGTCCGCAAAGACCCGCGGGTTCCACACACAGCTCGACGAGGGGCCTGAGACCCCCTGAGCAACTCGAGAGGCCAGCGGGGTTCCCTTCCTCAGACAAGACGAGGCCTGACTCTCCTGTCCCAACTCTGCAGGGACCCTGCGGTCGGAGTCCGAAACGCAGAGGAAGCCTGAGGTGCCTGCCTCCCCTCGAGGTGAGGCCCTCTTCCGTTGCGCCAGACCCAGCGGAGTCCCGAGGGGCCCCGCCACCTCCACAGGATCCCTCGCCTCTCAGAGGCACCCTGGGAAGTTCCCTAAGGTCCCCGGCAGAAGGCGAGGGACACGAGGGTTTCCCGCCGCCCCCCGACAAAGACCTCGAGAGTCCTTCTTCAACGCGTCTCGAGGCCCTAGTCCCCTCCCGTGACTCGAGAGCCAGGACGCGCTCCCCCTCGCCACGCGCATGGAGACCTGACTTCCCTGGCGCCGCACGAGAGGCTCCCTGAGATCCTCGTCGTGCCTCGGGAGAAAACCCCCACGGGCGCCGCAGCTCGAGGAAACCCCTGAGACGCCCCCGTCCTCGCGAGCTGAGGGCCTTCTTTTCCTGCATGGCCTGGAGAGCAATCCCGGGTCCTCTCTCCAAACGGAAGAGGAGGCTGGACTCCCTTGAGGCCGCTCAGGGGGCTCCAAGAGACCCGCGTCGCGACTCGAGAGGAGAGCGGAGTCCTTGGCCTCCCCTCGAGACGAGGCCTGACTCCCCGGGGGAGCCTGGAATGCAACCCCGAGATCCCTGCCTTCCCTGGAGAGGAAAATTAGGTCCCGGACACACGCTTAGGTGAGGTCTCTTAGGCCCTGCAGTGACTCGAGCGCCACCCCCAGCTTTCCCTCGCAACCCGAGGGGAAGATTGGGCTTCCCAGGGCCAACCCAAGGGGAAGGCTGAGATCCCCGTCGTAACTCGAGAATGCCGCCGCAACTCGAGAAAAACCACGTGGTTCCCACCGCTTGGCAAGATGAGGCCCTTGCCCGCGACGGCGTCTCAAGGGAAGTCCCCTGTTCCGCCCTGAAGGGCGAGACGGTCCCTGACAGCCTTCCTGCGACCCCCAAAAGTCCCCCGACACGCCGGGTTCCCCCGAGGGGAACACCGAGGGTCCCGGCACCGCTTCCTCTGAGCCCCTTCTCCCCTCCTGATCGCGACAGGAGAGGCGATTCCCCTGCGTGGTCTGGAAGGGGTTCCCGGCCTTCCCGGCGCACCTCAGGATGAGGCCGGTCTCACGAGGAAATTCGAGACGAGCCACGTGGGTGGGGCCACAGGCCGAACGCCCCCGATTCCCCGGTCCGCCCTTGAGAAGGACCCGAGGCCCGGACCCCTCTTCGAAGGCAACCCTGTGGGTGAAGGCACAACACGAAGGGGCACTGCCACCCCCGTGCATCGTCCGCAAAGACCCGCGGGTTCCACACACAGCTCGACGAGGGGCCTGAGACCCCCTGAGCAACTCGAGAGGCCAGCGGGGTTCCCTTCCTCAGACAAGACGAGGCCTGACTCTCCTGTCCCAACTCTGCAGGGACCCTGCGGTCGGAGTCCGAAACCCAGAGGAAGCCTGAGGTGCCTGCCTCCCCTCGAGGTGAGGCCCTCTTCCGTTGCGCCAGACCCAGCGGAGTCCCGAGGGGCCCCGCCACCTCCACAGGATCCCTCGCCTCTCAGAGGCACCCTGGCAAGTTCCCTAAGGTCCCCGGCAGAAGGCGAGGGACACGAGGGTTTCCCGCCGCCCCCCGACGAAGACCTCGAGAGTCCTTCTTCAACGCGTCTCGAGGCCCTAGTCCCCTCCCGTGACTCGAGAGCCAGGACGCGCTCCCCCTCGCCACGCGCATGGAGAACTGACTTCCCTGGCGCCGCACGAGAGGCTCCCTGAGATCCTCGTCGTGCCTCGGGAGAAAACCCCCACGGGCGCCGCAGCTCGAGGAAACCCCTGAGACGCCCCCGTCCTCGCGAGCTGAGGGCCTTCTTTTCCTGCATGGCCTGGAGAGCAATCCCGGGTCCTCTCTCCAAACGGAAGAGGAGGCTGGACTCCCTTGAGGCCGCTCAGGGGGCTCCAAGAGACCCGCGTCGCGACTCGAGAGGAGAGCGGAGTCCTTGGCTTCCCCTCGAGACGAGGCCTGACTCCCCGGGGGAGCCTGGAATGCAACCCCGAGATCCCTGCCTTCCCTGGAGAGGAAAATTAGGTCCCGGACACACGCTTAGGTGAGGTCTCTTAGGCCCTGCAGTGACTCGAGCGCCACCCCCAGCTTTCCCTCGCAACCCGAGGGGAAGATTGGGCTTCCCAGGGCCAACCCAAGGGGAAGGCTGAGATCCCCGTCGTAACTCGAGAATGCCGCCGCAACTCGAGAAAAACCACGTGGTTCCCACCGCTTGGCAAGATGAGGCCCTTGCCCGCGACGGCGTCTCAAGGGAAGTCCCCTGTTCCGCCCTGAAGGGCGAGACGGTCCCTGACAGCCTTCCTGCGACCCCCAAAAGTCCCCCGACACGCCGGGTTCCCCCGAGGGGAACACCGAGGGTCCCGGCACCGCTTCCTCTGAGCCCCTTCTCCCCTCCTGATCGCGACAGGAGAGGCGATTCCCCTGCGTGGTCTGGAAGGGGTTCCCGGCCTTCCCGGCGCACCTCAGGATGAGGCCGGTCTCACGAGGAAATTCGAGACGAGCCACGTGGGTGGGGCCACAGGCCGAACGCCCCCGATTCCCGGGTCCGCCCTTGAGAAGGACCCGAGGCCCGGACCCCTCTTCGAAGGCAACCCTGTGGGTGAAGGCACAACACGAAGGGGCACTGCCACCCCCGTGCATCGTCCGCAAAGACCCGCGGGTTCCACACACAGCTCGACGAGGGGCCTGAGACCCCCTGAGCAACTCGAGAGGCCAGCGGGGTTCCCTTCCTCAGACAAGACGAGGCCTGACTCTCCTGTCCCAACTCTGCAGGGACCCTGCGGTCGGAGTCCGAAACGCAGAGGAAGCCTGAGGTGCCTGCCTCCCCTCGAGGTGAGGCCCTCTTCCGTTGCGCCAGACCCAGCGGAGTCCCGAGGGGCCCCGCCACCTCCACAGGATCCCTCGCCTCTCAGAGGCACCCTGGGAAGTTCCCTAAGGTCCCCGGCAGAAGGCGAGGGACACGAGGGTTTCCCGCCGCCCCCCGACAAAGACCTCGAGAGTCCTTCTTCAACGCGTCTCGAGGCCCTAGTCCCCTCCCGTGACTCGAGAGCCAGGACGCGCTCCCCCTCGCCACGCGCATGGAGACCTGACTTCCCTGGCGCCGCACGAGAGGCTCCCTGAGATCCTCGTCGTGCCTCGGGAGAAAACCCCCACGGGCGCCGCAGCTCGAGGAAACCCCTGAGACGCCCCCGTCCTCGCGAGCTGAGGGCCTTCTTTTCCTGCATGGCCTGGAGAGCAATCCCGTGTCCTCTCTCCAAACGGAAGAGGAGGATGGACTCCCTTGAGGCCGCTCAGGGGGCTCCAAGAGACCCGCGTCGCGACTCGAGAGGAGAGCGGAGTCCTTGGCTTCCCCTCGAGACGAGGCCTGACTCCCCGGGGGAGCCTGGAATGCAACCCCGAGATCCCTGCCTTCCCTGGAGAGGAAAATTAGGTCCCGGACACACGCTTAGGTGAGGTCTCTTAGGCCCTGCAGTGACTCGAGCGCCACCCCCAGCTTTCCCTCGCAACCCGAGGGGAAGATTGGGCTTCCCAGGGCCAACCCAAGGGGAAGGCTGAGATCCCCGTCGTAACTCGAGAATGCCGCCGCAACTCGAGAAAAACCACGTGGTTCCCACCGCTTGGCAAGATGAGGCCCTTGCCCGCGACGGCGTCTCAAGGGAAGTCCCCTGTTCCGCCCTGAAGGGCGAGACGGTCCCTGACAGCCTTCCTGCGACCCCCAAAAGTCCCCCGACACGCCGGGTTCCCCCGAGGGGAACACCGAGGGTCCCGGCACCGCTTCCTCTGAGCCCCTTCTCCCCTCCTGATCGCGACAGGAGAGGCGATTCCCCTGCGTGGTCTGGAAGGGGTTCCCGGCCTTCCCGGCGCACCTCAGGATGAGGCCGGTCTCACGAGGAAATTCGAGACGAGCCACGTGGGTGGGGCCACAGGCCGAACGCCCCCGATTCCCCGGTCCGCCCTTGAGAAGGACCCGAGGCCCGGACCCCTCTTCGAAGGCAACCCTGTGGGTGAAGGCACAACACGAAGGGGCACTGCCACCCCCGTGCATCGTCCGCAAAGACCCGCGGGTTCCACACACAGCTCGACGAGGGGCCTGAGACCCCCTGAGCAACTCGAGAGGCCAGCGGGGTTCCCTTCCTCAGACAAGACGAGGCCTGACTCTCCTGTCCCAACTCTGCAGGGACCCTGCGGTCGGAGTCCGAAACGCAGAGGAAGCCTGAGGTGCCTGCCTCCCCTCGAGGTGAGGCCCTCTTCCGTTGCGCCAGACCCAGCGGAGTCCCGAGGGGCCCCGCCACCTCCACAGGATCCCTCGCCTCTCAGAGGCACCCTGGGAAGTTCCCTAAGGTCCCCGGCAGAAGGCGAGGGAAACGAGGGTTTCCCGCCGCCCCCCGACAAAGCCCTCGAGAGTCCTTCTTCAACGCGTCTCGAGGCCCTAGTCCCCTCCCGTGACTCGAGAGCCAGGACGCGCTCCCCCTCGCCACGCGCATGGAGACCTGACTTCCCTGGCGCCGCACGAGAGGCTCCCTGAGATCCTCGTCGTGCCTCGGGAGAAAACCCCCACGGGCGCCGCAGCTCGAGGAAACCCCTGAGACGCCCCCGTCCTCGCGAGCTGAGGGCCTTCTTTTCCTGCATGGCCTGGAGAGCAATCCCGGGTCCTCTCTCCAAACGGAAGAGGAGGCTGGACTCCCTTGAGGCCGCTCAGGGGGCTCCAAGAGACCCGCGTCGCGACTCGAGAGGAGAGCGGAGTCCTTGGCTTCCCCTCGAGACGAGGCCTGACTCCCCGGGGGAGCCTGGAATGCAACCCCGAGATCCCTGCCTTCCCTGGAGAGGAAAATTAGGTCCCGGACACACGCTTAGGTGAGGTCTCTTAGGCCCTGCAGTGACTCGAGCGCCACCCCCAGCTTTCCCTCGCAACCCGAGGGGAAGATTGGGCTTCCCAGGGCCAACCCAAGGGGAAGGCTGAGATCCCCGTCGTAACTCGAGAATGCCGCCGCAACTCGAGAAAAACCACGTGGTTCCCACCGCTTGGCAAGATGAGGCCCTTGCCCGCGACGGCGTCTCAAGGGAAGTCCCCTGTTCCGCCCTGAAGGGCGAGACGGTCCCTGACAGCCTTCCTGCGACCCCCAAAAGTCCCCCGACACGCCGGGTTCCCCCGAGGGGAACACCGAGGGTCCCGACACTGCTTCCTCTGAGCCCCTTCTCCCCTCCTGATCGCGACAGGAGAGGCGATTCCCCTGCGTGGTCTGGAAGGGGTTCCCGGCCTTCCCGGCGCACCTCAGGATGAGGCCGGTCTCACGAGGAAATTCGAGACGAGCCACGTGGGTGGGGCCACAGGCCGAACGCCCCCGATTCCCCGGTCCGCCCTTGAGAAGGACCCGAGGCCCGGACCCCTCTTCGAAGGCAACCCTGTGGGTGAAGGCACAACACGAAGGGGCACTGCCACCCCCGTGCATCGTCCGCAAAGACCCGCGGGTTCCACACACAGCTCGACGAGGGGCCTGAGACCCCCTGAGCAACTCGAGAGGCCAGCGGGGTTCCCTTCCTCAGACAAGACGAGGCCTGACTCTCCTGTCCCAACTCTGCAGGGACCCTGCGGTCGGAGTCCGAAACGCAGAGGAAGCCTGAGGTGCCTGCCTCCCCTCGAGGTGAGGCCCTCTTCCGTTGCGCCACACCCAGCGGAGTCCCGAGGGGCCCCGCCACCTCCACAGGATCCCTCGCCTCTCAGAGGCACCCTGGGAAGTTCCCTAAGGTCCCCGGCAGAAGGCGAGGGACACGAGGGTTTCCCGCCGCCCCCCGACAAAGACCTTGAGAGTCCTTCTTCAACGCGTCTCGAGGCCCTAGTCCCCTCCCGTGACTCGAGAGCCAGGACGCGCTCCCCCTCGCCACGCGCATGGAGACCTGACTTCCCTGGCGCCGCACGAGAGGCTCCCTGAGATCCTCGTCGTGCCTCGGGAGAAAACCCCCACGGGCGCCGCAGCTCGAGGAAACCCCTGAGACGCCCCCGTCCTCGCGAGCTGAGGGCCTTCTTTTCCTGCATGGCCTGGAGAGCAATCCCGGGTCCTCTCTCCAAACGGAAGAGGAGGCTGGACTCCCTTGAGGCCGCTCAGGGGGCTCCAAGAGACCCGCGTCGCGACTCGAGAGGAGAGCGGAGTCCTTGGCTTCCCCTCGAGACGAGGCCTGACTCCCCGGGGGAGCCTGGAATGCAACCCCGAGATCCCTGCCTTCCCTGGAGAGGAAAATTAGGTCCCGGACACACGCTTAGGTGAGGTCTCTTAGGCCCTGCAGTGACTCGAGCGCCACCCCCAGCTTTCCCTCGCAACCCGAGGGGAAGATTGGGCTTCCCAGGGCCAACCCAAGGGGAAGGCTGAGATCCCCGTCGTAACTCGAGAATGCCGCCGCAACTCGAGAAAAACCACGTGGTTCCCACCGCTTGGCAAGATGAGGCCCTTGCCCGCGACGGCGTCTCAAGGGAAGTCCCCTGTTCCGCCCTGAAGGGCGAGACGGTCCCTGACAGCCTTCCTGCGACCCCCAAAAGTCCCCCGACACGCCGGGTTCCCCCGAGGGGAACACCGAGGGTCCCGGCACCGCTTCCTCTGAGCCCCTTCTCCCCTCCTGATCGCGACAGGAGAGGCCATTCCCCTGCGTGGTCTGGAAGGGGTTCCCGGCCTTCCCGGCGCACCTCAGGATGAGGCCGGTCTCACGAGGAAATTCGAGACGAGCCACGTGGGTGGGGCCACAGGCCGAACGCCCCCGATTCCCCGGTCCGCCCTTGAGAAGGACCCGAGGCCCGGACCCCTCTTCGAAGGCAACCCTGTGGGTGAAGGCACAACACGAAGGGGCACTGCCACCCCCGTGCATCGTCCGCAAAGACCCGCGGGTTCCACACACAGCTCGACGAGGGGCCTGAGACCCCCTGAGCAACTCGAGAGGCCAGCGGGGTTCCCTTCCTCAGACAAGACGAGGCCTGACTCTCCTGTCCCAACTCTGCAGGGACCCTGCGGTCGGAGTCCGAAACGCAGAGGAAGCCTGAGGTGCCTGCCTCCCCTCGAGGTGAGGCCCTCTTCCGTTGCGCCACACCCAGCGGAGTCCCGAGGGGCCCCGCCACCTCCACAGGATCCCTCGCCTCTCAGAGGCACCCTGGGAAGTTCCCTAAGGTCCCCGGCAGAAGGCGAGGGACACGAGGGTTTCCCGCCGCCCCCCGAGGAAGACCTCGAGAGTCCTTCTTCAACGCGTCTCGAGGCCCTAGTCCCCTCCCGTGACTCGAGAGCCAGGACGCGCTCCCCCTCGCCACGTGCATGGAGACCTGACTTCCCTGGCGCCGCACGAGAGGCTCCCTGAGATCCTCGTCGTGCCTCGGGAGAAAACCCCCACGGGCGCCGCAGCTCGAGGAAACCCCTGAGACGCCCCCGTCCTCGCGAGCTGAGGGCCTTCTTTTCCTGCATGGCCTGGAGAGCAATCCCGGGTCCTCTCTCCAAACGGAAGAGGAGGCTGGACTCCCTTGAGGCCGCTCAGGGGGCTCCAAGAGACCCGCGTCGCGACTCCAGAGGAGAGCGGAGTCCTTGGCTTCCCCTCGAGACGAGGCCTGACTCCCCGGGGGAGCCTGGAATGCAACCCCGAGATCCCTGCCTTCCCTGGAGAGGAAAATTAGGTCCCGGACACACGCTTAGGTGAGGTCTCTTAGGCCCTGCAGTGACTCGAGCGCCACCCCCAGCTTTCCCTCGCAACCCGAGGGGAAGATTGGGCTTCCCAGGGCCAACCCAAGGGGAAGGCTGAGATCCCCGTCGTAACTCGAGAATGCCGCCGCAACTCGAGAAAAACCACGTGGTTCCCACCGCTTGGCAAGATGAGGCCCTTGCCCGCGACGGCGTCTCAAGGGAAGTCCCCTGTTCCGCCCTGAAGGGCGAGACGGTCCCTGACAGCCTTCCTGCGACCCCCAAAAGTCCCCCGACACGCCGGGTTCCCCCGAGGGGAACACCGAGGGTCCCGACACCGCTTCCTCTGAGCCCCTTCTCCCCTCCTGATCGCGACAGGAGAGGCGATTCCCCTGCGTGGTCTGGAAGGGGTTCCCGGCCTTCCCGGCGCACCTCAGGATGAGGCCGGTCTCACGAGGAAATTCGAGACGAGCCACGTGGGTGGGGCCACAGGCCGAACGCCCCCGATTCCCCGGTCCGCCCTTGAGAAGGACCCGAGGCCCGGACCCCTCTTCGAAGGCAACCCTGTGGGTGAAGGCACAACACGAAGGGGCACTGCCACCCCCGTGCATCGTCCGCAAAGACCCGCGGGTTCCACACACAGCTCGACGAGGGGCCTGAGACCCCCTGAGCAACTCGAGAGGCCAGCGGGGTTCCCTTCCTCAGACAAGACGAGGCCTGACTCTCCTGTCCCAACTCTGCAGGGACCCTGCGGTCGGAGTCCGAAACGCAGAGGAAGCCTGAGGTGCCTGCCTCCCCTCGAGGTGAGGCCCTCTTCCGTTGCGCCAGACCCAGCGGAGTCCCGAGGGGCCCCGCCACCTCCACAGGATCCCTCGCCTCTCAGAGGCACCCTGGGAAGTTCCCTAAGGTCCCCGGCAGAAGGCGAGGGACACGAGGGTTTCCCGCCGCCCCCCGACAAAGACCTCGAGAGTCCTTCTTCAACGCGTCTCGAGGCCCTAGTCCCCTCCCGTGACTCGAGAGCCAGGACGCGCTCCCCCTCGCCACGCGCATGGAGACCTGACTTCCCTGGCGCCGCACGAGAGGCTCCCTGAGATCCTCGTCGTGCCTCGGGAGAAAACCCCCACGGGCGCCGCAGCTCGAGGAAACCCCTGAGACGCCCCCGTCCTCGCGAGCTGAGGGCCTTCTTTTCCTGCATGGCCTGGAGAGCAATCCCGGGTCCTCTCTCCAAACGGAAGAGGAGGCTGGACTCCCTTGAGGCCGCTCAGGGGGCTCCAAGAGACCCGCGTCGCGACTCGAGAGGAGAGCGGAGTCCTTGGCTTCCCCTCGAGACGAGGCCTGACTCCCCGGGGGAGCCTGGAATGCAACCCCGAGATCCCTGCCTTCCCTGGAGAGGAAAATTAGGTCCCGGACACACGCTTAGGTGAGGTCTCTTAGGCCCTGCAGTGACTCGAGCGCCACCCCCAGCTTTCCCTCGCAACCCGAGGGGAAGATTGGGCTTCCCAGGGCCAACCCAAGGGGAAGGCTGAGATCCCCGTCGTAACTCGAGAATGCCGCCGCAACTCGAGAAAAACCACGTGGTTCCCACCGCTTGGCAAGATGAGGCCCTTGCCCGCGACGGCGTCTCAAGGGAAGTCCCCTGTTCCGCCCTGAAGGGCGAGACGGTCCCTGACAGCCTTCCTGCGACCCCCAAAAGTCCCCCGACACGCCGGGTTCCCCCGAGGGGAACACCGAGGGTCCCGGCACCGCTTCCTCTGAGCCCCTTCTCCCCTCCTGATCGCGACAGGAGAGGCCATTCCCCTGCGTGGTCTGGAAGGGGTTCCCGGCCTTCCCGGCGCACCTCAGGATGAGGCCGGTCTCACGAGGAAATTCGAGACGAGCCACGTGGGTGGGGCCACAGGCCGAACGCCCCCGATTCCCCGGTCCGCCCTTGAGAAGGACCCGAGGCCCGGACCCCTCTTCGAAGGCAACCCTGTGGGTGAAGGCACAACACGAAGGGGCACTGCCACCCCCGTGCATCGTCCGCAAAGACCCGCGGGTTCCACACACAGCTCGACGAGGGGCCTGAGACCCCCTGAGCAACTCGAGAGGCCAGCGGGGTTCCCTTCCTCAGACAAGACGAGGCCTGACTCTCCTGTCCCAACTCTGCAGGGACCCTGCGGTCGGAGTCCAAAACGCAGAGGAAGCCTGAGGTGCCTGCCTCCCCTCGAGGTGAGGCCCTCTTCCGTTGCGCCACACCCAGCGGAGTCCCGAGGGGCCCCGCCACCTCCACAGGATCCCTCGCCTCTCAGAGGCACCCTGGGAAGTTCCCTAAGGTCCCCGGCAGAAGGCGAGGGACACGAGGGTTTCCCGCCGCCCCCCGAGGAAGACCTCGAGAGTCCTTCTTCAACGCGTCTCGAGGCCCTAGTCCCCTCCCGTGACTCGAGAGCCAGGACGCGCTCCCCCTCGCCACGCGCATGGAGACCTGACTTCCCTGGCGCCGCACGAGAGGCTCCCTGAGATCCTCGTCGTGCCTCGGGAGAAAACCCCCACGGGCGCCGCAGCTCGAGGAAACCCCTGAGACGCCCCCGTCCTCGCGAGCTGAGGGCCTTCTTTTCCTGCATGGCCTGGAGAGCAATCCCGGGTCCTCTCTCCAAACGGAAGAGGAGGCTGGACTCCCTTGAGGCCGCTCAGGGGGCTCCAAGAGACCCGCGTCGCGACTCGAGAGGAGAGCGGAGTCCTTGGCTTCCCCTCGAGACGAGGCCTGACTCCCCGGGGGAGCCTGGAATGCAACCCCGAGATCCCTGCCTTCCCTGGAGAGGAAAATTAGGTCCCGGACACACGCTTAGGTGAGGTCTCTTAGGCCCTGCAGTGACTCGAGCGCCACCCCCAGCTTTCCCTCGCAACCCGAGGGGAAGATTGGGCTTCCCAGGGCCAACCCAAGGGGAAGGCTGAGATCCCCGTCGTAACTCGAGAATGCCGCCGCAACTCGAGAAAAACCACGTGGTTCCCACCGCTTGGCAAGATGAGGCCCTTGCCCGCGACGGCGTCTCAAGGGAAGTCCCCTGTTCCGCCCTGAAGGGCGAGACGGTCCCTGACAGCCTTCCTGCGACCCCCAAAAGTCCCCCGACACGCCGGGTTCCCCCGAGGGGAACACCGAGGGTCCCGACACCGCTTCCTCTGAGCCCCTTCTCCCCTCCTGATCGCGACAGGAGAGGCCATTCCCCTGCGTGGTCTGGAAGGGGTTCCCGGCCTTCCCGGCGCACCTCAGGATGAGGCCGGTCTCACGAGGAAATTCGAGACGAGCCACGTGGGTGGGGCCACAGGCCGAACGCCCCCGATTCCCCGGTCCGCCCTTGAGAAGGACCCGAGGCCCGGACCCCTCTTCGAAGGCAACCCTGTGGGTGAAGGCACAACACGAAGGGGCACTGCCACCCCCGTGCATCGTCCGCAAAGACCCGCGGGTTCCACACACAGCTCGACGAGGGGCCTGAGACCCCCTGAGCAACTCGAGAGGCCAGCGGGGTTCCCTTCCTCAGACAAGACGAGGCCTGACTCTCCTGTCCCAACTCTGCAGGGACCCTGCGGTCGGAGTCCGAAACGCAGAGGAAGCCTGAGGTGCCTGCCTCCCCTCGAGGTGAGGCCCTCTTCCGTTGCGCCAGACCCAGCGGAGTCCCGAGGGGCCCCGCCACCTCCACAGGATCCCTCGCCTCTCAGAGGCACCCTGGGAAGTTCCCTAAGGTCCCCGGCAGAAGGCGAGGGACACGAGGGTTTCCCGCCGCCCCCCGACAAAGACCTCGAGAGTCCTTCTTCAACGCGTCTCGAGGCCCTAGTCCCCTCCCGTGACTCGAGAGCCAGGACGCGCTCCCCCTCGCCACGCGCATGGAGACCTGACTTCCCTGGCGCCGCACGAGAGGCTCCCTGAGATCCTCGTCGTGCCTCGGGAGAAAACCCCCACGGGCGCCGCAGCTCGAGGAAACCCCTGAGACGCCCCCGTCCTCGCGAGCTGAGGGCCTTCTTTTCCTGCATGGCCTGGAGAGCAATCCCGGGTCCTCTCTCCAAACGGAAGAGGAGGCTGGACTCCCTTGAGGCCGCTCAGGGGGCTCCAAGAGACCCGCGTCGCGACTCGAGAGGAGAGCGGAGTCCTTGGCTTCCCCTCGAGACGAGGCCTGACTCCCCGGGGGAGCCTGGAATGCAACCCCGAGATCCCTGCCTTCCCTGGAGAGGAAAATTAGGTCCCGGACACACGCTTAGGTGAGGTCTCTTAGGCCCTGCAGTGACTCGAGCGCCACCCCCAGCTTTCCCTCGCAACCCGAGGGGAAGATTGGGCTTCCCAGGGCCAACCCAAGGGGAAGGCTGAGATCCCCGTCGTAACTCGAGAATGCCGCCGCAACTCGAGAAAAACCACGTGGTTCCCACCGCTTGGCAAGATGAGGCCCTTGCCCGCGACGGCGTCTCAAGGGAAGTCCCCTGTTCCGCCCTGAAGGGCGAGACGGTCCCTGACAGCCTTCCTGCGACCCCCAAAAGTCCCCCGACACGCCGGGTTCCCCCGAGGGGAACACCGAGGGTCCCGGCACCGCTTCCTCTGAGCCCCTTCTCCCCTCCTGATCGCGACAGGAGAGGCGATTCCCCTGCGTGGTCTGGAAGGGGTTCCCGGCCTTCCCGGCGCACCTCAGGATGAGGCCGGTCTCACGAGGAAATTCGAGACGAGCCACGTGGGTGGGGCCACAGGCCGAACGCCCCCGATTCCCCGGTCCGCCCTTGAGAAGGACCCGAGTCCCGGACCCCTCTTCGAAGGCAACCCTGTGGGTGAAGGCACAACACGAAGGGGCACTGCCACCCCCGTGCATCGTCCGCAAAGACCCGCGGGTTCCACACACAGCTCGACGAGGGGCCTGAGACCCCCTGAGCAACTCGAGAGGCCAGCGGGGTTCCCTTCCTCAGACAAGACGAGGCCTGACTCTCCTGTCCCAACTCTGCAGGGACCCTGCGGTCGGAGTCCGAAACGCAGAGGAAGCCTGAGGTGCCTGCCTCCCCTCGAGGTGAGGCCCTCTTCCGTTGCGCCACACCCAGCGGAGTCCCGAGGGGCCCCGCCACCTCCACAGGATCCCTCGCCTCTCAGAGGCACCCTGGGAAGTTCCCTAAGGTCCCCGGCAGAAGGCGAGGGACACGAGGGTTTCCCGCCGCCCCCCGAGGAAGACCTCGAGAGTCCTTCTTCAACGCGTCTCGAGGCCCTAGTCCCCTCCCGTGACTCGAGAGCCAGGACGCGCTCCCCCTCGCCACGCGCATGGAGACCTGACTTCCCTGGCGCCGCACGAGAGGCTCCCTGAGATCCTCGTCGTGCCTCGGGAGAAAACCCCCACGGGCGCCGCAGCTCGAGGAAACCCCTGAGACGCCCCCGTCCTCGCGAGCTGAGGGCCTTCTTTTCCTGCATGGCCTGGAGAGCAATCCCGGGTCCTCTCTCCAAACGGAAGAGGAGGCTGGACTCCCTTGAGGCCGCTCAGGGGGCTCCAAGAGACCCGCGTCGCGACTCGAGAGGAGAGCGGAGTCCTTGGCTTCCCCTCGAGACGAGGCCTGACTCCCCGGGGGAGCCTGGAATGCAACCCCGAGATCCCTGCCTTCCCTGGAGAGGAAAATTAGGTCCCGGACACACGCTTAGGTGAGGTCTCTTAGGCCCTGCAGTGACTCGAGCGCCACCCCCAGCTTTCCCTCGCAACCCGAGGGGAAGATTGGGCTTCCCAGGGCCAACCCAAGGGGAAGGCTGAGATCCCCGTCGTAACTCGAGAATGCCGCCGCAACTCGAGAAAAACCACGTGGTTCCCACCGCTTGGCAAGATGAGGCCCTTGCCCGCGACGGCGTCTCAAGGGAAGTCCCCTGTTCCGCCCTGAAGGGCGAGACGGTCCCTGACAGCCTTCCTGCGACCCCCAAAAGTCCCCCGACACGCCGGGTTCCCCCGAGGGGAACACCGAGGGTCCCGGCACCGCTTCCTCTGAGCCCCTTCTCCCCTCCTGATCGCGACAGGAGAGGCGATTCCCCTGCGTGGTCTGGAAGGGGTTCCCGGCCTTCCCGGCGCACCTCAGGATGAGGCCGGTCTCACGAGGAAATTCGAGACGAGCCACGTGGGTGGGGCCACAGGCCGAACGCCCCCGATTCCCCGGTCCGCCCTTGAGAAGGACCCGAGGCCCGGACCCCTCTTCGAAGGCAACCCTGTGGGTGAAGGCACAACACGAAGGGGCACTGCCACCCCCGTGCATCGTCCGCAAAGACCCGCGGGTTCCACACACAGCTCGACGAGGGGCCTGAGACCCCCTGAGCAACTCGAGAGGCCAGCGGGGTTCCCTTCCTCAGACAAGACGAGGCCTGACTCTCCTGTCCCAACTCTGCAGGGACCCTGCGGTCGGAGTCCGAAACGCAGAGGAAGCCTGAGGTGCCTGCCTCCCCTCGAGGTGAGGCCCTCTTCCGTTGCGCCACACCCAGCGGAGTCCCGAGGGGCCCCGCCACCTCCACAGGATCCCTCGCCTCTCAGAGGCACCCTGGGAAGTTCCCTAAGGTCCCCGGCAGAAGGCGAGGGACACGAGGGTTTCCCGCCGCCCCCCGAGGAAGACCTCGAGAGTCCTTCTTCAACGCGTCTCGAGGCCCTAGTCCCCTCCCGTGACTCGAGAGCCAGGACGCGCTCCCCCTCGCCACGCGCATGGAGACCTGACTTCCCTGGCGCCGCACGAGAGGCTCCCTGAGATCCTCGTCGTGCCTCGGGAGAAAACCCCCACGGGCGCCGCAGCTCGAGGAAACCCCTGAGACGCCCCCGTCCTCGCGAGCTGAGGGCCTTCTTTTCCTGCATGGCCTGGAGAGCAATCCCGGGTCCTCTCTCCAAACGGAAGAGGAGGCTGGACTCCCTTGAGGCCGCTCAGGGGGCTCCAAGAGACCCGCGTCGCGACTCGAGAGGAGAGCGGAGTCCTTGGCTTCCCCTCGAGACGAGGCCTGACTCCCCGGGGGAGCCTGGAATGCAACCCCGAGATCCCTGCCTTCCCTGGAGAGGAAAATTAGGTCCCGGACACACGCTTAGGTGAGGTCTCTTAGGCCCTGCAGTGACTCGAGCGCCACCCCCAGCTTTCCATCGCAACCCGAGGGGAAGATTGGGCTTCCCAGGGCCAACCCAAGGGGAAGGCTGAGATCCCCGTCGTAACTCGAGAATGCCGCCGCAACTCGAGAAAAACCACGTGGTTCCCACCGCTTGGCAAGATGAGGCCCTTGCCCGCGACGGCGTCTCAAGGGAAGTCCCCTGTTCCGCCCTGAAGGGCGAGACGGTCCCTGACAGCCTTCCTGCGACCCCCAAAAGTCCCCCGACACGCTGGGTTCCCCCGAGGGGAACACCGAGGGTCCCGGCACCGCTTCCTCTGAGCCCCTTCTCCCCTCCTGATCGCGACAGGAGAGGCGATTCCCCTGCGTGGTCTGGAAGGGGTTCCCGGCCTTCCCGGCGCACCTCAGGATGAGGCCGGTCTCACGAGGAAATTCGAGACGAGCCACGTGGGTGGGGCCACAGGCCGAACGCCCCCGATTCCCCGGTCCGCCCTTGTGAAGGACCCGAGGCCCGGACCCCTCTTCGAAGGCAACCCTGTGGGTGAAGGCACAACACGAAGGGGCACTGCCACCCCCGTGCATCGTCCGCAAAGACCCGCGGGTTCCACACACAGCTCGACGAGGGGCCTGAGACCCCCTGAGCAACTCGAGAGGCCAGCGGGGTTCCCTTCCTCAGACAAGACGAGGCCTGACTCTCCTGTCCCAACTCTGCAGGGACCCTGCGGTCGGAGTCCGAAACGCAGAGGAAGCCTGAGGTGCCTGCCTCCCCTCGAGGTGAGGCCCTCTTCCGTTGCGCCAGACCCAGCGGAGTCCCGAGGGGCCCCGCCACCTCCACAGGATCCCTCGCCTCTCAGAGGCACCCTGGGAAGTTCCCTAAGGTCCCCGGCAGAAGGCGAGGGAAACGAGGGTTTCCCGCCGCCCCCCGAGGAAGACCTCGAGAGTCCTTCTTCAACGCGTCTCGAGGCCCTAGTCCCCTCCCGTGACTCGAGAGCCAGGACGCGCTCCCCCTCGCCACGCGCATGGAGACCTGACTTCCCTGGCGCCGCACGAGAGGCTCCCTGAGATCCTCGTCGTGCCTCGGGAGAAAACCCCCACGGGCGCCGCAGCTCGAGGAAACCCCTGAGACGCCCCCGTCCTCGCGAGCTGAGGGCCTTCTTTTCCTGCATGGCCTGGAGAGCAATCCCGGGTCCTCTCTCCAAACGGAAGAGGAGGCTGGACTCCCTTGAGGCCGCTCAGGGGGCTCCAAGAGACCCGCGTCGCGACTCGAGAGGAGAGCGGAGTCCTTGGCTTCCCCTCGAGACGAGGCCTGACTCCCCGGGGGAGCCTGGAATGCAACCCCGAGATCCCTGCCTTCCCTGGAGAGGAAAATTAGGTCCCGGACACACGCTTAGGTGAGGTCTCTTAGGCCCTGCAGTGACTCGAGCGCCACCCCCAGCTTTCCCTCGCAACCCGAGGGGAAGATTGGGCTTCCCAGGGCCAACCCAAGGGGAAGGCTGAGATCCCCGTCGTAACTCGAGAATGCCGCCGCAACTCGAGAAAAACCACGTGGTTCCCACCGCTTGGCAAGATGAGGCCCTTGCCCGCGACGGCGTCTCAAGGGAAGTCCCCTGTTCCGCCCTGAAGGGCGAGACGGTCCCTGACAGCCTTCCTGCGACCCCCAAAAGTCCCCCGACACGCCGGGTTCCCCCGAGGGGAACACCGAGGGTCCCGGCACCGCTTCCTCTGAGCCCCTTCTCCCCTCCTGATCGCGACAGGAGAGGCGATTCCCCTGCGTGGTCTGGAAGGGGTTCCCGGCCTTCCCGGCGCACCTCAGGATGAGGCCGGTCTCACGAGGAAATTCGAGACGAGCCACGTGGGTGGGGCCACAGGCCGAACGCCCCCGATTCCCCGGTCCGCCCTTGAGAAGGACCCGAGGCCCGGACCCCTCTTCGAAGGCAACCCTGTGGGTGAAGGCACAACACGAAGGGGCACTGCCACCCCCGTGCATCGTCCGCAAAGACCCGCGGGTTCCACACACAGCTCGACGAGGGGCCTGAGACCCCCTGAGCAACTCGAGAGGCCAGCGGGGTTCCCTTCCTCAGACAAGACGAGGCCTGACTCTCCTGTCCCAACTCTGCAGGGACCCTGCGGTCGGAGTCCGAAACGCAGAGGAAGCCTGAGGTGCCTGCCTCCCCTCGAGGTGAGGCCCTCTTCCGTTGCGCCAGACCCAGCGGAGTCCCGAGGGGCCCCGCCACCTCCACAGGATCCCTCGCCTCTCAGAGGCACCCTGGGAAGTTCCCTAAGGTCCCCGGCAGAAGGCGAGGGAAACGAGGGTTTCCCGCCGCCCCCCGACAAAGACCTCGAGAGTCCTTCTTCAACGCGTCTCGAGGCCCTAGTCCCCTCCCGTGACTCGAGAGCCAGGACGCGCTCCCCCTCGCCACGCGCATGGAGACCTGACTTCCCTGGCGCCGCACGAGAGGCTCCCTGAGATCCTCGTCGTGCCTCGGGAGAAAACCCCCACGGGCGCCGCAGCTCGAGGAAACCCCTGAGACGCCCCCGTCCTCGCGAGCTGAGGGCCTTCTTTTCCTGCATGGCCTGGAGAGCAATCCCGGGTCCTCTCTCCAAACGGAAGAGGAGGCTGGACTCCCTTGAGGCCGCTCAGGGGGCTCCAAGAGACCCGCGTCGCGACTCGAGAGGAGAGCGGAGTCCTTGGCTTCCCCTCGAGACGAGGCCTGACTCCCCGGGGGAGCCTGGAATGCAACCCCGAGATCCCTGCCTTCCCTGGAGAGGAAAATTAGGTCCCGGACACACGCTTAGGTGAGGTCTCTTAGGCCCTGCAGTGACTCGAGCGCCACCCCCAGCTTTCCCTCGCAACCCGAGGGGAAGATTGGGCTTCCCAGGGCCAACCCAAGGGGAAGGCTGAGATCCCCGTCGTAACTCGAGAATGCCGCCGCAACTCGAGAAAAACCACGTGGTTCCCACCGCTTGGCAAGATGAGGCCCTTGCCCGCGACGGCGTCTCAAGGGAAGTCCCCTGTTCCGCCCTGAAGGGCGAGACGGTCCCTGACAGCCTTCCTGCGACCCCCAAAAGTCCCCCGACACGCCGGGTTCCCCCGAGGGGAACACCGAGGGTCCCGGCACCGCTTCCTCTGAGCCCCTTCTCCCCTCCTGATCGCGACAGGAGAGGCGATTCCCCTGCGTGGTCTGGAAGGGGTTCCCGGCCTTCCCGGCGCACCTCAGGATGAGGCCGGTCTCACGAGGAAATTCGAGACGAGCCACGTGGGTGGGGCCACAGGCCGAACGCCCCCGATTCCCCGGTCCGCCCTTGAGAAGGACCCGAGGCCCGGACCCCTCTTCGAAGGCAACCCTGTGGGTGAAGGCACAACACGAAGGGGCACTGCCACCCCCGTGCATCGTCCGCAAAGACCCGCGGGTTCCACACACAGCTCGACGAGGGGCCTGAGACCCCCTGAGCAACTCGAGAGGCCAGCGGGGTTCCCTTCCTCAGACAAGACGAGGCCTGACTCTCCTGTCCCAACTCTGCAGGGACCCTGCGGTCGGAGTCCGAAACGCAGAGGAAGCCTGAGGTGCCTGCCTCCCCTCGAGGTGAGGCCCTCTTCCGTTGCGCCACACCCAGCGGAGTCCCGAGGGGCCCCGCCACCTCCACAGGATCCCTCGCCTCTCAGAGGCACCCTGGGAAGTTCCCTAAGGTCCCCGGCAGAAGGCGAGGGACACGAGGGTTTCCCGCCGCCCCCCGAGGAAGACCTCGAGAGTCCTTCTTCAACGCGTCTCGAGGCCCTAGTCCCCTCCCGTGACTCGAGAGCCAGGACGCGCTCCCCCTCGCCACGCGCATGGAGACCTGACTTCCCTGGCGCCGCACGAGAGGCTCCCTGAGATCCTCGTCGTGCCTCGGGAGAAAACCCCCACGGGCGCCGCAGCTCGAGGAAACCCCTGAGACGCCCCCGTCCTCGCGAGCTGAGGGCCTTCTTTTCCTGCATGGCCTGGAGAGCAATCCCGGGTCCTCTCTCCAAACGGAAGAGGAGGCTGGACTCCCTTGAGGCCGCTCAGGGGGCTCCAAGAGACCCGCGTCGCGACTCGAGAGGAGAGCGGAGTCCTTGGCTTCCCCTCGAGACGAGGCCTGACTCCCCGGGGGAGCCTGGAATGCAACCCCGAGATCCCTGCCTTCCCTGGAGAGGAAAATTAGGTCCCGGACACACGCTTAGGTGAGGTCTCTTAGGCCCTGCAGTGACTCGAGCGCCACCCCCAGCTTTCCCTCGCAACCCGAGGGGAAGATTGGGCTTCCCAGGGCCAACCCAAGGGGAAGGCTGAGATCCCCGTCGTAACTCGAGAATGCCGCCGCAACTCGAGAAAAACCACGTGGTTCCCACCGCTTGGCAAGATGAGGCCCTTGCCCGCGACGGCGTCTCAAGGGAAGTCCCCTGTTCCGCCCTGAAGGGCGAGACGGTCCCTGACAGCCTTCCTGCGACCCCCAAAAGTCCCCCGACACGCCGGGTTCCCCCGAGGGGAACACCGAGGGTCCCGGCACCGCTTCCTCTGAGCCCCTTCTCCCCTCCTGATCGCGACAGGAGAGGCCATTCCCCTGCGTGGTCTGGAAGGGGTTCCCGGCCTTCCCGGCGCACCTCAGGATGAGGCCGGTCTCACGAGGAAATTCGAGACGAGCCACGTGGGTGGGGCCACAGGCCGAACGCCCCCGATTCCCCAGTCCGCCCTTGAGAAGGACCCGAGGCCCGGACCCCTCTTCGAAGGCAACCCTGTGGGTGAAGGCACAACACGAAGGGGCACTGCCACCCCCGTGCATCGTCCGCAAAGACCCGCGGGTTCCACACACAGCTCGACGAGGGGCCTGAGACCCCCTGAGCAACTCGAGAGGCCAGCGGGGTTCCCTTCCTCAGACAAGACGAGGCCTGACTCTCCTGTCCCAACTCTGCAGGGACCCTGCGGTCGGAGTCCGAAACGCAGAGGAAGCCTGAGGTGCCTGCCTCCCCTCGAGGTGAGGCCCTCTTCCGTTGCGCCACACCCAGCGGAGTCCCGAGGGGCCCCGCCACCTCCACAGGATCCCTCGCCTCTCAGAGGCACCCTGGGAAGTTCCCTAAGGTCCCCGGCAGAAGGCGAGGGACACGAGGGTTTCCCGCCGCCCCCCGAGGAAGACCTCGAGAGTCCTTCTTCAACGCGTCTCGAGGCCCTAGTCCCCTCCCGTGACTCGAGATCCAGGACGCGCTCCCCCTCGCCACGCGCATGGAGACCTGACTTCCCTGGCGCCGCACGAGAGGCTCCCTGAGATCCTCGTCGTGCCTCGGGAGAAAACCCCCACGGGCGCCGCAGCTCGAGGAAACCCCTGAGACGCCCCCGTCCTCGCGAGCTGAGGGCCTTCTTTTCCTGCATGGCCTGGAGAGCAATCCCGGGTCCTCTCTCCAAACGGAAGAGGAGGCTGGACTCCCTTGAGGCCGCTCAGGGGGCTCCAAGAGACCCGCGTCGCGACTCGAGAGGAGAGCGGAGTCCTTGGCTTCCCCTCGAGACGAGGCCTGACTCCCCGGGGGAGCCTGGAATGCAACCCCGAGATCCCTGCCTTCCCTGGAGAGGAAAATTAGGTCCCGGACACACGCTTAGGTGAGGTCTCTTAGGCCCTGCAGTGACTCGAGCGCCACCCCCAGCTTTCCCTCGCAACCCGAGGGGAAGATTGGGCTTCCCAGGGCCAACCCAAGGGGAAGGCTGAGATCCCCGTCGTAACTCGAGAATGCCGCCGCAACTCGAGAAAAACCACGTGGTTCCCACCGCTTGGCAAGATGAGGCCCTTGCCCGCGACGGCGTCTCAAGGGAAGTCCCCTGTTCCGCCCTGAAGGGCGAGACGGTCCCTGACAGCCTTCCTGCGACCCCCCAAAAGTCCCCCGACACGCCGGGTTCCCCCGAGGGGAACACCGAGGGTCCCGGCACCGCTTCCTCTGAGCCCCTTCTCCCCTCCTGATCGCGACAGGAGAGGCGATTCCCCTGCGTGGTCTGGAAGGGGTTCCCGGCCTTCCCGGCGCACCTCAGGATGAGGCCGGTCTCACGAGGAAATTCGAGACGAGCCACGTGGGTGGGGCCACAGGCCGAACGCCCCCGATTCCCCGGTCCGCTCTTGAGAAGGACCCGAGGCCCGGACCCCTCTTCGAAGGCAACCCTGTGGGTGAAGGCACAACACGAAGGGGCACTGCCACCCCCGTGCATCGTCCGCAAAGACCCGCGGGTTCCACACACAGCTCGACGAGGGGCCTGAGACCCCCTGAGCAACTCGAGAGGCCAGCGGGGTTCCCTTCCTCAGACAAGACGAGGCCTGACTCTCCTGTCCCAACTCTGCAGGGACCCTGCGGTCGGAGTCCGAAACGCAGAGGAAGCCTGAGGTGCCTGCCTCCCCTCGAGGTGAGGCCCTCTTCCGTTGCGCCAGACCCAGCGGAGTCCCGAGGGGCCCCGCCACCTCCACAGGATCCCTCGCCTCTCAGAGGCACCCTGGGAAGTTCCCTAAGGTCCCCGGCAGAAGGCGAGGGACACGAGGGTTTCCCGCCGCCCCCCGACAAAGACCTCGAGAGTCCTTCTTCAACGCGTCTCGAGGCCCTAGTCCCCTCCCGTGACTCGAGAGCCAGGACGCGCTCCCCCTCGCCACGCGCATGGAGACCTGACTTCCCTGGCGCCGCACGAGAGGCTCCCTGAGATCCTCGTCGTGCCTCGGGAGAAAACCCCCACGGGCGCCGCAGCTCGAGGAAACCCCTGAGACGCCCCCGTCCTCGCGAGCTGAGGGCCTTCTTTTCCTGCATGGCCTGGAGAGCAATCCCGGGTCCTCTCTCCAAACGGAAGAGGAGGCTGGACTCCCTTGAGGCCGCTCAGGGGGCTCCAAGAGACCCGCGTCGCGACTCGAGAGGAGAGCGGAGTCCTTGGCTTCCCCTCGAGACGAGGCCTGACTCCCCGGGGGAGCCTGGAATGCAACCCCGAGATCCCTGCCTTCCCTGGAGAGGAAAATTAGGTCCCGGACACACGCTTAGGTGAGGTCTCTTAGGCCCTGCAGTGACTCGAGCGCCACCCCCAGCTTTCCCTCGCAACCCGAGGGGAAGATTGGGCTTCCCAGGGCCAACCCAAGGGGAAGGCTGAGATCCCCGTCGTAAGTCGAGAATGCCGCCGCAACTCGAGAAAAACCACGTGGTTCCCACCGCTTGGCAAGATGAGGCCCTTGCCCGCGACGGCGTCTCAAGGGAAGTCCCCTGTTCCGCCCTGAAGGGCGAGACGGTCCCTGACAGCCTTCCTGCGACCCCCAAAAGTCCCCCGACACGCCGGGTTCCCCCGAGGGGAACACCGAGGGTCCCGGCACCGCTTCCTCTGAGCCCCTTCTCCCCTCCTGATCGCGACAGGAGAGGCGATTCCCCTGCGTGGTCTGGAAGGGGTTCCCGGCCTTCCCGGCGCACCTCAGGATGAGGCCGGTCTCACGAGGAAATTCGAGACGAGCCACGTGGGTGGGGCCACAGGCCGAACGCCCCCGATTCCCCGGTCCGCTCTTGAGAAGGACCCGAGGCCCGGACCCCTCTTCGAAGGCAACCCTGTGGGTGAAGGCACAACACGAAGGGGCACTGCCACCCCCGTGCATCGTCCGCAAAGACCCGCGGGTTCCACACACAGCTCGACGAGGGGCCTGAGACCCCCTGAGCAACTCGAGAGGCCAGCGGGGTTCCCTTCCTCAGACAAGACGAGGCCTGACTCTCCTGTCCCAACGCTGCAGGGACCCTGCGGTCGGAGTCCGAAACGCAGAGGAAGCCTGAGGTGCCTGCCTCCCCTCGAGGTGAGGCCCTCTTCCGTTGCGCCAGACCCAGCGGAGTCCCGAGGGGCCCCGCCACCTCCACAGGATCCCTCGCCTCTCAGAGGCACCCTCGGAAGTTCCCTAAGGTCCCCGGCAGAAGGCGAGGGACACGAGGGTTTCCCGCCGCCCCCCGAGGAAGACCTCGAGAGTCCTTCTTCAACGCGTCTCGAGGCCCTAGTCCCCTCCCGTGACTCGAGAGCCAGGACGCGCTCCCCCTCGCCACGCGCATGGAGACCTGACTTCCCTGGCGCCGCACGAGAGGCTCCCTGAGATCCTCGTCGTGCCTCGGGAGAAAACCCCCACGGGCGCCGCAGCTCGAGGAAACCCCTGAGACGCCCCCGTCCTCGCGAGCTGAGGGCCTTCTTTTCCTGCATGGCCTGGAGAGCAATCCCGGGTCCTCTCTCCAAACGGAAGAGGAGGCTGGACTCCCTTGAGGCCGCTCAGGGGGCTCCAAGAGACCCGCGTCGCGACTCGAGAGGAGAGCGGAGTCCTTGGCTTCCCCTCGAGACGAGGCCTGACTCCCCGGGGGAGCCTGGAATGCAACCCCGAGATCCCTGCCTTCCCTGGAGAGGAAAATTAGGTCCCGGACACACGCTTAGGTGAGGTCTCTTAGGCCCTGCAGTGACTCGAGCGCCACCCCCAGCTTTCCCTCGCAACCCGAGGGGAAGATTGGGCTTCCCAGGGCCAACCCAAGGGGAAGGCTGAGATCCCCGTCGTAACTCGAGAATGCCGCCGCAACTCGAGAAAAACCACGTGGTTCCCACCGCTTGGCAAGATGAGGCCCTTGCCCGCGACGGCGTCTCAAGGGAAGTCCCCTGTTCCGCCCTGAAGGGCGAGACGGTCCCTGACAGCCTTCCTGCGACCCCCCAAAAGTCCCCCGACACGCCGGGTTCCCCCGAGGGGAACACCGAGGGTCCCGGCACCGCTTCCTCTGAGCCCCTTCTCCCCTCCTGATCGCGACAGGAGAGGCGATTCCCCTGCGTGGTCTGGAAGGGGTTCCCGGCCTTCCCGGCGCACCTCAGGATGAGGCCGGTCTCACGAGGAAATTCGAGACGAGCCACGTGGGTGGGGCCACAGGCCGAACGCCCCCGATTCCCCGGTCCGCTCTTGAGAAGGACCCGAGGCCCGGACCCCTCTTCGAAGGCAACCCTGTGGGTGAAGGCACAACACGAAGGGGTACTGCCACCCCCGTGCATCGTCCGCAAAGACCCGTGGGTTCCACACACAGCTCGACGAGGGGCCTGAGACCCCCTGAGCAACTCGAGAGGCCAGCGGGGTTCCCTTCCTCAGACAAGACGAGGCCTGACTCTCCTGTCCCAACTCTGCAGGGACCCTGCGGTCGGAGTCCGAAACGCAGAGGAAGCCTGAGGTGCCTGCCTCCCCTCGAGGTGAGGCCCTCTTCCGTTGCGCCAGACCCAGCGGAGTCCCGAGGGGCCCCGCCACCTCCACAGGATCCCTCGCCTCTCAGAGGCACCCTGGGAAGTTCCCTAAGGTCCCCGGCAGAAGGCGAGGGACACGAGGGTTTCCCGCCGCCCCCCGACAAAGACCTCGAGAGTCCTTCTTCAACGCGTCTCGAGGCCCTAGTCCCCTCCCGTGACTCGAGAGCCAGGACGCGCTCCCCCTCGCCACGCGCATGGAGACCTGACTTCCCTGGCGCCGCACGAGAGGCTCCCTGAGATCCTCGTCGTGCCTCGGGAGAAAACCCCCACGGGCGCCGCAGCTCGAGGAAACCCCTGAGACGCCCCCGTCCTCGCGAGCTGAGGGCCTTCTTTTCCTGCATGGCCTGGAGAGCAATCCCGGGTCCTCTCTCCAAACGGAAGAGGAGGCTGGACTCCCTTGAGGCCGCTCAGGGGGCTCCAAGAGACCCGCGTCGCGACTCGAGAGGAGAGCGGAGTCCTTGGCTTCCCCTCGAGACGAGGCCTGACTCCCCGGGGGAGCCTGGAATGCAACCCCGAGATCCCTGCCTTCCCTGGAGAGGAAAATTAGGTCCCGGACACACGCTTAGGTGAGGTCTCTTAGGCCCTGCAGTGACTCGAGCGCCACCCCCAGCTTTCCCTCGCAACCCGAGGGGAAGATTGGGCTTCCCAGGGCCAACCCAAGGGGAAGGCTGAGATCCCCGTCGTAAGTCGAGAATGCCGCCGCAACTCGAGAAAAACCACGTGGTTCCCACCGCTTGGCAAGATGAGGCCCTTGCCCGCGACGGCGTCTCAAGGGAAGTCCCCTGTTCCGCCCTGAAGGGCGAGACGGTCCCTGACAGCCTTCCTGCGACCCCCAAAAGTCCCCCGACACGCCGGGTTCCCCCGAGGGGAACACCGAGGGTCCCGGCACCGCTTCCTCTGAGCCCCTTCTCCCCTCCTGATCGCGACAGGAGAGGCGATTCCCCTGCGTGGTCTGGAAGGGGTTCCCGGCCTTCCCGGCGCACCTCAGGATGAGGCCGGTCTCACGAGGAAATTCGAGACGAGCCACGTGGGTGGGGCCACAGGCCGAACGCCCCCGATTCCCCGGTCCGCTCTTGAGAAGGACCCGAGGCCCGGACCCCTCTTCGAAGGCAACCCTGTGGGTGAAGGCACAACACGAAGGGGCACTGCCACCCCCGTGCATCGTCCGCAAAGACCCGCGGGTTCCACACACAGCTCGACGAGGGGCCTGAGACCCCCTGAGCAACTCGAGAGGCCAGCGGGGTTCCCTTCCTCAGACAAGACGAGGCCTGACTCTCCTGTCCCAACGCTGCAGGGACCCTGCGGTCGGAGTCCGAAACGCAGAGGAAGCCTGAGGTGCCTGCCTCCCCTCGAGGTGAGGCCCTCTTCCGTTGCGCCAGACCCAGCGGAGTCCCGAGGGGCCCCGCCACCTCCACAGGATCCCTCGCCTCTCAGAGGCACCCTCGGAAGTTCCCTAAGGTCCCCGGCAGAAGGCGAGGGACACGAGGGTTTCCCGCCGCCCCCCGAGGAAGACCTCGAGAGTCCTTCTTCAACGCGTCTCGAGGCCCTAGTCCCCTCCCGTGACTCGAGAGCCAGGACGCGCTCCCCCTCGCCACGCGCATGGAGACCTGACTTCCCTGGCGCCGCACGAGAGGCTCCCTGAGATCCTCGTCGTGCCTCGGGAGAAAACCCCCACGGGCGCCGCAGCTCGAGGAAACCCCTGAGACGCCCCCGTCCTCGCGAGCTGAGGGCCTTCTTTTCCTGCATGGCCTGGAGAGCAATCCCGGGTCCTCTCTCCAAACGGAAGAGGAGGCTAGACTCCCTTGAGGCCGCTCAGGGGGCTCCAAGAGACCCGCGTCGCGACTCGAGAGGAGAGCGGAGTCCTTGGCTTCCCCTCGAGACGAGGCCTGACTCCCCGGGGGAGCCTGGAATGCAACCCCGAGATCCCTGCCTTCCCTGGAGAGGAAAATTAGGTCCCGGACACACGCTTAGGTGAGGTCTCTTAGGCCCTGCAGTGACTCGAGCGCCACCCCCAGCTTTCCCTCGCAACCCGAGGGGAAGATTGGGCTTCCCAGGGCCAACCCAAGGGGAAGGCTGAGATCCCCGTCGTAACTCGAGAATGCCGCCGCAACTCGAGAAAAACCACGTGGTTCCCACCGCTTGGCAAGATGAGGCCCTTGCCCGCGACGGCGTCTCAAGGGAAGTCCCCTGTTCCGCCCTGAAGGGCGAGACGGTCCCTGACAGCCTTCCTGCGACCCCCCAAAAGTCCCCCGACACGCCGGGTTCCCCCGAGGGGAACACCGAGGGTCCCGGCACCGCTTCCTCTGAGCCCCTTCTCCCCTCCTGATCGCGACAGGAGAGGCGATTCCCCTGCGTGGTCTGGAAGGGGTTCCCGGCCTTCCCGGCGCACCTCAGGATGAGGCCGGTCTCACGAGGAAATTCGAGACGAGCCACGTGGGTGGGGCCACAGGCCGAACGCCCCCGATTCCCCGGTCCGCTCTTGAGAAGGACCCGAGGCCCGGACCCCTCTTCGAAGGCAACCCTGTGGGTGAAGGCACAACACGAAGGGGCACTGCCACCCCCGTGCATCGTCCGCAAAGACCCGCGGGTTCCACACACAGCTCGACGAGGGGCCTGAGACCCCCTGAGCAACTCGAGAGGCCAGCGGGGTTCCCTTCCTCAGACAAGACGAGGCCTGACTCTCCTGTCCCAACTCTGCAGGGACCCTGCGGTCGGAGTCCGAAACGCAGAGGAAGCCTGAGGTGCCTGCCTCCCCTCGAGGTGAGGCCCTCTTCCGTTGCGCCAGACCCAGCGGAGTCCCGAGGGGCCCCGCCACCTCCACAGGATCCCTCGCCTCTCAGAGGCACCCTGGGAAGTTCCCTAAGGTCCCCGGCAGAAGGCGAGGGACACGAGGGTTTCCCGCCGCCCCCCGACGAAGACCTCGAGAGTCCTTCTTCAACGCGTCTCGAGGCCCTAGTCCCCTCCCGTGACTCGAGAGCCAGGACGCGCTCCCCCTCGCCACGCGCATGGAGACCTGACTTCCCTGGCGCCGCACGAGAGGCTCCCTGAGATCCTCGTCGTGCCTCGGGAGAAAACCCCCACGGGCGCCGCAGCTCGAGGAAACCCCTGAGACGCCCCCGTCCTCGCGAGCTGAGGGCCTTCTTTTCCTGCATGGCCTGGAGAGCAATCCCGGGTCCTCTCTCCAAACGGAAGAGGAGGCTGGACTCCCTTGAGGCCGCTCAGGGGGCTCCAAGAGACCCGCGTCGCGACTCGAGAGGAGAGCGGAGTCCTTGGCTTCCCCTCGAGACGAGGCCTGACTCCCCGGGGGAGCCTGGAATGCAACCCCGAGATCCCTGCCTTCCCTGGAGAGGAAAATTAGGTCCCGGACACACGCTTAGGTGAGGTCTCTTAGGCCCTGCAGTGACTCGAGCGCCACCCCCAGCTTTCCCTCTCCCTCGCAACCCGAGGGGAAGATTGGGCTTCCCAGGGCCAACCCAAGGGGAAGGCTGAGATCCCCGTCGTAACTCGAGAATGCCGCCGCAACTCGAGAAAAACCACGTGGTTCCCACCGCTTGGCAAGATGAGGCCCTTGCCCGCGACGGCGTCTCAAGGGAAGTCCCCTGTTCCGCCCTGAAGGGCGAGACGGTCCCTGACAGCCTTCCTGCGACCCCCAAAAGTCCCCCGACACGCCGGGTTCCCCCGAGGGGAACACCGAGGGTCCCGGCACCGCTTCCTCTGAGCCCCTTCTCCCCTCCTGATCGCGACAGGAGAGGCGATTCCCCTGCGTGGTCTGGAAGGGGTTCCCGGCCTTCCCGGCGCACCTCAGGATGAGGCCGGTCTCACGAGGAAATTCGAGACGAGCCACGTGGGTGGGGCCACAGGCCGAACGCCCCCGATTCCCCGGTCCGCTCTTGAGAAGGACCCGAGGCCCGGACCCCTCTTCGAAGGCAACCCTGTGGGTGAAGGCACAACACGAAGGGGCACTGCCACCCCCGTGCATCGTCCGCAAAGACCCGCGGGTTCCACACACAGCTCGACGAGGGGCCTGAGACCCCCTGAGCAACTCGAGAGGCCAGCGGGGTTCCCTTCCTCAGACAAGACGAGGCCTGACTCTCCTGTCCCAACTCTGCAGGGACCCTGCGGTCGGAGTCCGAAACGCAGAGGAAGCCTGAGGTGCCTGCCTCCCCTCGAGGTGAGGCCCTCTTCCGTTGCGCCAGACCCAGCGGAGTCCCGAGGGGCCCCGCCACCTCCACAGGATCCCTCGCCTCTCAGAGGCACCCTGGGAAGTTCCCTAAGGTCCCCGGCAGAAGGCGAGGGACACGAGGGTTTCCCGCCGCCCCCCGAGGAAGACCTCGAGAGTCCTTCTTCAACGCGTCTCGAGGCCCTAGTCCCCTCCCGTGACTCGAGAGCCAGGACGCGCTCCCCCTCGCCACGCGCATGGAGACCTGACTTCCCTGGCGCCGCACGAGAGGCTCCCTGAGATCCTCGTCGTGCCTCGGGAGAAAACCCCCACGGGCGCCGCAGCTCGAGGAAACCCCTGAGACGCCCCCGTCCTCGCGAGCTGAGGGCCTTCTTTTCCTGCATGGCCTGGAGAGCAATCCCGGGTCCTCTCTCCAAACGGAAGAGGAGGCTGGACTCCCTTGAGGCCGCTCAGGGGGCTCCAAGAGACCCGCGTCGCGACTCGAGAGGAGAGCGGAGTCCTTGGCTTCCCCTCGAGACGAGGCCTGACTCCCCGGGGGAGCCTGGAATGCAACCCCGAGATCCCTGCCTTCCCTGGAGAGGAAAATTAGGTCCCGGACACACGCTTAGGTGAGGTCTCTTAGGCCCTGCAGTGACTCGAGCGCCACCCCCAGCTTTCCCTCTCCCTCGCAACCCGAGGGGAAGATTGGGCTTCCCAGGGCCAACCCAAGGGGAAGGCTGAGATCCCCGTCGTAACTCGAGAATGCCGCCGCAACTCGAGAAAAACCACGTGGTTCCCACCGCTTGGCAAGATGAGGCCCTTGCCCGCGGCGGCGTCTCAAGGGAAGTCCCCTGTTCCGCCCTGAAGGGCGAGACGGTCCCTGACAGCCTTCCTGCGACCCCCAAAAGTCCCCCGACACGCCGGGTTCCCCCGAGGGGAACACCGAGGGTCCCGGCACCGCTTCCTCTGAGCCCCTTCTCCCCTCCTGATCGCGACAGGAGAGGCGATTCCCCTGCGTGGTCTGGAAGGGGTTCCCGGCCTTCCCGGCGCACCTCAGGATGAGGCCGGTCTCACGAGGAAATTCGAGACGAGCCACCTGGGTGGGGCCACAGGCCGAACGCCCCCGATTCCCCGGTCCGCACTTGAGAAGGACCCGAGGCCCGGACCCCTCTTCGAAGGCAACCCTGTGGGTGAAGGCACAACACGAAGGGGCACTGACACCCCCGTGCATCGTCCGCAAAGACCCGCGGGTTCCACACACAGCTCGACGAGGGGCCTGAGACCCCCTGAGCAACTCGAGAGGCCAGCGGGGTTCCCTTCCTCAGACAAGACGAGGCCTGACTCTCCTGTCCCAACTCTGCAGGGACCCTGCGGTCGGAGTCCGAAACGCAGAGGAAGCCTGAGGTGCCTGCCTCCCCTCGAGGTGAGGCCCTCTTCCGTTGCGCCAGACCCAGCGGAGTCCCGAGGGGCCCCGCCACCTCCACAGGACCCCTCGCCTCTCAGAGGCACCCTGGGAAGTTCCCTAAGGTCCCCGGCAGAAGGCGAGGGACACGAGGGTTTCCCGCCGCCCCCCGACAAAGACCTCGAGAGTCCTTCTTCAACGCGTCTCGAGGCCCTAGTCCCCTCCCGTGACTCGAGAGCCAGGACGCGCTCCCCCTCGCCACGCGCATGGAGACCTGACTTCCCTGGCGCCGCACGAGAGGCTCCCTGAGATCCTCGTCGTGCCTCGGGAGAAAACCCCCACGGGCGCCGCAGCTCGAGGAAACCCCTGAGACGCCCCCGTCCTCGCGAGCTGAGGGCCTTCTTTTCCTGCATGGCCTGGAGAGCAATCCCGGGTCCTCTCTCCAAACGGAAGAGGAGGCTGGACTCCCTTGAGGCCGCTCAGGGGGCTCCAAGAGACCCGCGTCGCGACTCGAGAGGAGAGCGGAGTCCTTGGCTTCCCCTCGAGACGAGGCCTGACTCCCCGGGGGAGCCTGGAATGCAACCCCGAGATCCCTGCCTTCCCTGGAGAGGAAAATTAGGTCCCGGACACACGCTTAGGTGAGGTCTCTTAGGCCCTGCAGTGACTCGAGCGCCACCCCCAGCTTTCCCTCTCCCTCGCAACCCGAGGGGAAGATTGGGCTTCCCAGGGCCAACCCAAGGGGAAGGCTGAGATCCCCGTCGTAACTCGAGAATGCCGCCGCAACTCGAGAAAAACCACGTGGTTCCCACCGCTTGGCAAGATGAGGCCCTTGCCCGCGACGGCGTCTCAAGGGAAGTCCCCTGTTCCGCCCTGAAGGGCGAGACGGTCCCTGACAGCCTTCCTGCGACCCCCAAAAGTCCCCCGACACGCCGGGTTCCCCCGAGGGGAACACCGAGGGTCCCGGCACCGCTTCCTCTGAGCCCCTTCTCCCCTCCTGATCGCGACAGGAGAGGCGATTCCCCTGCGTGGTCTGGAAGGGGTTCCCGGCCTTCCCGGCGCACCTCAGGATGAGGCCGGTCTCACGAGGAAATTCGAGACGAGCCACGTGGGTGGGGCCACAGGCCGAACGCCCCCGATTCCCCGGTCCGCTCTTGAGAAGGACCCGAGGCCCGGACCCCTCTTCGAAGGCAACCCTGTGGGTGAAGGCACAACACGAAGGGGCACTGCCACCCCCGTGCATCGTCCGCAAAGACCCGCGGGTTCCACACACAGCTCGACGAGGGGCCTGAGACCCCCTGAGCAACTCGAGAGGCCAGCGGGGTTCCCTTCCTCAGACAAGACGAGGCCTGACTCTCCTGTCCCAACTCTGCAGGGACCCTGCGGTCGGAGTCCGAAACGCAGAGGAAGCCTGAGGTGCCTGCCTCCCCTCGAGGTGAGGCCCTCTTCCGTTGCGCCAGACCCAGCGGAGTCCCGAGGGGCCCCGCCACCTCCACAGGACCCCTCGCCTCTCAGAGGCACCCTGGGAAGTTCCCTAAGGTCCCCGGCAGAAGGCGAGGGACACGAGGGTTTCCCGCCGCCCCCCGACAAAGCCCTCGAGAGTCCTTCTTCAACGCGTCTCGAGGCCCTAGTCCCCTCCCGTGACTCGAGAGCCAGGACGCGCTCCCCCTCGCCACGCGCATGGAGACCTGACTTCCCTGGCGCCGCACGAGAGGCTCCCTGAGATCCTCGTCGTGCCTCGGGAGAAAACCCCCACGGGCGCCGCAGCTCGAGGAAACCCCTGAGACGCCCCCGTCCTCGCGAGCTGAGGGCCTTCTTTTCCTGCATGGCCTGGAGAGCAATCCCGGGTCCTCTCTCCAAACGGAAGAGGAGGCTGGACTCCCTTGAGGCCGCTCAGGGGGCTCCAAGAGACCCGCGTCGCGACTCGAGAGGAGAGCGGAGTCCTTGGCTTCCCCTCGAGACGAGGCCTGACTCCCCGGGGGAGCCTGGAATGCAACCCCGAGATCCCTGCCTTCCCTGGAGAGGAAAATTAGGTCCCGGACACACGCTTAGGTGAGGTCTCTTAGGCCCTGCAGTGACTCGAGCGCCACCCCCAGCTTTCCCTCTCCCTCGCAACCCGAGGGGAAGATTGGGCTTCCCAGGGCCAACCCAAGGGGAAGGCTGAGATCCCCGTCGTAACTCGAGAATGCCGCCGCAACTCGAGAAAAACCACGTGGTTCCCACCGCTTGGCAAGATGAGGCCCTTGCCCGCGACGGCGTCTCAAGGGAAGTCCCCTGTTCCGCCCTGAAGGGCGAGACGGTCCCTGACAGCCTTCCTGCGACCCCCAAAAGTCCCCCGACACGCCGGGTTCCCCCGAGGGGAACACCGAGGGTCCCGGCACCGCTTCCTCTGAGCCCCTTCTCCCCTCCTGATCGCGACAGGAGAGGCGATTCCCCTGCGTGGTCTGGAAGGGGTTCCCGGCCTTCCCGGCGCACCTCAGGATGAGGCCGGTCTCACGAGGAAATTCGAGACGAGCCACGTGGGTGGGGCCACAGGCCGAACGCCCCCGATTCCCCGGTCCGCTCTTGAGAAGGACCCGAGGCCCGGACCCCTCTTCGAAGGCAACCCTGTGGGTGAAGGCACAACACGAAGGGGCACTGCCACCCCCGTGCATCGTCCGCAAAGACCCGCGGGTTCCACACACAGCTCGACGAGGGGCCTGAGACCCCCTGAGCAACTCGAGAGGCCAGCGGGGTTCCCTTCCTCAGACAAGACGAGGCCTGACTCTCCTGTCCCAACTCTGCAGGGACCCTGCGGTCGGAGTCCGAAACGCAGAGGAAGCCTGAGGTGCCTGCCTCCCCTCGAGGTGAGGCCCTCTTCCGTTGCGCCAGACCCAGCGGAGTCCCGAGGGGCCCCGCCACCTCCACAGGATCCCTCGCCTCTCAGAGGCACCCTGGGAAGTTCCCTAAGGTCCCCGGCAGAAGGCGAGGGACACGAGGGTTTCCCGCCGCCCCCCGACGAAGACCTCGAGAGTCCTTCTTCAACGCGTCTCGAGGCCCTAGTCCCCTCCCGTGACTCGAGAGCCAGGACGCGCTCCCCCTCGCCACGCGCATGGAGACCTGACTTCCCTGGCGCCGCACGAGAGGCTCCCTGAGATCCTCGTCGTGCCTCGGGAGAAAACCCCCACGGGCGCCGCAGCTCGAGGAAACCCCTGAGACGCCCCCGTCCTCGCGAGCTGAGGGCCTTCTTTTCCTGCATGGCCTGGAGAGCAATCCCGGGTCCTCTCTCCAAACGGAAGAGGAGGCTGGACTCCCTTGAGGCCGCTCAGGGGGCTCCAAGAGACCCGCGTCGCGACTCGAGAGGAGAGCGGAGTCCTTGGCTTCCCCTCGAGACGAGGCCTGACTCCCCGGGGGAGCCTGGAATGCAACCCCGAGATCCCTGCCTTCCCTGGAGAGGAAAATTAGGTCCCGGACACACGCTTAGGTGAGGTCTCTTAGGCCCTGCAGTGACTCGAGCGCCACCCCCAGCTTTCCCTCTCCCTTGCAACCCGAGGGGAAGATTGGGCTTCCCAGGGCCAACCCAAGGGGAAGGCTGAGATCCCCGTCGTAACTCGAGAATGCCGCCGCAACTCGAGAAAAACCACGTGGTTCCCACCGCTTGGCAAGATGAGGCCCTTGCCCGCGACGGCGTCTCAAGGGAAGTCCCCTGTTCCGCCCTCAAGGGCGAGACGGTCCCTGACAGCCTTCCTGCGACCCCCAAAAGTCCCCCGACACGCCGGGTTCCCCCGAGGGGAACACCGAGGGTCCCGGCACCGCTTCCTCTGAGCCCCTTCTCCCCTCCTGATCGCGACAGGAGAGGCGATTACCCTGCGTGGTCTGGAAGGGGTTCCCGGCCTTCCCGGCGCACCTCAGGATGAGGCCGGTCTCACGAGGAAATTCGAGACGAGCCACGTGGGTGGGGCCACAGGCCGAACGCCCCCGATTCCCCGGTCCGCTCTTGAGAAGGACCCGAGGCCCGGACCCCTCTTCGAAGGCAACCCTGTGGGTGAAGGCACAACACGAAGGGGCACTGCCACCCCCGTGCATCGTCCGCAAAGACCCGCGGGTTCCACACACAGCTCGACGAGGGGCCTGAGACCCCCCGAGCAACTCGACAGGCCAGCGGGGTTCCCTTCCTCAGACAAGACGAGGCCTGACTCTCCTGTCCCAACTCTGCAGGGACCCTGCGGTCGGAGTCCGAAACGCAGAGGAAGCCTGAGGTGCCTGCCTCCCCTCGAGGTGAGGCCCTCTTCCGTTGCGCCAGACCCAGCGGAGTCCCGAGGGGCCCCGCCACCTCCACAGGATCCCTCGCCTCTCAGAGGCACCCTGGGAAGTTCCCTAAGGTCCCCGGCAGAAGGCGAGGGACACGAGGGTTTCCCGCCGCCCCCCGACAAAGACCTCGAGAGTCCTTCTTCAACGCGTCTCGAGGCCCTAGTCCCCTCCCGTGACTCGAGAGCCAGGACGCGCTCCCCCTCGCCACGCGCATGGAGACCTGACTTCCCTGGCGCCGCACGAGAGGCTCCCTGAGATCCTCGTCGTGCCTCGGGAGAAAACCCCCACGGGCGCCGCAGCTCGAGGAAACCCCTGAGACGCCCCCGTCCTCGCGAGCTGAGGGCCTTCTTTTCCTGCATGGCCTGGAGAGCAATCCCGGGTCCTCTCTCCAAACGGAAGAGGAGGCTGGACTCCCTTGAGGCCGCTCAGGGGGCTCCAAGAGACCCGCGTCGCGACTCGAGAGGAGAGCGGAGTCCTTGGCTTCCCCTCGAGACGAGGCCTGACTCCCCGGGGGAGCCTGGAATGCAACCCCGAGATCCCTGCCTTCCCTGGAGAGGAAAATTAGGTCCCGGACACACGCTTAGGTGAGGTCTCTTAGGCCCTGCAGTGACTCGAGCGCCACCCCCAGCTTTCCCTCTCCCTTGCAACCCGAGGGGAAGATTGGGCTTCCCAGGGCCAACCCAAGGGGAAGGCTGAGATCCCCGTCGTAACTCGAGAATGCCGCCGCAACTCGAGAAAAACCACGTGGTTCCCACCGCTTGGCAAGATGAGGCCCTTGCCCGCGACGGCGTCTCAAGGGAAGTCCCCTGTTCCGCCCTCAAGGGCGAGACGGTCCCTGACAGCCTTCCTGCGACCCCCAAAAGTCCCCCGACACGCCGGGTTCCCCCGAGGGGAACACCGAGGGTCCCGGCACCGCTTCCTCTGAGCCCCTTCTCCCCTCCTGATCGCGACAGGAGAGGCGATTCCCCTGCGTGGTCTGGAAGGGGTTCCCGGCCTTCCCGGCGCACCTCAGGATGAGGCCGGTCTCACGAGGAAATTCGAGACGAGCCACGTGGGTGGGGCCACAGGCCGAACGCCCCCGATTCCCCGGTCCGCTCTTGAGAAGGACCCGAGGCCCGGACCCCTCTTCGAAGGCAACCCTGTGGGTGAAGGCACAACACGAAGGGGCACTGCCACCCCCGTGCATCGTCCGCAAAGACCCGCGGGTTCCACACACAGCTCGACGAGGGGCCTGAGACCCCCCGAGCAACTCGACAGGCCAGCGGGGTTCCCTTCCTCAGACAAGACGAGGCCTGACTCTCCTGTCCCAACTCTGCAGGGACCCTGCGGTCGGAGTCCGAAACGCAGAGGAAGCCTGAGGTGCCTGCCTCCCCTCGAGGTGAGGCCCTCTTCCGTTGCGCCAGACCCAGCGGAGTCCCGAGGGGCCCCGCCACCTCCACAGGATCCCTCGCCTCTCAGAGGCACCCTGGGAAGTTCCCTAAGGTCCCCGGCAGAAGGCGAGGGACACGAGGGTTTCCCGCCGCCCCCCGACAAAGACCTCGAGAGTCCTTCTTCAACGCGTCTCGAGGCCCTAGTCCCCTCCCGTGACTCGAGAGCCAGGACGCGCTCCCCCTCGCCACGCGCATGGAGACCTGACTTCCCTGGCGCCGCACGAGAGGCTCCCTGAGATCCTCGTCGTGCCTCGGGAGAAAACCCCCACGGGCGCCGCAGCTCGAGGAAACCCCTGAGACGCCCCCGTCCTCGCGAGCTGAGGGCCTTCTTTTCCTGCATGGCCTGGAGAGCAATCCCGGGTCCTCTCTCCAAACGGAAGAGGAGGCTGGACTCCCTTGAGGCCGCTCAGGGGGCTCCAAGAGACCCGCGTCGCGACTCGAGAGGAGAGCGGAGTCCTTGGCTTCCCCTCGAGACGAGGCCTGACTCCCCGGGGGAGCCTGGAATGCAACCCCGAGATCCCTGCCTTCCCTGGAGAGGAAAATTAGGTCCCGGACACACGCTTAGGTGAGGTCTCTTAGGCCCTGCAGTGACTCGAGCGCCACCCCCAGCTTTCCCTCGCAACCCGAGGGGAAGATTGGGCTTCCCAGGGCCAACCCAAGGGGAAGGCTGAGATCCCCGTCGTAACTCGAGAATGCCGCCGCAACTCGAGAAAAACCACGTGGTTCCCACCGCTTGGCAAGATGAGGCCCTTGCCCGCGACGGCGTCTCAAGGGAAGTCCCCTGTTCCGCCCTGAAGGCCGAGACGGTCCCTGACAGCCTTCCTGCGACCCCCAAAAGTCCCCCGACACGCCGGGTTCCCCCGAGGGGAACACCGAGGGTCCCGGCACCGCTTCCTCTGAGCCCCTTCTCCCCTCCTGATCGCGACAGGAGAGGCGATTCCCCTGCGTGGTCTGGAAGGGGTTCCCGGCCTTCCCGGCGCACCTCAGGATGAGGCCGGTCTCACGAGGAAATTCGAGACGAGCCACGTGGGTGGGGCCACAGGCCGAACGCCCCCGATTCCCCGGTCCGCCCTTGAGAAGGACCCGAGGCCCGGACCCCTCTTCGAAGGCAACCCTGTGGGTGAAGGCACAACACGAAGGGGCACTGCCACCCCCGTGCATCGTCCGCAAAGACCCGCGGGTTCCACACACAGCTCGACGAGGGGCCTGAGACCCCCTGAGCAACTCGAGAGGCCAGCGGGGTTCCCTTCCTCAGACAAGACGAGGCCTGACTCTCCTGTCCCAACTCTGCAGGGACCCTGCGGTCGGAGTCCGAAACGCAGAGGAAGCCTGAGGTGCCTGCCTCCCCTCGAGGTGAGGCCCTCTTCCGTTGCGCCAGACCCAGCGGAGTCCCGAGGGGCCCCGCCACCTCCACAGGACCCCTCGCCTCTCAGAGGCACCCTGGGAAGTTCCCTAAGGTCCCCGGCAGAAGGCGAGGGACACGAGGGTTTCCCGCCGCCCCCCGACAAAGACCTCGAGAGTCCTTCTTCAACGCGTCTCGAGGCCCTAGTCCCCTCCCGTGACTCGAGAGCCAGGACGCGCTCCCCCTCGCCACGCGCATGGAGACCTGACTTCCCTGGCGCCGCACGAGAGGCTCCCTGAGATCCTCGTCGTGCCTCGGGAGAAAACCCCCACGGGCGCCGCAGCTCGAGGAAACCCCTGAGACGCCCCCGTCCTCGCGAGCTGAGGGCCTTCTTTTCCTGCATGGCCTGGAGAGCAATCCCGGGTCCTCTCTCCAAACGGAAGAGGAGGCTGGACTCCCTTGAGGCCGCTCAGGGGGCTCCAAGAGACCCGCGTCGCGACTCGAGAGGAGAGCGGAGTCCTTGGCTTCCCCTCGAGACGAGGCCTGACTCCCCGGGGGAGCCTGGAATGCAACCCCGAGATCCCTGCCTTCCCTGGAGAGGAAAATTAGGTCCCGGACACACGCTTAGGTGAGGTCTCTTAGGCCCTGCAGTGACTCGAGCGCCACCCCCAGCTTTCCCTCTCCCTCGCAACCCGAGGGGAAGATTGGGCTTCCCAGGGCCAACCCAAGGGGAAGGCTGAGATCCCCGTCGTAACTCGAGAATGCCGCCGCAACTCGAGAAAAACCACGTGGTTCCCACCGCTTGGCAAGATGAGGCCCTTGCCCGCGACGGCGTCTCAAGGGAAGTCCCCTGTTCCGCCCTGAAGGGCGAGACGGTCCCTGACAGCCTTCCTGCGACCCCCAAAAGTCCCCCGACACGCCGGGTTCCCCCGAGGGGAACACCGAGGGTCCCGGCACCGCTTCCTCTGAGCCCCTTCTCCCCTCCTGATCGCGACAGGAGAGGCGATTCCCCTGCGTGGTCTGGAAGGGGTTCCCGGCCTTCCCGGCGCACCTCAGGATGAGGCCGGTCTCACGAGGAAATTCGAGACGAGCCACGTGGGTGGGGCCACAGGCCGAACGCCCCCGATTCCCCGGTCCGCTCTTGAGAAGGACCCGAGGCCCGGACCCCTCTTCGAAGGCAACCCTGTGGGTGAAGGCACAACACGAAGGGGCACTGCCACCCCCGTGCATCGTCCGCAAAGACCCGCGGGTTCCACACACAGCTCGACGAGGGGCCTGAGACCCCCTGAGCAACTCGAGAGGCCAGCGGGGTTCCCTTCCTCAGACAAGACGAGGCCTGACTCTCCTGTCCCAACTCTGCAGGGACCCTGCGGTCGGAGTCCGAAACGCAGAGGAAGCCTGAGGTGCCTGCCTCCCCTCGAGGTGAGGCCCTCTTCCGTTGCGCCAGACCCAGCGGAGTCCCGAGGGGCCCCGCCACCTCCACAGGACCCCTCGCCTCTCAGAGGCACCCTGGGAAGTTCCCTAAGGTCCCCGGCAGAAGGCGAGGGACACGAGGGTTTCCCGCCGCCCCCCGACAAAGACCTCGAGAGTCCTTCTTCAACGCGTCTCGAGGCCCTAGTCCCCTCCCGTGACTCGAGAGCCAGGACGCGCTCCCCCTCGCCACGCGCATGGAGACCTGACTTCCCTGGCGCCGCACGAGAGGCTCCCTGAGATCCTCGTCGTGCCTCGGGAGAAAACCCCCACGGGCGCCGCAGCTCGAGGAAACCCCTGAGACGCCCCCGTCCTCGCGAGCTGAGGGCCTTCTTTTCCTGCATGGCCTGGAGAGCAATCCCGGGTCCTCTCTCCAAACGGAAGAGGAGGCTGGACTCCCTTGAGGCCGCTCAGGGGGCTCCAAGAGACCCGCGTCGCGACTCGAGAGGAGAGCGGAGTCCTTGGCTTCCCCTCGAGACGAGGCCTGACTCCCCGGGGGAGCCTGGAATGCAACCCCGAGATCCCTGCCTTCCCTGGAGAGGAAAATTAGGTCCCGGACACACGCTTAGGTGAGGTCTCTTAGGCCCTGCAGTGACTCGAGCGCCACCCCCAGCTTTCCCTCTCCCTCGCAACCCGAGGGGAAGATTGGGCTTCCCAGGGCCAACCCAAGGGGAAGGCTGAGATCCCCGTCGTAACTCGAGAATGCCGCCGCAACTCGAGAAAAACCACGTGGTTCCCACCGCTTGGCAAGATGAGGCCCTTGCCCGCGACGGCGTCTCAAGGGAAGTCCCCTGTTCCGCCCTCAAGGGCGAGACGGTCCCTGACAGCCTTCCTGCGACCCCCAAAAGTCCCCCGACACGCCGGGTTCCCCCGAGGGGAACACCGAGGGTCCCGGCACCGCTTCCTCTGAGCCCCTTCTCCCCTCCTGATCGCGACAGGAGAGGCGATTCCCCTGCGTGGTCTGGAAGGGGTTCCCGGCCTTCCCGGCGCACCTCAGGATGAGGCCGGTCTCACGAGGAAATTCGAGACGAGCCACGTGGGTGGGGCCCACAGGCCGAACGCCCCCGATTCCCCGGTCCGCTCTTGAGAAGGACCCGAGGCCCGGACCCCTCTTCGAAGGCAACCCTGTGGGTGAAGGCACAACACGAAGGGGCACTGCCACCCCCGTGCATCGTCCGCAAAGACCCGCGGGTTCCACACACAGCTCGACGAGGGGCCTGAGACCCCCTGAGCAACTCGAGAGGCCAGCGGGGTTCCCTTCCTCAGACAAGACGAGGCCTGACTCTCCTGTCCCAACTCTGCAGGGACCCTGCGGTCGGAGTCCGAAACGCAGAGGAAGCCTGAGGTGCCTGCCTCCCCTCGAGGTGAGGCCCTCTTCCGTTGCGCCAGACCCAGCGGAGTCCCGAGGGGCCCCGCCACCTCCACAGGACCCCTCGCCTCTCAGAGGCACCCTGGGAAGTTCCCTAAGGTCCCCGGCAGAAGGCGAGGGACACGAGGGTTTCCCGCCGCCCCCCGACAAAGACCTCGAGAGTCCTTCTTCAACGCGTCTCGAGGCCCTAGTCCCCTCCCGTGACTCGAGAGCCAGGACGCGCTCCCCCTCGCCACGCGCATGGAGACCTGACTTCCCTGGCGCCGCACGAGAGGCTCCCTGAGATCCTCGTCGTGCCTCGGGAGAAAACCCCCACGGGCGCCGCAGCTCGAGGAAACCCCTGAGACGCCCCCGTCCTCGCGAGCTGAGGGCCTTCTTTTCCTGCATGGCCTGGAGAGCAATCCCGGGTCCTCTCTCCAAACGGAAGAGGAGGCTGGACTCCCTTGAGGCCGCTCAGGGGGCTCCAAGAGACCCGCGTCGCGACTCGAGAGGAGAGCGGAGTCCTTGGCTTCCCCTCGAGACGAGGCCTGACTCCCCGGGGGAGCCTGGAATGCAACCCCGAGATCCCTGCCTTCCCTGGAGAGGAAAATTAGGTCCCGGACACACGCTTAGGTGAGGTCTCTTAGGCCCTGCAGTGACTCGAGCGCCACCCCCAGCTTTCCCTCTCCCTCGCAACCCGAGGGGAAGATTGGGCTTCCCAGGGCCAACCCAAGGGGAAGGCTGAGATCCCCGTCGTAACTCGAGAATGCCGCCGCAACTCGAGAAAAACCACGTGGTTCCCACCGCTTGGCAAGATGAGGCCCTTGCCCGCGACGGCGTCTCAAGGGAAGTCCCCTGTTCCGCCCTGAAGGGCGAGACGGTCCCTGACAGCCTTCCTGCGACCCCCAAAAGTCCCCCGACACGCCGGGTTCCCCCGAGGGGAACACCGAGGGTCCCGGCACCGCTTCCTCTGAGCCCCTTCTCCCCTCCTGATCGCGACAGGAGAGGCGATTCCCCTGCGTGGTCTGGAAGGGGTTCCCGGCCTTCCCGGCGCACCTCAGGATGAGGCCGGTCTCACGAGGAAATTCGAGACGAGCCACGTGGGTGGGGCCACAGGCCGAACGCCCCCGATTCCCCGGTCCGCTCTTGAGAAGGACCCGAGGCCCGGACCCCTCTTCGAAGGCAACCCTGTGGGTGAAGGCACAACACGAAGGGGCACTGCCACCCCCGTGCATCGTCCGCAAAGACCCGCGGGTTCCACACACAGCTCGACGAGGGGCCTGAGACCCCCTGAGCAACTCGAGAGGCCAGCGGGGTTCCCTTCCTCAGACAAGACGAGGCCTGACTCTCCTGTCCCAACTCTGCAGGGACCCTGCGGTCGGAGTCCGAAACGCAGAGGAAGCCTGAGGTGCCTGCCTCCCCTCGAGGTGAGGCCCTCTTCCGTTGCGCCAGACCCAGCGGAGTCCCGAGGGGCCCCGCCACCTCCACAGGACCCCTCGCCTCTCAGAGGCACCCTGGGAAGTTCCCTAAGGTCCCCGGCAGAAGGCGAGGGACACGAGGGTTTCCCGCCGCCCCCCGACAAAGACCTCGAGAGTCCTTCTTCAACGCGTCTCGAGGCCCTAGTCCCCTCCCGTGACTCGAGAGCCAGGACGCGCTCCCCCTCGCCACGCGCATGGAGACCTGACTTCCCTGGCGCCGCACGAGAGGCTCCCTGAGATCCTCGTCGTGCCTCGGGAGAAAACCCCCACGGGCGCCGCAGCTCGAGGAAACCCCTGAGACGCCCCCGTCCTCGCGAGCTGAGGGCCTTCTTTTCCTGCATGGCCTGGAGAGCAATCCCGGGTCCTCTCTCCAAACGGAAGAGGAGGCTGGACTCCCTTGAGGCCGCTCAGGGGGCTCCAAGAGACCCGCGTCGCGACTCGAGAGGAGAGCGGAGTCCTTGGCTTCCCCTCGAGACGAGGCCTGACTCCCCGGGGGAGCCTGGAATGCAACCCCGAGATCCCTGCCTTCCCTGGAGAGGAAAATTAGGTCCCGGACACACGCTTAGGTGAGGTCTCTTAGGCCCTGCAGTGACTCGAGCGCCACCCCCAGCTTTCCCTCGCAACCCGAGGGGAAGATTGGGCTTCCCAGGGCCAACCCAAGGGGAAGGCTGAGATCCCCGTCGTAACTCGAGAATGCCGCCGCAACTCGAGAAAAACCACGTGGTTCCCACCGCTTGGCAAGATGAGGCCCTTGCCCGCGACGGCGTCTCAAGGGAAGTCCCCTGTTCCGCCCTGAAGGCCGAGACGGTCCCTGACAGCCTTCCTGCGACCCCCAAAAGTCCCCCGACACGCCGGGTTCCCCCGAGGGGAACACCGAGGGTCCCGGCACCGCTTCCTCTGAGCCCCTTCTCCCCTCCTGATCGCGACAGGAGAGGCGATTCCCCTGCGTGGTCTGGAAGGGGTTCCCGGCCTTCCCGGCGCACCTCAGGATGAGGCCGGTCTCACGAGGAAATTCGAGACGAGCCACGTGGGTGGGGCCACAGGCCGAACGCCCCCGATTCCCCGGTCCGCTCTTGAGAAGGACCCGAGGCCCGGACCCCTCTTCGAAGGCAACCCTGTGGGTGAAGGCACAACACGAAGGGGCACTGCCACCCCCGTGCATCGTCCGCAAAGACCCGCGGGTTCCACACACAGCTCGACGAGGGGCCTGAGACCCCCTGAGCAACTCGAGAGGCCAGCGGGGTTCCCTTCCTCAGACAAGACGAGGCCTGACTCTCCTGTCCCAACTCTGCAGGGACCCTGCGGTCGGAGTCCGAAACGCAGAGGAAGCCTGAGGTGCCTGCCTCCCCTCGAGGTGAGGCCCTCTTCCGTTGCGCCAGACCCAGCGGAGTCCCGAGGGGCCCCGCCACCTCCACAGGACCCCTCGCCTCTCAGAGGCACCCTGGGAAGTTCCCTAAGGTCCCCGGCAGAAGGCGAGGGACACGAGGGTTTCCCGCCGCCCCCCGACAAAGACCTCGAGAGTCCTTCTTCAACGCGTCTCGAGGCCCTAGTCCCCTCCCGTGACTCGAGAGCCAGGACGCGCTCCCCCTCGCCACGCGCATGGAGACCTGACTTCCCTGGCGCCGCACGAGAGGCTCCCTGAGATCCTCGTCGTGCCTCGGGAGAAAACCCCCACGGGCGCCGCAGCTCGAGGAAACCCCTGAGACGCCCCCGTCCTCGCGAGCTGAGGGCCTTCTTTTCCTGCATGGCCTGGAGAGCAATCCCGGGTCCTCTCTCCAAACGGAAGAGGAGGCTGGACTCCCTTGAGGCCGCTCAGGGGGCTCCAAGAGAACCGCGTCGCGACTCGAGAGGAGAGCGGAGTCCTTGGCTTCCCCTCGAGACGAGGCCTGACTCCCCGGGGGAGCCTGGAATGCAACCCCGAGATCCCTGCCTTCCCTGGAGAGGAAAATTAGGTCCCGGACACACGCTTAGGTGAGGTCTCTTAGGCCCTGCAGTGACTCGAGCGCCACCCCCAGCTTTCCCTCTCCCTCGCAACCCGAGGGGAAGATTGGGCTTCCCAGGGCCAACCCAAGGGGAAGGCTGAGATCCCCGTCGTAACTCGAGAATGCCGCCGCAACTCGAGAAAAACCACGTGGTTCCCACCGCTTGGCAAGATGAGGCCCTTGCCCGCGACGGCGTCTCAAGGGAAGTCCCCTGTTCCGCCCTGAAGGGCGAGACGGTCCCTGACAGCCTTCCTGCGACCCCCAAAAGTCCCCCGACACGCCGGGTTCCCCCGAGGGGAACACCGAGGGTCCCGGCACCGCTTCCTCTGAGCCCCTTCTCCCCTCCTGATCGCGACAGGAGAGGCGATTCCCCTGCGTGGTCTGGAAGGGGTTCCCGGCCTTCCCGGCGCACCTCAGGATGAGGCCGGTCTCACGAGGAAATTCGAGACGAGCCACGTGGGTGGGGCCACAGGCCGAACGCCCCCGATTCCCCGGTCCGCTCTTGAGAAGGACCCGAGGCCCGGACCCCTCTTCGAAGGCAACCCTGTGGGTGAAGGCACAACACGAAGGGGCACTGCCACCCCCGTGCATCGTCCGCAAAGACCCGCGGGTTCCACACACAGCTCGACGAGGGGCCTGAGACCCCCCGAGCAACTCGAGAGGCCAGCGGGGTTCCCTTCCTCAGACAAGACGAGGCCTGACTCTCCTGTCCCAACTCTGCAGGGACCCTGCGGTCGGAGTCCGAAACGCAGAGGAAGCCTGAGGTGCCTGCCTCCCCTCGAGGTGAGGCCCTCTTCCGTTGCGCCAGACCCAGCGGAGTCCCGAGGGTCCCCGCCACCTCCACAGGATCCCTCGCCTCTCAGAGGCACCCTGGGAAGTTCCCTAAGGTCCCCGGCAGAAGGCGAGGGACACGAGGGTTTCCCGCCGCCCCCCGACAAAGACCTCGAGAGTCCTTCTTCAACGCGTCTCGAGGCCCTAGTCCCCTCCCGTGACTCGAGAGCCAGGACGCGCTCCCCCTCGCCACGCGCATGGAGACCTGACTTCCCTGGCGCCGCACGAGAGGCTCCCTGAGATCCTCGTCGTGCCTCGGGAGAAAACCCCCACGGGCGCCGCAGCTCGAGGAAACCCCTGAGACGCCCCCGTCCTCGCGAGCTGAGGGCCTTCTTTTCCTGCATGGCCTGGAGAGCAATCCCGGGTCCTCTCTCTAAACGGAAGAGGAGGCTGGACTCCCTTGAGGCCGCTCAGGGGGCTCCAAGAGACCCGCGTCGCGACTCGAGAGGAGAGCGGAGTCCTTGGCTTCCCCTCGAGACGAGGCCTGACTCCCCGGGGGAGCCTGGAATGCAACCCCGAGATCCCTGCCTTCCCTGGAGAGGAAAATTAGGTCCCGGACACACGCTTAGGTGAGGTCTCTTAGGCCCTGCAGTGACTCGAGCGCCACCCCCAGCTTTCCCTCGCAACCCGAGGGGAAGATTGGGCTTCCCAGGGCCAACCCAAGGGGAAGGCTGAGATCCCCGTCGTAAGTCGAGAATGCCGCCGCAACTCGAGAAAAACCACGTGGTTCCCACCGCTTGGCAAGATGAGGCCCTTGCCCGCGACGGCGTCTCAAGGGAAGTCCCCTGTTCCGCCCTGAAGGGCGAGACGGTCCCTGACAGCCTTCCTGCGACCCCCAAAAGTCCCCCGACACGCCGGGTTCCCCCGAGGGGAACACCGAGGGTCCCGGCACCGCTTCCTCTGAGCCCCTTCTCCCCTCCTGATCGCGACAGGAGAGGCGATTCCCCTGCGTGGTCTGGAAGGGGTTCCCGGCCTTCCCGGCGCACCTCAGGATGAGGCCGGTCTCACGAGGAAATTCGAGACGAGCCACGTGGGTGGGGCCACAGGCCGAACGCCCCCGATTCCCCGGTCCGCTCTTGAGAAGGACCCGAGGCCCGGACCCCTCTTCGAAGGCAACCCTGTGGGTGAAGGCACAACACGAAGGGGCACTGCCACCCCCGTGCATCGTCCGCAAAGACCCGCGGGTTCCACACACAGCTCGACGAGGGGCCTGAGACCCCCTGAGCAACTCGAGAGGCCAGCGGGGTTCCCTTCCTCAGACAAGACGAGGCCTGACTCTCCTGTCCCAACTCTGCAGGGACCCTGCGGTCGGAGTCCGAAACGCAGAGGAAGCCTGAGGTGCCTGCCTCCCCTCGAGGTGAGGCCCTCTTCCGTTGCGCCAGACCCAGCGGAGTCCCGAGGGGCCCCGCCACCTCCACAGGACCCCTCGCCTCTCAGAGGCACCCTGGGAAGTTCCCTAAGGTCCCCGGCAGAAGGCGAGGGACACGAGGGTTTCCCGCCGCCCCCCGACAAAGACCTCGAGAGTCCTTCTTCAACGCGTCTCGAGGCCCTAGTCCCCTCCCGTGACTCGAGAGCCAGGACGCGCTCCCCCTCGCCACGCGCATGGAGACCTGACTTCCCTGGCGCCGCACGAGAGGCTCCCTGAGATCCTCGTCGTGCCTCGGGAGAAAACCCCCACGGGCGCCGCAGCTCGAGGAAACCCCTGAGACGCCCCCGTCCTCGCGAGCTGAGGGCCTTCTTTTCCTGCATGGCCTGGAGAGCAATCCCGGGTCCTCTCTCCAAACGGAAGAGGAGGCTGGACTCCCTTGAGGCCGCTCAGGGGGCTCCAAGAGACCCGCGTCGCGACTCGAGAGGAGAGCGGAGTCCTTGGCTTCCCCTCGAGACGAGGCCTGACTCCCCGGGGGAGCCTGGAATGCAACCCCGAGATCCCTGCCTTCCCTGGAGAGGAAAATTAGGTCCCGGACACACGCTTAGGTGAGGTCTCTTAGGCCCTGCAGTGACTCGAGCGCCACCCCCAGCTTTCCCTCGCAACCCGAGGGGAAGATTGGGCTTCCCAGGGCCAACCCAAGGGGAAGGCTGAGATCCCCGTCGTAACTCGAGAATGCCGCCGCAACTCGAGAAAAACCACGTGGTTCCCACCGCTTGGCAAGATGAGGCCCTTGCCCGCGACGGCGTCTCAAGGGAAGTCCCCTGTTCCGCCCTGAAGGGCGAGACGGTCCCTGACAGCCTTCCTGCGACCCCCAAAAGTCCCCTGACACGCCGGGTTCCCCCGAGGGGAACACCGAGGGTCCCGGCACCGCTTCCTCTGAGCCCCTTCTCCCCTCCTGATCGCGACAGGAGAGGCGATTCCCCTGCGTGGTCTGGAAGGGGTTCCCGGCCTTCCCGGCGCACCTCAGGATGAGGCCGGTCTCACGAGGAAATTCGAGACGAGCCACGTGGGTGGGGCCACAGGCCGAACGCCCCCGATTCCCCGGTCCGCTCTTGAGAAGGACCCGAGGCCCGGACCCCTCTTCGAAGGCAACCCTGTGGGTGAAGGCACAACACGAAGGGGCACTGCCACCCCCGTGCATCGTCCGCAAAGACCCGCGGGTTCCACACACAGCTCGACGAGGGGCCTGAGACCCCCTGAGCAACTCGAGAGGCCAGCGGGGTTCCCTTCCTCAGACAAGACGAGGCCTGACTCTCCTGTCCCAACTCTGCAGGGACCCTGCGGTCGGAGTCCGAAACGCAGAGGAAGCCTGAGGTGCCTGCCTCCCCTCGAGGTGAGGCCCTCTTCCGTTGCGCCAGACCCAGCGGAGTCCCGAGGGGCCCCGCCACCTCCACAGGACCCCTCGCCTCTCAGAGGCACCCTGGGAAGTTCCCTAAGGTCCCCGGCAGAAGGCGAGGGACACGAGGGTTTCCCGCCGCCCCCCGACAAAGACCTCGAGAGTCCTTCTTCAACGCGTCTCGAGGCCCTAGTCCCCTCCCGTGACTCGAGAGCCAGGACGCGCTCCCCCTCGCCACGCGCATGGAGACCTGACTTCCCTGGCGCCGCACGAGAGGCTCCCTGAGATCCTCGTCGTGCCTCGGGAGAAAACCCCCACGGGCGCCGCAGCTCGAGGAAACCCCTGAGACGCCCCCGTCCTCGCGAGCTGAGGGCCTTCTTTTCCTGCATGGCCTGGAGAGCAATCCCGGGTCCTCTCTCCAAACGGAAGAGGAGGCTGGACTCCCTTGAGGCCGCTCAGGGGGCTCCAAGAGACCCGCGTCGCGACTCGAGAGGAGAGCGGAGTCCTTGGCTTCCCCTCGAGACGAGGCCTGACTCCCCGGGGGAGCCTGGAATGCAACCCCGAGATCCCTGCCTTCCCTGGAGAGGAAAATTAGGTCCCGGACACACGCTTAGGTGAGGTCTCTTAGGCCCTGCAGTGACTCGAGCGCCACCCCCAGCTTTCCCTCGCAACCCGAGGGGAAGATTGGGCTTCCCAGGGCCAACCCAAGGGGAAGGCTGAGATCCCCGTCGTAACTCGAGAATGCCGCCGCAACTCGAGAAAAACCACGTGGTTCCCACCGCTTGGCAAGATGAGGCCCTTGCCCGCGACGGCGTCTCAAGGGAAGTCCCCTGTTCCGCCCTGAAGGGCGAGACGGTCCCTGACAGCCTTCCTGCGACCCCCAAAAGTCCCCCGACACGCCGGGTTCCCCCGAGGGGAACACCGAGGGTCCCGGCACCGCTTCCTCTGAGCCCCTTCTCCCCTCCTGATCGCGACAGGAGAGGCGATTCCCCTGCGTGGTCTGGAAGGGGTTCCCGGCCTTCCCGGCGCACCTCAGGATGAGGCCGGTCTCACGAGGAAATTCGAGACGAGCCACGTGGGTGGGGCCACAGGCCGAACGCCCCCGATTCCCCGGTCCGCTCTTGAGAAGGACCCGGGGCCCGGACCCCTCTTCGAAGGCAACCCTGTGGGTGAAGGCACAACACGAAGGGGCACTGCCACCCCCGTGCATCGTCCGCAAAGACCCGCGGGTTCCACACACAGCTCGACGAGGGTCCTGAGACCCCCTGAGCAACTCGAGAGGCCAGCGGGGTTCCCTTCCTCAGACAAGACGAGGCCTGACTCTCCTGTCCCAACTCTGCAGGGACCCTGCGGTCGGAGTCCGAAACGCAGAGGAAGCCTGAGGTGCCTGCCTCCCCTCGAGGTGAGGCCCTCTTCCGTTGCGCCAGACCCAGCGGAGTCCCGAGTGGCCCCGCCACCTCCACAGGACCCCTCGCCTCTCAGAGGCACCCTGGGAAGTTCCCTAAGGTCCCCGGCAGAAGGCGAGGGACACGAGGGTTTCCCGCCGCCCCCCGACAAAGACCTCGAGAGTCCTTCTTCAACGCGTCTCGAGGCCCTAGTCCCCTCCCGTGACTCGAGAGCCAGGACGCGCTCCCCCTCGCCACGCGCATGGAGACCTGACTTCCCTGGCGCCGCACGAGAGGCTCCCTGAGATCCTCGTCGTGCCTCGGGAGAAAACCCCCACGGGCGCCGCAGCTCGAGGAAACCCCTGAGACGCCCCCGTCCTCGCGAGCTGAGGGCCTTCTTTTCCTGCATGGCCTGGAGAGCAATCCCGGGTCCTCTCTCCAAACGGAAGAGGAGGCTGGACTCCCTTGAGGCCGCTCAGGGGGCTCCAAGAGACCCGCGTCGCGACTCGAGAGGAGAGCGGAGTCCTTGGCTTCCCCTCGAGACAAGGCCTGACTCCCCGGGGGAGCCTGGAATGCAACCCCGAGATCCCTGCCTTCCCTGGAGAGGAAAATTAGGTCCCGGACACACGCTTAGGTGAGGTCTCTTAGGCCCTGCAGTGACTCGAGCGCCACCCCCAGCTTTCCCTCGCAACCCGAGGGGAAGATTGGGCTTCCCAGGGCCAACCCAAGGGGAAGGCTGAGATCCCCGTCGTAACTCGAGAATGCCGCCGCAACTCGAGAAAAACCACGTGGTTCCCACCGCTTGGCAAGATGAGGCCCTTGCCCGCGACGGCGTCTCAAGGGAAGTCCCCTGTTCCGCCCTAAAGGGCGAGACGGTCCCTGACAGCCTTCCTGCGACCCCCAAAAGTCCCCCGACACGCCGGGTTCCCCCGAGGGGAACACCGAGGGTCCCGGCACCGCTTCCTCTGAGCCCCTTCTCCCCTCCTGATCGCGACAGGAGAGGCGATTCCCCTGCGTGGTCTGGAAGGGGTTCCCGGCCTTCCCGGCGCACCTCAGGATGAGGCCGGTCTCACGAGGAAATTCGAGACGAGCCACGTGGGTGGGGCCACAGGCCGAACGCCCCCGATTCCCCGGTCCGCTCTTGAGAAGGACCCGAGGCCCGGACCCCTCTTCGAAGGCAACCCTGTGGGTGAAGGCACAACACGAAGGGGCACTGCCACCCCCGTGCATCGTCCGCAAAGACCCGCGGGTTCCACACACAGCTCGACGAGGGGCCTGAGACCCCCTGAGCAACTCGAGAGGCCAGCGGGGTTCCCTTCCTCAGACAAGACGAGGCCTGACTCTCCTGTCCCAACTCTGCAGGGACCCTGCGGTCGGAGTCCGAAACGCAGAGGAAGCCTGAGGTGCCTGCCTCCCCTCGAGGTGAGGCCCTCTTCCGTTGCGCCAGACCCAGCGGAGTCCCGAGGGGCCCCGCCACCTCCACAGGACCCCTCGCCTCTCAGAGGCACCCTGGGAAGTTCCCTAAGGTCCCCGGCAGAAGGCGAGGGACACGAGGGTTTCCCGCCGCCCCCCGACAAAGACCTCGAGAGTCCTTCTTCAACGCGTCTCGAGGCCCTAGTCCCCTCCCGTGACTCGAGAGCCAGGACGCGCTCCCCTTCGCCACGCGCATGGAGACCTGACTTCCCTGGCGCCGCACGAGAGGCTCCCTGAGATCCTCGTCGTGCCTCGGGAGAAAACCCCCACGGGCGCCGCAGCTCGAGGAAACCCCTGAGACGCCCCCGTCCTCGCGAGCTGAGGGCCTTCTTTTCCTGCATGGCCTGGAGAGCAATCCCGGGTCCTCTCTCCAAACGGAAGAGGAGGCTGGACTCCCTTGAGGCCGCTCAGGGGGCTCCAAGAGACCCGCGTCGCGACTCGAGAGGAGAGCGGAGTCCTTGGCTTCCCCTCGAGACGAGGCCTGACTCCCCGGGGGAGCCTGGAATGCAACCCCGAGATCCCTGCCTTCCCTGGAGAGGAAAATTAGGTCCCGGACACACGCTTAGGTGAGGTCTCTTAGGCCCTGCAGTGACTCGAGCGCCACCCCCAGCTTTCCCTCTCCCTCGCAACCCGAGGGGAAGATTGGGCTTCCCAGGGCCAACCCAAGGGGAAGGCTGAGATCCCCGTCGTAACTCGAGAATGCCGCCGCAACTCGAGAAAAACCACGTGGTTCCCACCGCTTGGCAAGATGAGGCCCTTGCCCGCGACGGCGTCTCAAGGGAAGTCCCCTGTTCCGCCCTCAAGGGCGAGACGGTCCCTGACAGCCTTCCTGCGACCCCCAAAAGTCCCCCGACACGCCGGGTTCCCCCGAGGGGAACACCGAGGGTCCCGGCACCGCTTCCTCTGAGCCCCTTCTCCCCTCCTGATCGCGACAGGAGAGGCGATTCCCCTGCGTGGTCTGGAAGGGGTTCCCGGCCTTCCCGGCGCACCTCAGGATGAAGCCGGTCTCACGAGGAAATTCGAGACGAGCCACGTGGGTGGGGCCACAGGCCGAACGCCCCCGATTCCCCGGTCCGCTCTTGAGAAGGACCCGAGGCCCGGACCCCTCTTCGAAGGCAACCCTGTGGGTGAAGGCACAACACGAAGGGGCACTGCCACCCCCGTGCATCGTCCGCAAAGACCCGCGGGTTCCACACACAGCTCGACGAGGGGCCTGAGACCCCCTGAGCAACTCGAGAGGCCAGCGGGGTTCCCTTCCTCAGACAAGACGAGGCCTGACTCTCCTGTCCCAACTCTGCAGGGACCCTGCGGTCGGAGTCCGAAACGCAGAGGAAGCCTGAGGTGCCTGCCTCCCCTCGAGGTGAGGCCCTCTTCCGTTGCGCCAGACCCAGCGGAGTCCCGAGGGGCCCCGCCACCTCCACAGGACCCCTCGCCTCTCAGAGGCACCCTGGGAAGTTCCCTAAGGTCCCCGGCAGAAGGCGAGGGACACGAGGGTTTCCCGCCGCCCCCCGACAAAGACCTAGAGAGTCCTTCTTCAACGCGTCTCGAGGCCCTAGTCCCCTCCCGTGACTCGAGAGCCAGGACGCGCTCCCCCTCGCCACGCGCATGGAGACCTGACTTCCCTGGCGCCGCACGAGAGGCTCCCTGAGATCCTCGTCGTGCCTCGGGAGAAAACCCCCACGGGCGCCGCAGCTCGAGGAAACCCCTGAGACGCCCCCGTCCTCGCGAGCTGAGGGCCTTCTTTTCCTGCATGGCCTGGAGAGCAATCCCGGGTCCTCTCTCCAAACGGAAGAGGAGGCTGGACTCCCTTGAGGCCGCTCAGGGGGCTCCAAGAGACCCGCGTCGCGACTCGAGAGGAGAGCGGAGTCCTTGGCTTCCCCTCGAGACGAGGCCTGACTCCCCGGGGGAGCCTGGAATGCAACCCCGAGATCCCTGCCTTCCCTGGAGAGGAAAATTAGGTCCCGGACACACGCTTAGGTGAGGTCTCTTAGGCCCTGCAGTGACTCGAGCGCCACCCCCAGCTTTCCCTCGCAACCCGAGGGGAAGATTGGGCTTCCCAGGGCCAACCCAAGGGGAAGGCTGAGATCCCCGTCGTAACTCGAGAATGCCGCCGCAACTCGAGAAAAACCACGTGGTTCCCACCGCTTGGCAAGATGAGGCCCTTGCCCGCGACGGCGTCTCAAGGGAAGTCCCCTGTTCCGCCCTGAAGGGCGAGACGGTCCCTGACAGCCTTCCTGCGACCCCCAAAAGTCCCCCGACACGCCGGGTTCCCCCGAGGGGAACACCGAGGGTCCCGGCACCGCTTCCTCTGAGCCCCTTCTCCCCTCCTGATCGCGACAGGAGAGGCGATTCCCCTGCGTGGTCTGGAAGGGGTTCCCGGCCTTCCCGGCGCACCTCAGGATGAGGCCGGTCTCACGAGGAAATTCGAGACGAGCCACGTGGGTGGGGCCACAGGCCGAACGCCCCCGATTCCCCGGTCCGCTCTTGAGAAGGACCCGAGGCCCGGACCCCTCTTCGAAGGCAACCCTGTGGGTGAAGGCACAACACGAAGGGGCACTGCCACCCCCGTGCATCGTCCGCAAAGACCCGCGGGTTCCACACACAGCTCGACGAGGGGCCTGAGACCCCCTGAGCAACTCGAGAGGCCAGCGGGGTTCCCTTCCTCAGACAAGACGAGGCCTGACTCTCCTGTCCCAACTCTGCAGGGACCCTGCGGTCGGAGTCCGAAACGCAGAGGAAGCCTGAGGTGCCTGCCTCCCCTCGAGGTGAGGCCCTCTTCCGTTGCGCCAGACCCAGCGGAGTCCCGAGGGGCCCCGCCACCTCCACAGGACCCCTCGCCTCTCAGAGGCACCCTGGGAAGTTCCCTAAGGTCCCCGGCAGAAGGCGAGGGACACGAGGGTTTCCCGCCGCCCCCCGACAAAGACCTCGAGAGTCCTTCTTCAACGCGTCTCGAGGCCCTAGTCCCCTCCCGTGACTCGAGAGCCAGGACGCGCTCCCCCTCGCCACGCGCATGGAGACCTGACTTCCCTGGCGCCGCACGAGAGGCTCCCTGAGATCCTCGTCGTGCCTCGGGAGAAAACCCCCACGGGCGCCGCAGCTCGAGGAAACCCCTGAGACGCCCCCGTCCTCGCGAGCTGAGGGCCTTCTTTTCCTGCATGGCCTGGAGAGCAATCCCGGGTCCTCTCTCCAAACGGAAGAGGAGGCTGGACTCCCTTGAGGCCGCTCAGGGGGCTCCAAGAGACCCGCGTCGCGACTCGAGAGGAGAGCGGAGTCCTTGGCTTCCCCTCGAGACGAGGCCTGACTCCCCGGGGGAGCCTGGAATGCAACCCCGAGATCCCTGCCTTCCCTGGAGAGGAAAATTAGGTCCCGGACACACGCTTAGGTGAGGTCTCTTAGGCCCTGCAGTGACTCGAGCGCCACCCCCAGCTTTCCCTCGCAACCCGAGGGGAAGATTGGGCTTCCCAGGGCCAACCCAAGGGGAAGGCTGAGATCCCCGTCGTAACTCGAGAATGCCGCCGCAACTCGAGAAAAACCACGTGGTTCCCACCGCTTGGCAAGATGAGGCCCTTGCCCGCGACGGCGTCTCAAGGGAAGTCCCCTGTTCCGCCCTGAAGGGCGAGACGGTCCCTGACAGCCTTCCTGCGACCCCCAAAAGTCCCCCGACACGCCGGGTTCCCCCGAGGGGAACACCGAGGGTCCCGGCACCGCTTCCTCTGAGCCCCTTCTCCCCTCCTGATCGCGACAGGAGAGGCGATTCCCCTGCGTGGTCTGGAAGGGGTTCCCGGCCTTCCCGGCGCACCTCAGGATGAGGCCGGTCTCACGAGGAAATTCGAGACGAGCCACGTGGGTGGGGCCACAGGCCGAACGCCCCCGATTCCCCGGTCCGCTCTTGAGAAGGACCCGAGGCCCGGACCCCTCTTCGAAGGCAACCCTGTGGGTGAAGGCACAACACGAAGGGGCACTGCCACCCCCGTGCATCGTCCGCAAAGACCCGCGGGTTCCACACACAGCTCGACGAGGGGCCTGAGACCCCCTGAGCAACTCGAGAGGCCAGCGGGGTTCCCTTCCTCAGACAAGACGAGGCCTGACTCTCCTGTCCCAACTCTGCAGGGACCCTGCGGTCGGAGTCCGAAACGCAGAGGAAGCCTGAGGTGCCTGCCTCCCCTCGAGGTGAGGCCCTCTTCCGTTGCGCCAGACCCAGCGGAGTCCCGAGGGGCCCCGCCACCTCCACAGGACCCCTCGCCTCTCAGAGGCACCCTGGGAAGTTCCCTAAGGTCCCCGGCAGAAGGCGAGGGACACGAGGGTTTCCCGCCGCCCCCCGACAAAGACCTCGAGAGTCCTTCTTCAACGCGTCTCGAGGCCCTAGTCCCCTCCCGTGACTCGAGAGCCAGGACGCGCTCCCCCTCGCCACGCGCATGGAGACCTGACTTCCCTGGCGCCGCACGAGAGGCTCCCTGAGATCCTCGTCGTGCCTCGGGAGAAAACCCCCACGGGCGCCGCAGCTCGAGGAAACCCCTGAGACGCCCCCGTCCTCGCGAGCTGAGGGCCTTCTTTTCCTGCATGGCCTGGAGAGCAATCCCGGGTCCTCTCTCCAAACGGAAGAGGAGGCTGGACTCCCTTGAGGCCGCTCAGGGGGCTCCAAGAGACCCGCATCGCGACTCGAGAGGAGAGCGGAGTCCTTGGCTTCCCCTCGAGACGAGGCCTGACTCCCCGGGGGAGCCTGGAATGCAACCCCGAGATCCCTGCCTTCCCTGGAGAGGAAAATTAGGTCCCGGACACACGCTTAGGTGAGGTCTCTTAGGCCCTGCAGTGACTCGAGCGCCACCCCCAGCTTTCCCTCGCAACCCGAGGGGAAGATTGGGCTTCCCAGGGCCAACCCAAGGGGAAGGCTGAGATCCCCGTCGTAACTCGAGAATGCCGCCGCAACTCGAGAAAAACCACGTGGTTCCCACCGCTTGGCAAGATGAGGCCCTTGCCCGCGACGGCGTCTCAAGGGAAGTCCCCTGTTCCGCCCTGAAGGGCGAGACGGTCCCTGACAGCCTTCCTGCGACCCCCAAAAGTCCCCCGACACGCCGGGTTCCCCCGAGGGGAACACCGAGGGTCCCGGCACCGCTTCCTCTGAGCCCCTTCTCCCCTCCTGATCGCGACAGGAGAGGCGATTCCCCTGCGTGGTCTGGAAGGGGTTCCCGGCCTTCCCGGCGCACCTCAGGATGAGGCCGGTCTCACGAGGAAATTCGAGACGAGCCACGTGGGTGGGGCCACAGGCCGAACGCCCCCGATTCCCCGGTCCGCTCTTGAGAAGGACCCGAGGCCCGGACCCCTCTTCGAAGGCAACCCTGTGGGTGAAGGCACAACACGAAGGGGCACTGCCACCCCCGTGCATCGTCCGCAAAGACCCGCGGGTTCCACACACAGCTCGACGAGGGGCCTGAGACCCCCTGAGCAACTCGAGAGGCCAGCGGGGTTCCCTTCCTCAGACAAGACGAGGCCTGACTCTCCTGTCCCAACTCTGCAGGGACCCTGCGGTCGGAGTCCGAAACGCAGAGGAAGCCTGAGGTGCCTGCCTCCCCTCGAGGTGAGGCCCTCTTCCGTTGCGCCAGACCCAGCGGAGTCCCGAGGGGCCCCGCCACCTCCACAGGACCCCTCGCCTCTCAGAGGCACCCTGGGAAGTTCCCTAAGGTCCCCGGCAGAAGGCGAGGGACACGAGGGTTTCCCGCCGCCCCCCGACAAAGACCTCGAGAGTCCTTCTTCAACGCGTCTCGAGGCCCTAGTCCCCTCCCGTGACTCGAGAGCCAGGACGCGCTCCCCCTCGCCACGCGCATGGAGACCTGACTTCCCTGGCGCCGCACGAGAGGCTCCCTGAGATCCTCGTCGCGCCTCGGGAGAAAACCCCCACGGGCGCCGCAGCTCGAGGAAACCCCTGAGACGCCCCCGTCCTCGCGAGCTGAGGGCCTTCTTTTCCTGCATGGCCTGGAGAGCAATCCCGGGTCCTCTCTCCAAACGGAAGAGGAGGCTGGACTCCCTTGAGGCCGCTCAGGGGGCTCCAAGAGACCCGCGTCGCGACTCGAGAGGAGAGCGGAGTCCTTGGCTTCCCCTCGAGACGAGGCCTGACTCCCCGGGGGAGCCTGGAATGCAACCCCGAGATCCCTGCCTTCCCTGGAGAGGAAAATTAGGTCCCGGACACACGCTTAGGTGAGGTCTCTTAGGCCCTGCAGTGACTCGAGCGCCACCCCCAGCTTTCCCTCGCAACCCGAGGGGAAGATTGGGCTTCCCAGGGCCAACCCAAGGGGAAGGCTGAGATCCCCGTCGTAACTCGAGAATGCCGCCGCAACTCGAGAAAAACCACGTGGTTCCCACCGCTTGGCAAGATGAGGCCCTTGCCCGCGACGGCGTCTCAAGGGAAGTCCCCTGTTCCGCCCTGAAGGGCGAGACGGTCCCTGACAGCCTTCCTGCGACCCCCAAAAGTCCCCCGACACGCCGGGTTCCCCCGAGGGGAACACCGAGGGTCCCGGCACCGCTTCCTCTGAGCCCCTTCTCCCCTCCTGATCGCGACAGGAGAGGCGATTCCCCTGCGTGGTCTGGAAGGGGTTCCCGGCCTTCCCGGCGCACCTCAGGATGAGGCCGGTCTCACGAGGAAATTCGAGACGAGCCACGTGGGTGGGGCCACAGGCCGAACGCCCCCGATTCCCCGGTCCGCTCTTGAGAAGGACCCGAGGCCCGGACCCCTCTTCGAAGGCAACCCTGTGGGTGAAGGCACAACACGAAGGGGCACTGCCACCCCCGTGCATCGTCCGCAAAGACCCGCGGGTTCCACACACAGCTCGACGAGGGGCCTGAGACCCCCTGAGCAACTCGAGAGGCCAGCGGGGTTCCCTTCCTCAGACAAGACGAGGCCTGACTCTCCTGTCCCAACTCTGCAGGGACCCTGCGGTCGGAGTCCGAAACGCAGAGGAAGCCTGAGGTGCCTGCCTCCCCTCGAGGTGAGGCCCTCTTCCGTTGCGCCAGACCCAGCGGAGTCCCGAGGGGCCCCGCCACCTCCACAGGATCCCTCGCCTCTCAGAGGCACCCTGGGAAGTTCCCTAAGGTCCCCGGCAGAAGGCGAGGGACACGAGGGTTTCCCGCCGCCCCCCGACAAAGACCTCGAGAGTCCTTCTTCAACGCGTCTCGAGGCCCTAGTCCCCTCCCGTGACTCGAGAGCCAGGACGCGCTCCCCCTCGCCACGCGCATGGAGACCTGACTTCCCTGGCGCCGCACGAGAGGCTCCCTGAGATCCTCGTCGTGCCTCGGGAGAAAACCCCCACGGGCGCCGCAGCTCGAGGAAACCCCTGAGACGCCCCCGTCCTCGCGAGCTGAGGGCCTTCTTTTCCTGCATGGCCTGCAGAGCAATCCCGGGTCCTCTCTCCAAACGGAAGAGGAGGCTGGACTCCCTTGAGGCCGCTCAGGGGGCTCCAAGAGACCCGCGTCGCGACTCGAGAGGAGAGCGGAGTCCTTGGCTTCCCCTCGAGACGAGGCCTGACTCCCCGGGGGAGCCTGGAATGCAACCCCGAGATCCCTGCCTTCCCTGGAGAGGAAAATTAGGTCCCGGACACACGCTTAGGTGAGGTCTCTTAGGCCCTGCAGTGACTCGAGCGCCACCCCCAGCTTTCCCTCGCAACCCGAGGGGAAGATTGGGCTTCCCAGGGCCAACCCAAGGGGAAGGCTGAGATCCCCGTCGTAACTCGAGAATGCCGCCGCAACTCGAGAAAAACCACGTGGTTCCCACCGCTTGGCAAGATGAGGCCCTTGCCCGCGACGGCGTCTCAAGGGAAGTCCCCTGTTCCGCCCTGAAGGGCGAGACGGTCCCTGACAGCCTTCCTGCGACCCCCAAAAGTCCCCCGACACGCCGGGTTCCCCCGAGGGGAACACCGAGGGTCCCGGCACCGCTTCCTCTGAGCCCCTTCTCCCCTCCTGATCGCGACAGGAGAGGCGATTCCCCTGCGTGGTCTGGAAGGGGTTCCCGGCCTTCCCGGCGCACCTCAGGATGAGGCCGGTCTCACGAGGAAATTCGAGACGAGCCACGTGGGTGGGGCCACAGGCCGAACGCCCCCGATTCCCCGGTCCGCTCTTGAGAAGGACCCGAGGCCCGGACCCCTCTTCGAAGGCAACCCTGTGGGTGAAGGCACAACACGAAGGGGCACTGCCACCCCCGTGCATCGTCCGCAAAGACCCGCGGGTTCCACACACAGCTCGACGAGGGGCCTGAGACCCCCTGAGCAACTCGAGAGGCCAGCGGGGTTCCCTTCCTCAGACAAGACGAGGCCTGACTCTCCTGTCCCAACTCTGCAGGGACCCTGCGGTCGGAGTCCGAAACGCAGAGGAAGCCTGAGGTGCCTGCCTCCCCTCGAGGTGAGGCCCTCTTCCGTTGCGCCAGACCCAGCGGAGTCCCGAGGGGCCCCGCCACCTCCACAGGACCCCTCGCCTCTCAGAGGCACCCTGGGAAGTTCCCTAAGGTCCCCGGCAGAAGGCGAGGGACACGAGGGTTTCCCGCCGCCCCCCGACAAAGACCTCGAGAGTCCTTCTTCAACGCGTCTCGAGGCCCTAGTCCCCTCCCGTGACTCGAGAGCCAGGACGCGCTCCCCCTCGCCACGCGCATGGAGACCTGACTTCCCTGGCGCCGCACGAGAGGCTCCCTGAGATCCTCGTCGTGCCTCGGGAGAAAACCCCCACGGGCGCCGCAGCTCGAGGAAACCCCTGAGACGCCCCCGTCCTCGCGAGCTGAGGGCCTTCTTTTCCTGCATGGCCTGGAGAGCAATCCCGGGTCCTCTCTCCAAACGGAAGAGGAGGCTGGACTCCCTTGAGGCCGCTCAGGGGGCTCCAAGAGACCCGCGTCGCGACTCGAGAGGAGAGCGGAGTCCTTGGCTTCCCCTCGAGACGAGGCCTGACTCCCCGGGGGAGCCTGGAATGCAACCCCGAGATCCCTGCCTTCCCTGGAGAGGAAAATTAGGTCCCGGACACACGCTTAGGTGAGGTCTCTTAGGCCCTGCAGTGACTCGAGCGCCACCCCCAGCTTTCCCTCGCAACCCGAGGGGAAGATTGGGCTTCCCAGGGCCAACCCAAGGGGAAGGCTGAGATCCCCGTCGTAACTCGAGAATGCCGCCGCAACTCGAGAAAAACCACGTGGTTCCCACCGCTTGGCAAGATGAGGCCCTTGCCCGCGACGGCGTCTCAAGGGAAGTCCCCTGTTCCGCCCTGAAGGGCGAGACGGTCCCTGACAGCCTTCCTGCGACCCCCAAAAGTCCCCCGACACGCCGGGTTCCCCCGAGGGGAACACCGAGGGTCCCGGCACCGCTTCCTCTGAGCCCCTTCTCCCCTCCTGATCGCGACAGGAGAGGCGATTCCCCTGCGTGGTCTGGAAGGGGTTCCCGGCCTTCCCGGCGCACCTCAGGATGAGGCCGGTCTCACGAGGAAATTCGAGACGAGCCACGTGGGTGGGGCCACAGGCCGAACGCCCCCGATTCCCCGGTCCGCTCTTGAGAAGGACCCGAGGCCCGGACCCCTCTTCGAAGGCAACCCTGTGGGTGAAGGCACAACACGAAGGGGCACTGCCACCCCCGTGCATCGTCCGCAAAGACCCGCGGGTTCCACACACAGCTCGACGAGGGGCCTGAGACCCCCTGAGCAACTCGAGAGGCCAGCGGGGTTCCCTTCCTCAGACAAGACGAGGCCTGACTCTCCTGTCCCAACTCTGCAGGGACCCTGCGGTCGGAGTCCGAAACGCAGAGGAAGCCTGAGGTGCCTGCCTCCCCTCGAGGTGAGGCCCTCTTCCGTTGCGCCAGACCCAGCGGAGTCCCGAGGGGCCCCGCCACCTCCACAGGATCCCTCGCCTCTCAGAGGCACCCTGGGAAGTTCCCTAAGGTCCCCGGCAGAAGGCGAGGGACACGAGGGTTTCCCGCCGCCCCCCGACAAAGACCTCGAGAGTCCTTCTTCAACGCGTCTCGAGGCCCTAGTCCCCTCCCGTGACTCGAGAGCCAGGACGCGCTCCCCCTCGCCACGCGCATGGAGACCTGACTTCCCTGGCGCCGCACGAGAGGCTCCCTGAGATCCTCGTCGTGCCTCGGGAGAAAACCCCCACGGGCGCCGCAGCTCGAGGAAACCCCTGAGACGCCCCCGTCCTCGCGAGCTGAGGGCCTTCTTTTCCTGCATGGCCTGGAGAGCAATCCCGGGTCCTCTCTCCAAACGGAAGAGGAGGCTGGACTCCCTTGAGGCCGCTCAGGGGGCTCCAAGAGACCCGCGTCGCGACTCGAGAGGAGAGCGGAGTCCTTGGCTTCCCCTCGAGACGAGGCCTGACTCCCCGGGGGAGCCTGGAATGCAACCCCGAGATCCCTGCCTTCCCTGGAGAGGAAAATTAGGTCCCGGACACACGCTTAGGTGAGGTCTCTTAGGCCCTGCAGTGACTCGAGCGCCACCCCCAGCTTTCCCTCGCAACCCGAGGGGAAGATTGGGCTTCCCAGGGCCAACCCAAGGGGAAGGCTGAGATCCCCGTCGTAACTCGAGAATGCCGCCGCAACTCGAGAAAAACCACGTGGTTCCCACCGCTTGGCAAGATGAGGCCCTTGCCCGCGACGGCGTCTCAAGGGAAGTCCCCTGTTCCGCCCTGAAGGGCGAGACGGTCCCTGACAGCCTTCCTGCGACCCCCAAAAGTCCCCCGACACGCCGGGTTCCCCCGAGGGGAACACCGAGGGTCCCGGCACCGCTTCCTCTGAGCCCCTTCTCCCCTCCTGATCGCGACAGGAGAGGCGATTCCCCTGCGTGGTCTGGAAGGGGTTCCCGGCCTTCCCGGCGCACCTCAGGATGAGGCCGGTCTCACGAGGAAATTCGAGACGAGCCACGTGGGTGGGGCCACAGGCCGAACGCCCCCGATTCCCCGGTCCGCTCTTGAGAAGGACCCGAGGCCCGGACCCCTCTTCGAAGGCAACCCTGTGGGTGAAGGCACAACACGAAGGGGCACTGCCACCCCCGTGCATCGTCCGCAAAGACCCGCGGGTTCCACACACAGCTCGACGAGGGGCCTGAGACCCCCTGAGCAACTCGAGAGGCCAGCGGGGTTCCCTTCCTCAGACAAGACGAGGCCTGACTCTCCTGTCCCAACTCTGCAGGGACCCTGCGGTCGGAGTCCGAAACGCAGAGGAAGCCTGAGGTGCCTGCCTCCCCTCGAGGTGAGGCCCTCTTCCGTTGCGCCAGACCCAGCGGAGTCCCGAGGGGCCCCGCCACCTCCACAGGATCCCTCGCCTCTCAGAGGCACCCTGGGAAGTTCCCTAAGGTCCCCGGCAGAAGGCGAGGGACACGAGGGTTTCCCGCCGCCCCCCGACAAAGACCTCGAGAGTCCTTCTTCAACGCGTCTCGAGGCCCTAGTCCCCTCCCGTGACTCGAGAGCCAGGACGCGCTCCCCCTCGCCACGCGCATGGAGACCTGACTTCCCTGGCGCCGCACGAGAGGCTCCCTGAGATCCTCGTCGTGCCTCGGGAGAAAACCCCCACGGGCGCCGCAGCTCGAGGAAACCCCTGAGACGCCCCCGTCCTCGCGAGCTGAGGGCCTTCTTTTCCTGCATGGCCTGGAGAGCAATCCCGGGTCCTCTCTCCAAACGGAAGAGGAGGCTGGACTCCCTTGAGGCCGCTCAGGGGGCTCCAAGAGACCCGCGTCGCGACTCGAGAGGAGAGCGGAGTCCTTGGCTTCCCCTCGAGACGAGGCCTGACTCCCCGGGGGAGCCTGGAATGCAACCCCGAGATCCCTGCCTTCCCTGGAGAGGAAAATTAGGTCCCGGACACACGCTTAGGTGAGGTCTCTTAGGCCCTGCAGTGACTCGAGCGCCACCCCCAGCTTTCCCTCGCAACCCGAGGGGAAGATTGGGCTTCCCAGGGCCAACCCAAGGGGAAGGCTGAGATCCCCGTCGTAACTCGAGAATGCCGCCGCAACTCGAGAAAAACCACGTGGTTCCCACCGCTTGGCAAGATGAGGCCCTTGCCCGCGACGGCGTCTCAAGGGAAGTCCCCTGTTCCGCCCTGAAGGGCGAGACGGTCCCTGACAGCCTTCCTGCGACCCCCAAAAGTCCCCCGACACGCCGGGTTCCCCCGAGGGGAACACCGAGGGTCCCGGCACCGCTTCCTCTGAGCCCCTTCTCCCCTCCTGATCGCGACAGGAGAGGCGATTCCCCTGCGTGGTCTGGAAGGGGTTCCCGGCCTTCCCGGCGCACCTCAGGATGAGGCCGGTCTCACGAGGAAATTCGAGACGAGCCACGTGGGTGGGGCCACAGGCCGAACGCCCCCGATTCCCCGGTCCGCTCTTGAGAAGGACCCGAGGCCCGGACCCCTCTTCGAAGGCAACCCTGTGGGTGAAGGCACAACACGAAGGGGCACTGCCACCCCCGTGCATCGTCCGCAAAGACCCGCGGGTTCCACACACAGCTCGACGAGGGGCCTGAGACCCCCTGAGCAACTCGAGAGGCCAGCGGGGTTCCCTTCCTCAGACAAGACGAGGCCTGACTCTCCTGTCCCAACTCTGCAGGGACCCTGCGGTCGGAGTCCGAAACGCAGAGGAAGCCTGAGGTGCCTGCCTCCCCTCGAGGTGAGGCCCTCTTCCGTTGCGCCAGACCCAGCGGAGTCCCGAGGGGCCCCGCCACCTCCACAGGATCCCTCGCCTCTCAGAGGCACCCTGGGAAGTTCCCTAAGGTCCCCGGCAGAAGGCGAGGGACACGAGGGTTTCCCGCCGCCCCCCGACAAAGACCTCGAGAGTCCTTCTTCAACGCGTCTCGAGGCCCTAGTCCCCTCCCGTGACTCGAGAGCCAGGACGCGCTCCCCCTCGCCACGCGCATGGAGACCTGACTTCCCTGGCGCCGCACGAGAGGCTCCCTGAGATCCTCGTCGTGCCTCGGGAGAAAACCCCCACGGGCGCCGCAGCTCGAGGAAACCCCTGAGACGCCCCCGTCCTCGCGAGCTGAGGGCCTTCTTTTCCTGCATGGCCTGGAGAGCAATCCCGGGTCCTCTCTCCAAACGGAAGAGGAGGCTGGACTCCCTTGAGGCCGCTCAGGGGGCTCCAAGAGACCCGCGTCGCGACTCGAGAGGAGAGCGGAGTCCTTGGCTTCCCCTCGAGACGAGGCCTGACTCCCCGGGGGAGCCTGGAATGCAACCCCGAGATCCCTGCCTTCCCTGGAGAGGAAAATTAGGTCCCGGACACACGCTTAGGTGAGGTCTCTTAGGCCCTGCAGTGACTCGAGCGCCACCCCCAGCTTTCCCTCGCAACCCGAGGGGAAGATTGGGCTTCCCAGGGCCAACCCAAGGGGAAGGCTGAGATCCCCGTCGTAACTCGAGAATGCCGCCGCAACTCGAGAAAAACCACGTGGTTCCCACCGCTTGGCAAGATGAGGCCCTTGCCCGCGACGGCGTCTCAAGGGAAGTCCCCTGTTCCGCCCTGAAGGGCGAGACGGTCCCTGACAGCCTTCCTGCGACCCCCAAAAGTCCCCCGACACGCCGGGTTCCCCCGAGGGGAACACCGAGGGTCCCGGCACCGCTTCCTCTGAGCCCCTTCTCCCCTCCTGATCGCGACAGGAGAGGCGATTCCCCTGCGTGGTCTGGAAGGGGTTCCCGGCCTTCCCGGCGCACCTCAGGATGAGGCCGGTCTCACGAGGAAATTCGAGACGAGCCACGTGGGTGGGGCCACAGGCCGAACGCCCCCGATTCCCCGGTCCGCTCTTGAGAAGGACCCGGGGCCCGGACCCCTCTTCGAAGGCAACCCTGTGGGTGAAGGCACAACACGAAGGGGCACTGCCACCCCCGTGCATCGTCCGCAAAGACCCGCGGGTTCCACACACAGCTCGACGAGGGTCCTGAGACCCCCTGAGCAACTCGAGAGGCCAGCGGGGTTCCCTTCCTCAGACAAGACGAGGCCTGACTCTCCTGTCCCAACTCTGCAGGGACCCTGCGGTCGGAGTCCGAAACGCAGAGGAAGCCTGAGGTGCCTGCCTCCCCTCGAGGTGAGGCCCTCTTCCGTTGCGCCAGACCCAGCGGAGTCCCGAGTGGCCCCGCCACCTCCACAGGACCCCTCGCCTCTCAGAGGCACCCTGGGAAGTTCCCTAAGGTCCCCGGCAGAAGGCGAGGGACACGAGGGTTTCCCGCCGCCCCCCGACAAAGACCTCGAGAGTCCTTCTTCAACGCGTCTCGAGGCCCTAGTCCCCTCCCGTGACTCGAGAGCCAGGACGCGCTCCCCTTCGCCACGCGCATGGAGACCTGACTTCCCTGGCGCCGCACGAGAGGCTCCCTGAGATCCTCGTCGTGCCTCGGGAGAAAACCCCCACGGGCGCCGCAGCTCGAGGAAACCCCTGAGACGCCCCCGTCCTCGCGAGCTGAGGGCCTTCTTTTCCTGCATGGCCTGGAGAGCAATCCCGGGTCCTCTCTCCAAACGGAAGAGGAGGCTGGACTCCCTTGAGGCCGCTCAGGGGGCTCCAAGAGACCCGCGTCGCGACTCGAGAGGAGAGCGGAGTCCTTGGCTTCCCCTCGAGACAAGGCCTGACTCCCCGGGGGAGCCTGGAATGCAACCCCGAGATCCCTGCCTTCCCTGGAGAGGAAAATTAGGTCCCGGACACACGCTTAGGTGAGGTCTCTTAGGCCCTGCAGTGACTCGAGCGCCACCCCCAGCTTTCCCTCGCAACCCGAGGGGAAGATTGGGCTTCCCAGGGCCAACCCAAGGGGAAGGCTGAGATCCCCGTCGTAACTCGAGAATGCCGCCGCAACTCGAGAAAAACCACGTGGTTCCCACCGCTTGGCAAGATGAGGCCCTTGCCCGCGACGGCGTCTCAAGGGAAGTCCCCTGTTCCGCCCTAAAGGGCGAGACGGTCCCTGACAGCCTTCCTGCGACCCCCAAAAGTCCCCCGACACGCCGGGTTCCCCCGAGGGGAACACCGAGGGTCCCGGCACCGCTTCCTCTGAGCCCCTTCTCCCCTCCTGATCGCGACAGGAGAGGCGATTCCCCTGCGTGGTCTGGAAGGGGTTCCCGGCCTTCCCGGCGCACCTCAGGATGAGGCCGGTCTCACGAGGAAATTCGAGACGAGCCACGTGGGTGGGGCCACAGGCCGAACGCCCCCGATTCCCCGGTCCGCTCTTGAGAAGGACCCGAGGCCCGGACCCCTCTTCGAAGGCAACCCTGTGGGTGAAGGCACAACACGAAGGGGCACTGCCACCCCCGTGCATCGTCCGCAAAGACCCGCGGGTTCCACACACAGCTCGACGAGGGGCCTGAGACCCCCTGAGCAACTCGAGAGGCCAGCGGGGTTCCCTTCCTCAGACAAGACGAGGCCTGACTCTCCTGTCCCAACTCTGCAGGGACCCTGCGGTCGGAGTCCGAAACGCAGAGGAAGCCTGAGGTGCCTGCCTCCCCTCGAGGTGAGGCCCTCTTCCGTTGCGCCAGACCCAGCGGAGTCCCGAGGGGCCCCGCCACCTCCACAGGACCCCTCGCCTCTCAGAGGCACCCTGGGAAGTTCCCTAAAGTCCCCGGCAGAAGGCGAGGGACACGAGGGTTTCCCGCCGCCCCCCGACAAAGACCTCGAGAGTCCTTCTTCAACGCGTCTCGAGGCCCTAGTCCCCTCCCGTGACTCGAGAGCCAGGACGCGCTCCCCCTCGCCACGCGCATGGAGACCTGACTTCCCTGGCGCCGCACGAGAGGCTCCCTGAGATCCTCGTCGTGCCTCGGGAGAAAACCCCCACGGGCGCCGCAGCTCGAGGAAACCCCTGAGACGCCCCCGTCCTCGCGAGCTGAGGGCCTTCTTTTCCTGCATGGCCTGGAGAGCAATCCCGGGTCCTCTCTCCAAACGGAAGAGGAGGCTGGACTCCCTTGAGGCCGCTCAGGGGGCTCCAAGAGACCCGCGTCGCGACTCGAGAGGAGAGCGGAGTCCTTGGCTTCCCCTCGAGACGAGGCCTGACTCCCCGGGGGAGCCTGGAATGCAACCCCGAGATCCCTGCCTTCCCTGGAGAGGAAAATTAGGTCCCGGACACACGCTTAGGTGAGGTCTCTTAGGCCCTGCAGTGACTCGAGCGCCACCCCCAGCTTTCCCTCGCAACCCGAGGGGAAGATTGGGCTTCCCAGGGCCAACCCAAGGGGAAGGCTGAGATCCCCGTCGTAACTCGAGAATGCCGCCGCAACTCGAGAAAAACCACGTGGTTCCCACCGCTTGGCAAGATGAGGCCCTTGCCCGCGACGGCGTCTCAAGGGAAGTCCCCTGTTCCGCCCTGAAGGGCGAGACGGTCCCTGACAGCCTTCCTGCGACCCCCAAAAGTCCCCCGACACGCCGGGTTCCCCCGAGGGGAACACCGAGGGTCCCGGCACCGCTTCCTCTGAGCCCCTTCTCCCCTCCTGATCGCGACAGGAGAGGCGATTCCCCTGCGTGGTCTGGAAGGGGTTCCCGGCCTTCCCGGCGCACCTCAGGATGAGGCCGGTCTCACGAGGAAATTCGAGACGAGGCACGTGGGTGGGGCCACAGGCCGAACGCCCCCGATTCCCCGGTCCGCTCTTGAGAAGGACCCGAGGCCCGGACCCCTCTTCGAAGGCAACCCTGTGGGTGAAGGCACAACACGAAGGGGCACTGCCACCCCCGTGCATCGTCCGCAAAGACCCGCGGGTTCCACACACAGCTCGACGAGGGGCCTGAGACCCCCTGAGCAACTCGAGAGGCCAGCGGGGTTCCCTTCCTCAGACAAGACGAGGCCTGACTCTCCTGTCCCAACTCTGCAGGGACCCTGCGGTCGGAGTCCGAAACGCAGAGGAAGCCTGAGGTGCCTGCCTCCCCTCGAGGTGAGGCCCTCTTCCGTTGCGCCAGACCCAGCGGAGTCCCGAGGGGCCCCGCCACCTCCACAGGACCCCTCGCCTCTCAGAGGCACCCTGGGAAGTTCCCTAAGGTCCCCGGCAGAAGGCGAGGGACACGAGGGTTTCCCGCCGCCCCCCGACAAAGACCTCGAGAGTCCTTCTTCAACGCGTCTCGAGGCCCTAGTCCCCTCCCGTGACTCGAGAGCCAGGACGCGCTCCCCCTCGCCACGCGCGTGGAGACCTCACTTCCCTGGTGCCGCACGAGAGGCTCCCTGAGATCCTCGTCGTGCCTCGGGAGAAAACCCCCACGGGCGCCGCAGCTCGAGGAAACCCCTGAGACGCCCCCGTCCTCGCGAGCTGAGGGCCTTCTTTTCCTGCATGGCCTGGAGAGCAATCCCGGGTCCTCTCTCCAAACGGAAGAGGAGGCTGGACTCCCTTGAGGCCGCTCAGGGGGCACCAAGAGACCCGCGTCGCGACTCGAGAGGAGAGCGGAGTCCTTGGCTTCCCCTCGAGACGAGGCCTGACTCCCCGGGGGAGCCTGGAATGCAACCCCGAGATCCCTGCCTTCCCTGGAGAGGAAAATTAGGTCCCGGACACACGCTTAGGTGAGGTCTCTTAGGCCCTGCAGTGACTCGAGCGCCACCCCCAGCTTTCCCTCGCAACCCGAGGGGAAGATTGGGCTTCCCAGGGCCAACCCAAGGGGAAGGCTGAGATCCCCGTCGTAACTCGAGAATGCCGCCGCAACTCGAGAAAAACCACGTGGTTCCCACCGCTTGGCAAGATGAGGCCCTTGCCCGCGGCGGCGTCTCAAGGGAAGTCCCCTGTTCCGCCCTGAAGGGCGAGACGGTCCCTGACAGCCTTCCTGCGACCCCCAAAAGTCCCCCGACACGCCGGGTTCCCCCGAGGGGAACACCGAGGGTCCCGGCACCGCTTCCTCTGAGCCCCTTCTCCCCTCCTGATCGCGACAGGAGAGGCGATTCCCCTGCGTGGTCTGGAAGGGGTTCCCGGCCTTCCCGGCGCACCTCAGGATGAGGCCGGTCTCACGAGGAAATTCGAGACGAGCCACGTGGGTGGGGCCACAGGCCGAACGCCCCCGATTCCCCGGTCCGCACTTGAGAAGGACCCGAGGCCCGGACCCCTCTTCGAAGGCAACCCTGTGGGTGAAGGCACAACACGAAGGGGCACTGCCACCCCCGTGCATCGTCCGCAAAGACCCGCGGGTTCCACACACAGCTCGACGAGGGGCCTGAGACCCCCTGAGCAACTCGAGAGGCCAGCGGGGTTCCCTTCCTCAGACAAGACGAGGCCTGACTCTCCTGTCCCAACTCTGCAGGGACCCTGCGGTCGGAGTCCGAAACGCAGAGGAAGCCTGAGGTGCCTGCCTCCCCTCGAGGTGAGGCCCTCTTCCGTTGCGCCAGACCCAGCGGAGTCCCGAGGGGCCCCGCCACCTCCACAGGACCCCTCGCCTCTCAGAGGCACCCTGGGAAGTTCCCTAAGGTCCCCGGCAGAAGGCGAGGGACACGAGGGTTTCCCGCCGCCCCCCGACAAAGACCTCGAGAGTCCTTCTTCAACGCGTCTCGAGGCCCTAGTCCCCTCCCGTGACTCGAGAGCCAGGACGCGCTCCCCCTCGCCACGCGCGTGGAGACCTGACTTCCCTGGTGCCGCACGAGAGGCTCCCTGAGATCCTCGTCGTGCCTCGGGAGAAAACCCCCACGGGCGCCGCAGCTCGAGGAAACCCCTGAGACGCCCCCGTCCTCGCGAGCTGAGGGCCTTCTTTTCCTGCATGGCCTGGAGAGCAATCCCGGGTCCTCTCTCCAAACGGAAGAGGAGGCTGGACTCCCTTGAGGCCGCTCAGGGGGCTCCAAGAGACCCGCGTCGCGACTCGAGAGGAGAGCGGAGTCCTTGGCTTCCCCTCGAGACGAGGCCTGACTCCCCGGGGGAGCCTGGAATGCAACCCCGAGATCCCTGCCTTCCCTGGAGAGGAAAATTAGGTCCCGGACACACGCTTAGGTGAGGTCTCTTAGGCCCTGCAGTGACTCGAGCGCCACCCCCAGCTTTCCCTCGCAACCCGAGGGGAAGATTGGGCTTCCCAGGGCCAACCCAAGGGGAAGGCTGAGATCCCCGTCGTAACTCGAGAATGCCGCCGCAACTCGAGAAAAACCACGTGGTTCCCACCGCTTGGCAAGATGAGGCCCTTGCCCGCGGCGGCGTCTCAAGGGAAGTCCCCTGTTCCGCCCTGAAGGGCGAGACGGTCCCTGACAGCCTTCCTGCGACCCCCAAAAGTCCCCCGACACGCCGGGTTCCCCCGAGGGGAACACCGAGGGTCCCGGCACCGCTTCCTCTGAGCCCCTTCTCCCCTCCTGATCGCGACAGGAGAGGCGATTCCCCTGCGTGGTCTGGAAGGGGTTCCCGGCCTTCCCGGCGCACCTCAGGATGAGGCCGGTCTCACGAGGAAATTCGAGACGAGCCACCTGGGTGGGGCCACAGGCCGAACGCCCCCGATTCCCCGGTCCGCACTTGAGAAGGACCCGAGGCCCGGACCCCTCTTCGAAGGCAACCCTGTGGGTGAAGGCACAACACGAAGGGGCACTGACACCCCCGTGCATCGTCCGCAAAGACCCGCGGGTTCCACACACAGCTCGACGAGGGGCCTGAGACCCCCTGAGCAACTCGAGAGGCCAGCGGGGTTCCCTTCCTCAGACAAGACGAGGCCTGACTCTCCTGTCCCAACTCTGCAGGGACCCTGCGGTCGGAGTCCGAAACGCAGAGGAAGCCTGAGGTGCCTGCCTCCCCTCGAGGTGAGGCCCTCTTCCGTTGCGCCAGACCCAGCGGAGTCCCGAGGGGCCCCGCCACCTCCACAGGACCCCTCGCCTCTCAGAGGCACCCTGGGAAGTTCCCTAAGGTCCCCGGCAGAAGGCGAGGGACACGAGGGTTTCCCGCCGCCCCCCGACAAAGACCTCGAGAGTCCTTCTTCAACGCGTCTCGAGGCCCTAGTCCCCTCCCGTGACTCGAGAGCCAGGACGCGCTCCCCCTCGCCACGCGCATGGAGACCTGACTTCCCTGGCGCCGCACGAGAGGCTCCCTGAGATCCTCGTCGTGCCTCGGGAGAAAACCCCCACGGGCGCCGCAGCTCGAGGAAACCCCTGAGACGCCCCCGTCCTCGCGAGCTGAGGGCCTTCTTTTCCTGCATGGCCTGGAGAGCAATCCCGGGTCCTCTCTCCAAACGGAAGAGGAGGCTGGACTCCCTTGAGGCCGCTCAGGGGGCTCCAAGAGACCCGCGTCGCGACTCGAGAGGAGAGCGGAGTCCTTGGCTTCCCCTCGAGACGAGGCCTGACTCCCCGGGGGAGCCTGGAATGCAACCCCGAGATCCCTGCCTTCCCTGGAGAGGAAAATTAGGTCCCGGACACACGCTTAGGTGAGGTCTCTTAGGCCCTGCAGTGACTCGAGCGCCACCCCCAGCTTTCCCTCGCAACCCGAGGGGAAGATTGGGCTTCCCAGGGCCAACCCAAGGGGAAGGCTGAGATCCCCGTCGTAACTCGAGAATGCCGCCGCAACTCGAGAAAAACCACGTGGTTCCCACCGCTTGGCAAGATGAGGCCCTTGCCCGCGACGGCGTCTCAAGGGAAGTCCCCTGTTCCGCCCTGAAGGGCGAGACGGTCCCTGACAGCCTTCCTGCGACCCCCAAAAGTCCCCCGACACGCCGGGTTCCCCCGAGGGGAACACCGAGGGTCCCGGCACCGCTTCCTCTGAGCCCCTTCTCCCCTCCTGATCGCGACAGGAGAGGCGATTCCCCTGCGTGGTCTGGAAGGGGTTCCCGGCCTTCCCGGCGCACCTCAGGATGAGGCCGGTCTCACGAGGAAATTCGAGACGAGCCACGTGGGTGGGGCCACAGGTCGAACGCCCCCGATTCCCCGGTCCGCTCTTGAGAAGGACCCGAGGCCCGGACCCCTCTTCGAAGGCAACCCTGTGGGTGAAGGCACAACACGAAGGGGCACTGCCACCCCCGTGCATCGTCCGCAAAGACCCGCGGGTTCCACACACAGCTCGACGAGGGGCCTGAGACCCCCTGAGCAACTCGAGAGGCCAGCGGGGTTCCCTTCCTCAGACAAGACGAGGCCTGACTCTCCTGTCCCAACTCTGCAGGGACCCTGCGGTCGGAGTCCGAAACGCAGAGGAAGCCTGAGGTGCCTGCCTCCCCTCGAGGTGAGGCCCTCTTCCGTTGCGCCAGACCCAGCGGAGTCCCGAGGGGCCCCGCCACCTCCACAGGATCCCTCGCCTCTCAGAGGCACCCTGGGAAGTTCCCTAAGGTCCCCGGCAGAAGGCGAGGGACACGAGGGTTTCCCGCCGCCCCCCGACAAAGACCTCGAGAGTCCTTCTTCAACGCGTCTCGAGGCCCTAGTCCCCTCCCGTGACTCGAGAGCCAGGACGCGCTCCCCCTCGCCACGCGCATGGAGACCTGACTTCCCTGGCGCCGCACGAGAGGCTCCCTGAGATCCTCGTCGTGCCTCGGGAGAAAACCCCCACGGGCGCCACAGCTCGAGGAAACCCCTGAGACGCCCCCGTCCTCGCGAGCTGAGGGCCTTCTTTTCCTGCATGGCCTGGAGAGCAATCCCGGGTCCTCTCTCCAAACGGAAGAGGAGGCTGGACTCCCTTGAGTCCGCTCAGGGGGCTCCAAGAGACCCGCGTCGCGACTCGAGAGGAGAGCGGAGTCCTTGGCTTCCCCTCGAGACGAGGCCTGACTCCCCGGGGGAGCCTGGAATGCAACCCCGAGATCCCTGCCTTCCCTGGAGAGGAAAATTAGGTCCCGGACACACGCTTAGGTGAGGTCTCTTAGGCCCTGCAGTGACTCGAGCGCCACCCCCAGCTTTCCCTCGCAACCCGAGGGGAAGATTGGGCTTCCCAGGGCCAACCCAAGGGGAAGGCTGAGATCCCCGTCGTAACTCGAGAATGCCGCCGCAACTCGAGAAAAACCACGTGGTTCCCACCGCTTGGCAAGATGAGGCCCTTGCCCGCGGCGGCGTCTCAAGGGAAGTCCCCTGTTCCGCCCTGAAGGGCGAGACGGTCCCTGACAGCCTTCCTGCGACCCCCAAAAGTCCCCCGACACGCCGGGTTCCCCCGAGGGGAACACCGAGGGTCCCGGCACCGCTTCCTCTGAGCCCCTTCTCCCCTCCTGATCGCGACAGGAGAGGCGATTCCCCTGCGTGGTCTGGAAGGGGTTCCCGGCCTTCCCGGCGCACCTCAGGATGAGGCCGGTCTCACGAGGAAATTCGAGACGAGCCACGTGGGTGGGGCCACAGGCCGAACGCCCCCGATTCCCCGGTCCGCTCTTGAGAAGGACCCGAGGCCCGGACCCCTCTTCGAAGGCAACCCTGTGGGTGAAGGCACAACACGAAGGGGCACTGCCACCCCCGTGCATCGTCCGCAAAGACCCGCGGGTTCCACACACAGCTCGACGAGGGGCCTGAGACCCCCTGAGCAACTCGAGAGGCCAGCGGGGTTCCCTTCCTCAGACAAGACGAGGCCTGACTCTCCTGTCCCAACTCTGCAGGGACCCTGCGGTCGGAGTCCGAAAAGCAGAGGAAGCCTGAGGTGCCTGCCTCCCCTCGAGGTGAGGCCCTCTTCCGTTGCGCCAGACCCAGCGGAGTCCCGAGGGGCCCCGCCACCTCCACAGGATCCCTCGCCTCTCAGAGGCACCCTGGGAAGTTCCCTAAGGTCCCCGGCAGAAGGCGAGGGACACGAGGGTTTCCCGCCGCCCCCCGACAAAGACCTCGAGAGTCCTTCTTCAACGCGTCTCGAGGCCCTAGTCCCCTCCCGTGACTCGAGAGCCAGGACGCGCTCCCCCTCGCCACGCGCATGGAGACCTGACTTCCCTGGCGCCGCACGAGAGGCTCCCTGAGATCCTCGTCGTGCCTCGGGAGAAAACCCCCACGGGCGCCACAGCTCGAGGAAACCCCTGAGACGCCCCCGTCCTCGCGAGCTGAGGGCCTTCTTTTCCTGCATGGCCTGGAGAGCAATCCCGGGTCCTCTCTCCAAACGGAAGAGGAGGCTGGACTCCCTTGAGTCCGCTCAGGGGGCTCCAAGAGACCCGCGTCGCGACTCGAGAGGAGAGCGGAGTCCTTGGCTTCCCCTCGAGACGAGGCCTGACTCCCCGGGGGAGCCTGGAATGCAACCCCGAGATCCCTGCCTTCCCTGGAGAGGAAAATTAGGTCCCGGACACACGCTTAGGTGAGGTCTCTTAGGCCCTGCAGTGACTCGAGCGCCACCCCCAGCTTTCCCTCGCAACCCGAGGGGAAGATTGGGCTTCCCAGGGCCAACCCAAGGGGAAGGCTGAGATCCCCGTCGTAACTCGAGAATGCCGCCGCAACTCGAGAAAAACCACGTGGTTCCCACCGCTTGGCAAGATGAGGCCCTTGCCCGCGGCGGCGTCTCAAGGGAAGTCCCCTGTTCCGCCCTGAAGGGCGAGACGGTCCCTGACAGCCTTCCTGCGACCCCCAAAAGTCCCCCGACACGCCGGGTTCCCCCGAGGGGAACACCGAGGGTCCCGGCACCGCTTCCTCTGAGCCCCTTCTCCCCTCCTGATCGCGACAGGAGAGGCGATTCCCCTGCGTGGTCTGGAAGGGGTTCCCGGCCTTCCCGGCGCACCTCAGGATGAGGCCGGTCTCACGAGGAAATTCGAGACGAGCCACGTGGGTGGGGCCACAGGCCGAACGCCCCCGATTCCCCGGTCCGCACTTGAGAAGGACCCGAGGCCCGGACCCCTCTTCGAAGGCAACCCTGTGGGTGAAGGCACAACACGAAGGGGCACTGCCACCCCCGTGCATCGTCCGCAAAGACCCGCGGGTTCCACACACAGCTCGACGAGGGGCCTGAGACCCCCTGAGCAACTCGAGAGGCCAGCGGGGTTCCCTTCCTCAGACAAGACGAGGCCTGACTCTCCTGTCCCAACTCTGCAGGGACCCTGCGGTCGGAGTCCGAAACGCAGAGGAAGCCTGAGGTGCCTGCCTCCCCTCGAGGTGAGGCCCTCTTCCGTTGCGCCAGACCCAGCGGAGTCCCGAGGGGCCCCGCCACCTCCACAGGACCCCTCGCCTCTCAGAGGCACCCTGGGAAGTTCCCTAAGGTCCCCGGCAGAAGGCGAGGGACACGAGGGTTTCCCGCCGCCCCCCGACAAAGACCTCGAGAGTCCTTCTTCAACGCGTCTCGAGGCCCTAGTCCCCTCCCGTGACTCGAGAGCCAGGACGCGCTCCCCCTCGCCACGCGCGTGGAGACCTGACTTCCCTGGTGCCGCACGAGAGGCTCCCTGAGATCCTCGTCGTGCCTCGGGAGAAAACCCCCACGGGCGCCGCAGCTCGAGGAAACCCCTGAGACGCCCCCGTCCTCGCGAGCTGAGGGCCTTCTTTTCCTGCATGGCCTGGAGAGCAATCCCGGGTCCTCTCTCCAAACGGAAGAGGAGGCTGGACTCCCTTGAGGCCGCTCAGGGGGCTCCAAGAGACCCGCGTCGCGACTCGAGAGGAGAGCGGAGTCCTTGGCTTCCCCTCGAGACGAGGCCTGACTCCCCGGGGGAGCCTGGAATGCAACCCCGAGATCCCTGCCTTCCCTGGAGAGGAAAATTAGGTCCCGGACACACGCTTAGGTGAGGTCTCTTAGGCCCTGCAGTGACTCGAGCGCCACCCCCAGCTTTCCCTCGCAACCCGAGGGGAAGATTGGGCTTCCCAGGGCCAACCCAAGGGGAAGGCTGAGATCCCCGTCGTAACTCGAGAATGCCGCCGCAACTCGAGAAAAACCACGTGGTTCCCACCGCTTGGCAAGATGAGGCCCTTGCCCGCGGCGGCGTCTCAAGGGAAGTCCCCTGTTCCGCCCTGAAGGGCGAGACGGTCCCTGACAGCCTTCCTGCGACCCCCAAAAGTCCCCCGACACGCCGGGTTCCCCCGAGGGGAACACCGAGGGTCCCGGCACCGCTTCCTCTGAGCCCCTTCTCCCCTCCTGATCGCGACAGGAGAGGCGATTCCCCTGCGTGGTCTGGAAGGGGTTCCCGGCCTTCCCGGCGCACCTCAGGATGAGGCCGGTCTCACGAGGAAATTCGAGACGAGCCACCTGGGTGGGGCCACAGGCCGAACGCCCCCGATTCCCCGGTCCGCACTTGAGAAGGACCCGAGGCCCGGACCCCTCTTCGAAGGCAACCCTGTGGGTGAAGGCACAACACGAAGGGGCACTGACACCCCCGTGCATCGTCCGCAAAGACCCGCGGGTTCCACACACAGCTCGACGAGGGGCCTGAGACCCCCTGAGCAACTCGAGAGGCCAGCGGGGTTCCCTTCCTCAGACAAGACGAGGCCTGACTCTCCTGTCCCAACTCTGCAGGGACCCTGCGGTCGGAGTCCGAAACGCAGAGGAAGCCTGAGGTGCCTGCCTCCCCTCGAGGTGAGGCCCTCTTCCGTTGCGCCAGACCCAGCGGAGTCCCGAGGGGCCCCGCCACCTCCACAGGACCCCTCGCCTCTCAGAGGCACCCTGGGAAGTTCCCTAAGGTCCCCGGCAGAAGGCGAGGGACACGAGGGTTTCCCGCCGCCCCCCGACAAAGACCTCGAGAGTCCTTCTTCAACGCGTCTCGAGGCCCTAGTCCCCTCCCGTGACTCGAGAGCCAGGACGCGCTCCCCCTCGCCACGCGCATGGAGACCTGACTTCCCTGGCGCCGCACGAGAGGCTCCCTGAGATCCTCGTCGTGCCTCGGGAGAAAACCCCCACGGGCGCCGCAGCTCGAGGAAACCCCTGAGACGCCCCCGTCCTCGCGAGCTGAGGGCCTTCTTTTCCTGCATGGCCTGGAGAGCAATCCCGGGTCCTCTCTCCAAACGGAAGAGGAGGCTGGACTCCCTTGAGGCCGCTCAGGGGGCTCCAAGAGACCCGCGTCGCGACTCGAGAGGAGAGCGGAGTCCTTGGCTTCCCCTCGAGACGAGGCCTGACTCCCCGGGGGAGCCTGGAATGCAACCCCGAGATCCCTGCCTTCCCTGGAGAGGAAAATTAGGTCCCGGACACACGCTTAGGTGAGGTCTCTTAGGCCCTGCAGTGACTCGAGCGCCACCCCCAGCTTTCCCTCGCAACCCGAGGGGAAGATTGGGCTTCCCAGGGCCAACCCAAGGGGAAGGCTGAGATCCCCGTCGTAACTCGAGAATGCCGCCGCAACTCGAGAAAAACCACGTGGTTCCCACCGCTTGGCAAGATGAGGCCCTTGCCCGCGACGGCGTCTCAAGGGAAGTCCCCTGTTCCGCCCTGAAGGGCGAGACGGTCCCTGACAGCCTTCCTGCGACCCCCAAAAGTCCCCCGACACGCCGGGTTCCCCCGAGGGGAACACCGAGGGTCCCGGCACCGCTTCCTCTGAGCCCCTTCTCCCCTCCTGATCGCGACAGGAGAGGCGATTCCCCTGCGTGGTCTGGAAGGGGTTCCCGGCCTTCCCGGCGCACCTCAGGATGAGGCCGGTCTCACGAGGAAATTCGAGACGAGCCACGTGGGTGGGGCCACAGGTCGAACGCCCCCGATTCCCCGGTCCGCTCTTGAGAAGGACCCGAGGCCCGGACCCCTCTTCGAAGGCAACCCTGTGGGTGAAGGCACAACACGAAGGGGCACTGCCACCCCCGTGCATCGTCCGCAAAGACCCGCGGGTTCCACACACAGCTCGACGAGGGGCCTGAGACCCCCTGAGCAACTCGAGAGGCCAGCGGGGTTCCCTTCCTCAGACAAGACGAGGCCTGACTCTCCTGTCCCAACTCTGCAGGGACCCTGCGGTCGGAGTCCGAAACGCAGAGGAAGCCTGAGGTGCCTGCCTCCCCTCGAGGTGAGGCCCTCTTCCGTTGCGCCAGACCCAGCGGAGTCCCGAGGGGCCCCGCCACCTCCACAGGATCCCTCGCCTCTCAGAGGCACCCTGGGAAGTTCCCTAAGGTCCCCGGCAGAAGGCGAGGGACACGAGGGTTTCCCGCCGCCCCCCGACAAAGACCTCGAGAGTCCTTCTTCAACGCGTCTCGAGGCCCTAGTCCCCTCCCGTGACTCGAGAGCCAGGACGCGCTCCCCCTCGCCACGCGCATGGAGACCTGACTTCCCTGGCGCCGCACGAGAGGCTCCCTGAGATCCTCGTCGTGCCTCGGGAGAAAACCCCCACGGGCGCCACAGCTCGAGGAAACCCCTGAGACGCCCCCGTCCTCGCGAGCTGAGGGCCTTCTTTTCCTGCATGGCCTGGAGAGCAATCCCGGGTCCTCTCTCCAAACGGAAGAGGAGGCTGGACTCCCTTGAGTCCGCTCAGGGGGCTCCAAGAGACCCGCGTCGCGACTCGAGAGGAGAGCGGAGTCCTTGGCTTCCCCTCGAGACGAGGCCTGACTCCCCGGGGGAGCCTGGAATGCAACCCCGAGATCCCTGCCTTCCCTGGAGAGGAAAATTAGGTCCCGGACACACGCTTAGGTGAGGTCTCTTAGGCCCTGCAGTGACTCGAGCGCCACCCCCAGCTTTCCCTCGCAACCCGAGGGGAAGATTGGGCTTCCCAGGGCCAACCCAAGGGGAAGGCTGAGATCCCCGTCGTAACTCGAGAATGCCGCCGCAACTCGAGAAAAACCACGTGGTTCCCACCGCTTGGCAAGATGAGGCCCTTGCCCGCGGCGGCGTCTCAAGGGAAGTCCCCTGTTCCGCCCTGAAGGGCGAGACGGTCCCTGACAGCCTTCCTGCGACCCCCAAAAGTCCCCCGACACGCCGGGTTCCCCCGAGGGGAACACCGAGGGTCCCGGCACCGCTTCCTCTGAGCCCCTTCTCCCCTCCTGATCGCGACAGGAGAGGCGATTCCCCTGCGTGGTCTGGAAGGGGTTCCCGGCCTTCCCGGCGCACCTCAGGATGAGGCCGGTCTCACGAGGAAATTCGAGACGAGCCACGTGGGTGGGGCCACAGGCCGAACGCCCCCGATTCCCCGGTCCGCTCTTGAGAAGGACCCGAGGCCCGGACCCCTCTTCGAAGGCAACCCTGTGGGTGAAGGCACAACACGAAGGGGCACTGCCACCCCCGTGCATCGTCCGCAAAGACCCGCGGGTTCCACACACAGCTCGACGAGGGGCCTGAGACCCCCTGAGCAACTCGAGAGGCCAGCGGGGTTCCCTTCCTCAGACAAGACGAGGCCTGACTCTCCTGTCCCAACTCTGCAGGGACCCTGCGGTCGGAGTCCGAAAAGCAGAGGAAGCCTGAGGTGCCTGCCTCCCCTCGAGGTGAGGCCCTCTTCCGTTGCGCCAGACCCAGCGGAGTCCCGAGGGGCCCCGCCACCTCCACAGGATCCCTCGCCTCTCAGAGGCACCCTGGGAAGTTCCCTAAGGTCCCCGGCAGAAGGCGAGGGACACGAGGGTTTCCCGCCGCCCCCCGACAAAGACCTCGAGAGTCCTTCTTCAACGCGTCTCGAGGCCCTAGTCCCCTCCCGTGACTCGAGAGCCAGGACGCGCTCCCCCTCGCCACGCGCATGGAGACCTGACTTCCCTGGCGCCGCACGAGAGGCTCCCTGAGATCCTCGTCGTGCCTCGGGAGAAAACCCCCACGGGCGCCACAGCTCGAGGAAACCCCTGAGACGCCCCCGTCCTCGCGAGCTGAGGGCCTTCTTTTCCTGCATGGCCTGGAGAGCAATCCCGGGTCCTCTCTCCAAACGGAAGAGGAGGCTGGACTCCCTTGAGTCCGCTCAGGGGGCTCCAAGAGACCCGCGTCGCGACTCGAGAGGAGAGCGGAGTCCTTGGCTTCCCCTCGAGACGAGGCCTGACTCCCCGGGGGAGCCTGGAATGCAACCCCGAGATCCCTGCCTTCCCTGGAGAGGAAAATTAGGTCCCGGACACACGCTTAGGTGAGGTCTCTTAGGCCCTGCAGTGACTCGAGCGCCACCCCCAGCTTTCCCTCGCAACCCGAGGGGAAGATTGGGCTTCCCAGGGCCAACCCAAGGGGAAGGCTGAGATCCCCGTCGTAACTCGAGAATGCCGCCGCAACTCGAGAAAAACCACGTGGTTCCCACCGCTTGGCAAGATGAGGCCCTTGCCCGCGGCGGCGTCTCAAGGGAAGTCCCCTGTTCCGCCCTGAAGGGCGAGACGGTCCCTGACAGCCTTCCTGCGACCCCCAAAAGTCCCCCGACACGCCGGGTTCCCCCGAGGGGAACACCGAGGGTCCCGGCACCGCTTCCTCTGAGCCCCTTCTCCCCTCCTGATCGCGACAGGAGAGGCGATTCCCCTGCGTGGTCTGGAAGGGGTTCCCGGCCTTCCCGGCGCACCTCAGGATGAGGCCGGTCTCACGAGGAAATTCGAGACGAGCCACGTGGGTGGGGCCACAGGCCGAACGCCCCCGATTCCCCGGTCCGCTCTTGAGAAGGACCCGAGGCCCGGACCCCTCTTCGAAGGCAACCCTGTGGGTGAAGGCACAACACGAAGGGGCACTGCCACCCCCGTGCATCGTCCGCAAAGACCCGCGGGTTCCACACACAGCTCGACGAGGGGCCTGAGACCCCCTGAGCAACTCGAGAGGCCAGCGGGGTTCCCTTCCTCAGACAAGACGAGGCCTGACTCTCCTGTCCCAACTCTGCAGGGACCCTGCGGTCGGAGTCCGAAACGCAGAGGAAGCCTGAGGTGCCTGCCTCCCCTCGAGGTGAGGCCCTCTTCCGTTGCGCCAGACCCAGCGGAGTCCCGAGGGGCCCCGCCACCTCCACAGGATCCCTCTCCTCTCAGAGGCACCCTGGGAAGTTCCCTAAGGTCCCCGGCAGAAGGCGAGGGACACGAGGGTTTCCCGCCGCCCCCCGACAAAGACCTCGAGAGTCCTTCTTCAACGCGTCTCGAGGCCCTAGTCCCCTCCCGTGACTCGAGAGCCAGGACGCGCTCCCCCTCGCCACGCGCATGGAGACCTGACTTCCCTGGTGCCGCACGAGAGGCTCCCTGAGATCCTCGTCGTGCCTCGGGAGAAAACCCCCACGGGCGCCGCAGCTCGAGGAAACCCCTGAGACGCCCCCGTCCTCGCGAGCTGAGGGCCTTCTTTTCCTGCATGGCCTGCAGAGCAATCCCGGGTCCTCTCTCCAAACGGAAGAGGAGGCTGGACTCCCTTGAGGCCGCTCAGGGGGCTCCAAGAGACCCGCGTCGCGACTCGAGAGGAGAGCGGAGTCCTTGGCTTCCCCTCGAGACGAGGCCTGACTCCCCGGGGGAGCCTGGAATGCAACCCCGAGATCCCTGCCTTCCCTGGAGAGGAAAATTAGGTCCCGGACACACGCTTAGGTGAGGTCTCTTAGGCCCTGCAGTGACTCGAGCGCCACCCCCAGCTTTCCCTCGCAACCCGAGGGGAAGATTGGGCTTCCCAGGGCCAACCCAAGGGGAAGGCTGAGATCCCCGTCGTAACTCGAGAATGCCGCCGCAACTCGAGAAAAACCACGTGGTTCCCACCGCTTGGCAAGATGAGGCCCTTGCCCGCGGCGGCATCTCAAGGGAAGTCCCCTGTTCCGCCCTGAAGGGCGAGACGGTCCCTGACAGCCTTCCTGCGACCCCCAAAAGTCCCCCGACACGCCGGGTTCCCCCGAGGGGAACACCGAGGGTCCCGGCACCGCTTCCTCTGAGCCCCTTCTCCCCTCCTGATCGCGACAGGAGAGGCGATTCCCCTGCGTGGTCTGGAAGGGGTTCCCGGCCTTCCCGGCGCACCTCAGGATGAGGCCGGTCTCACGAGGAAATTCGAGACGAGCCACGTGGGTGGGGCCACAGGCCGAACGCCCCCGATTCCCCGGTCCGCTCTTGAGAAGGACCCGAGGCCCGGACCCCTCTTCGAAGGCAACCCTGTGGGTGAAGGCACAACACGAAGGGGCACTGCCACCCCCGTGCATCGTCCGCAAAGACCCGCGGGTTCCACACACAGCTCGACGAGGGGCCTGAGACCCCCTGAGCAACTCGAGAGGCCAGCGGGGTTCCCTTCCTCAGACAAGACGAGGCCTGACTCTCCTGTCCCAACTCTGCAGGGACCCTGCGGTCGGAGTCCGAAACGCAGAGGAAGCCTGAGGTGCCTGCCTCCCCTCGAGGTGAGGCCCTCTTCCGTTGCGCCAGACCCAGCGGAGTCCCGAGGGGCCCCGCCACCTCCACAGGACCCCTCGCCTCTCAGAGGCACCCTGGGAAGTTCCCTAAGGTCCCCGGCAGAAGGCGAGGGACACGAGGGTTTCCCGCCGCCCCCCGACAAAGACCTCGAGAGTCCTTCTTCAACGCGTCTCGAGGCCCTAGTCCCCTCCCGTGACTCGAGAGCCAGGACGCGCTCCCCCTCGCCACGCGCATGGAGACCTGACTTCCCTGGCGCCGCACGAGAGGCTCCCTGAGATCCTCGTCGTGCCTCGGGAGAAAACCCCCACGGGCGCCGCAGCTCGAGGAAACCCCTGAGACGCCCCCGTCCTCGCGAGCTGAGGGCCTTCTTTTCCTGCATGGCCTGGAGAGCAATCCCGGGTCCTCTCTCCAAACGGAAGAGGAGGCTGGACTCCCTTGAGGCCGCTCAGGGGGCTCCAAGAGACCCGCGTCGCGACTCGAGAGGAGAGCGGAGTCCTTGGCTTCCCCTCGAGACGAGGCCTGACTCCCCGGGGGAGCCTGGAATGCAACCCCGAGATCCCTGCCTTCCCTGGAGAGGAAAATTAGGTCCCGGACACACGCTTAGGTGAGGTCTCTTAGGCCCTGCAGTGACTCGAGCGCCACCCCCAGCTTTCCCTCGCAACCCGAGGGGAAGATTGGGCTTCCCAGGGCCAACCCAAGGGGAAGGCTGAGATCCCCGTCGTAACTCGAGAATGCCGCCGCAACTCGAGAAAAACCACGTGGTTCCCACCGCTTGGCAAGATGAGGCCCTTGCCCGCGACGGCGTCTCAAGGGAAGTCCCCTGTTCCGCCCTGAAGGGCGAGACGGTCCCTGACAGCCTTCCTGCGACCCCCAAAAGTCCCCCGACACGCCGGGTTCCCCCGAGGGGAACACCGAGGGTCCCGGCACCGCTTCCTCTGAGCCCCTTCTCCCCTCCTGATCGCGACAGGAGAGGCGATTCCCCTGCGTGGTCTGGAAGGGGTTCCCGGCCTTCCCGGCGCACCTCAGGATGAGGCCGGTCTCACGAGGAAATTCGAGACGAGCCACGTGGGTGGGGCCACAGGCCGAACGCCCCCGATTCCCCGGTCCGCTCTTGAGAAGGACCCGAGGCCCGGACCCCTCTTCGAAGGCAACCCTGTGGGTGAAGGCACAACACGAAGGGGCACTGCCACCCCCGTGCATCGTCCGCAAAGACCCGCGGGTTCCACACACAGCTCAACGAGGGGCCTGAGACCCCCTGAGCAACTCGAGAGGCCAGCGGGGTTCCCTTCCTCAGACAAGACGAGGCCTGACTCTCCTGTCCCAACTCTGCAGGGACCCTGCGGTCGGAGTCCGAAACGCAGAGGAAGCCTGAGGTGCCTGCCTCCCCTCGAGGTGAGGCCCTCTTCCGTTGCGCCAGACCCAGCGGAGTCCCGAGGGGCCCCGCCACCTCCACAGGATCCCTCGCCTCTCAGAGGCACCCTGGGAAGTTCCCTAAGGTCCCCGGCAGAAGGCGAGGGACACGAGGGTTTCCCGCCGCCCCCCGACAAAGACCTCGAGAGTCCTTCTTCAACGCGTCTCGAGGCCCTAGTCCCCTCCCGTGACTCGAGAGCCAGGACGCGCTCCCCCTCGCCACGCGCATGGAGACCTGACTTCCCTGGTGCCGCACGAGAGGCTCCCTGAGATCCTCGTCGTGCCTCGGGAGAAAACCCCCACGGGCGCCGCAGCTCGAGGAAACCCCTGAGACGCCCCCGTCCTCGCGAGCTGAGGGCCTTCTTTTCCTGCATGGCCTGGAGAGCAATCCCGGGTCCTCTCTCCAAACGGAAGAGGAGGCTGGACTCCCTTGAGGCCGCTCAGGGGGCTCCAAGAGACCCGCGTCGCGACTCGAGAGGAGAGCGGAGTCCTTGGCTTCCCCTCGAGACGAGGCCTGACTCCCCGGGGGAGCCTGGAATGCAACCCCGAGATCCCTGCCTTCCCTGGAGAGGAAAATTAGGTCCCGGACACACGCTTAGGTGAGGTCTCTTAGGCCCTGCAGTGACTCGAGCGCCACCCCCAGCTTTCCCTCGCAACCCGAGGGGAAGATTGGGCTTCCCAGGGCCAACCCAAGGGGAAGGCTGAGATCCCCGTCGTAACTCGAGAATGCCGCCGCAACTCGAGAAAAACCACGTGGTTCCCACCGCTTGGCAAGATGAGGCCCTTGCCCGCGGCGGCGTCTCAAGGGAAGTCCCCTGTTCCGCCCTGAAGGGCGAGACGGTCCCTGACAGCCTTCCTGCGACCCCCAAAAGTCCCCCGACACGCCGGGTTCCCCCGAGGGGAACACCGAGGGTCCCGGCACCGCTTCCTCTGAGCCCCTTCTCCCCTCCTGATCGCGACAGGAGAGGCGATTCCCCTGCGTGGTCTGGAAGGGGTTCCCGGCCTTCCCGGCGCACCTCAGGATGAGGCCGGTCTCACGAGGAAATTCGAGACGAGCCACGTGGGTGGGGCCACAGGCCGAACGCCCCCGATTCCCCGGTCCGCTCTTGAGAAGGACCCGAGGCCCGGACCCCTCTTCGAAGGCAACCCTGTGGGTGAAGGCACAACACGAAGGGGCACTGCCACCCCCGTGCATCGTCCGCAAAGACCCGCGGGTTCCACACACAGCTCGACGAGGGTCCTGAGACCCCCTGAGCAACTCGAGAGGCCAGCGGGGTTCCCTTCCTCAGACAAGACGAGGCCTGACTCTCCTGTCCCAACTCTGCAGGGACCCTGCGGTCGGAGTCCGAAACGCAGAGGAAGCCTGAGGTGCCTGCCTCCCCTCGAGGTGAGGCCCTCTTCCGTTGCGCCAGACCCAGCGGAGTCCCGAGGGGCCCCGCCACCTCCACAGGATCCCTCGCCTCTCAGAGGCACCCTGGGAAGTTCCCTAAGGTCCCCGGCAGAAGGCGAGGGACACGAGGGTTTCCCGCCGCCCCCCGACAAAGACCTCGAGAGTCCTTCTTCAACGCGTCTCGAGGCCCTAGTCCCCTCCCGTGACTCGAGAGCCAGGACGCGCTCCCCCTCGCCACGCGCATGGAGACCTGACTTCCCTGGCGCCGCACGAGAGGCTCCCTGAGATCCTCGTCGTGCCTCGGGAGAAAACCCCCACGGGCGCCGCAGCTCGAGGAAACCCCTGAGACGCCCCCGTCCTCGCGAGCTGAGGGCCTTCTTTTCCTGCATGGCCTGGAGAGCAATCCCGGGTCCTCTCTCCAAACGGAAGAGGAGGCTGGACTCCCTTGAGGCCGCTCAGGAGGCTCCAAGAGACCCGCGTCGCGACTCGAGAGGAGAGCGGAGTCCTTGGCTTCCCCTCGAGACGAGGCCTGACTCCCCGGGGGAGCCTGGAATGCAACCCCGAGATCCCTGCCTTCCCTGGAGAGGAAAATTAGGTCCCGGACACACGCTTAGGTGAGGTCTCTTAGGCCCTGCAGTGACTCGAGCGCCACCCCCAGCTTTCCCTCGCAACCCGAGGGGAAGATTGGGCTTCCCAGGGCCAACCCAAGGGGAAGGCTGAGATCCCCGTCGTAACTCGAGAATGCCGCCGCAACTCGAGAAAAACCACGTGGTTCCCACCGCTTGGCAAGATGAGGCCCTTGCCCGCGACGGCGTCTCAAGGGAAGTCCCCTGTTCCGCCCTGAAGGGCGAGACGGTCCCTGACAGCCTTCCTGCGACCCCCAAAAGTCCCCCGACACGCCGGGTTCCCCCGAGGGGAACACCGAGGGTCCCGGCACCGCTTCCTCTGAGCCCCTTCTCCCCTCCTGATCGCGACAGGAGAGGCGATTCCCCTGCGTGGTCTGGAAGGGGTTCCCGGCCTTCCCTGCGCACCTCAGGATGAGGCCGGTCTCACGAGGAAATTCGAGACGAGCCACGTGGGTGGGGCCACAGGCCGAACGCCCCCGATTCCCCGGTCCGCTCTTGAGAAGGACCCGAGGCCCGGACCCCTCTTCGAAGGCAACCCTGTGGGTGAAGGCACAACACGAAGGGGCACTGCCACCCCCGTGCATCGTCCGCAAAGACCCGCGGGTTCCACACACAGCTCGACGAGGGGCCTGAGACCCCCTGAGCAACTCGAGAGGCCAGCGGGGTTCCCTTCCTCAGACAAGACGAGGCCTGACTCTCCTGTCCCAACTCTGCAGGGACCCTGCGGTCGGAGTCCGAAACGCAGAGGAAGCCTGAGGTGCCTGCCTCCCCTCGAGGTGAGGCCCTCTTCCGTTGCGCCAGACCCAGCGGAGTCCCGAGGGGCCCCGCCACCTCCACAGGACCCCTCGCCTCTCAGAGGCACCCTGGGAAGTTCCCTAAGGTCCCCGGCAGAAGGCGAGGGACACGAGGGTTTCCCGCCGCCCCCCGACAAAGACCTCGAGAGTCCTTCTTCAACGCGTCTCGAGGCCCTAGTCCCCTCCCGTGACTCGAGAGCCAGGACGCGCTCCCCCTCGCCACGCGCATGGAGACCTGACTTCCCTGGCGCCGCACGAGAGGCTCCCTGAGATCCTCGTCGTGCCTCGGGAGAAAACCCCCACGGGCGCCGCAGCTCGAGGAAACCCCTGAGACGCCCCCGTCCTCGCGAGCTGAGGGCCTTCTTTTCCTGCATGGCCTGGAGAGCAATCCCGGGTCCTCTCTCCAAACGGAAGAGGAGGCTGGACTCCCTTGAGGCCGCTCAGGGGGCTCCAAGAGACCCGCGTCGCGACTCGAGAGGAGAGCGGAGTCCTTGGCTTCCCCTCGAGACGAGGCCTGACTCCCCGGGGGAGCCTGGAATGCAACCCCGAGATCCCTGCCTTCCCTGGAGAGGAAAATTAGGTCCCGGACACACGCTTAGGTGAGGTCTCTTAGGCCCTGCAGTGACTCGAGCGCCACCCCCAGCTTTCCCTCGCAACCCGAGGGGAAGATTGGGCTTCCCAGGGCCAACCCAAGGGGAAGGCTGAGATCCCCGTCGTAACTCGAGAATGCCACCGCAACTCGAGAAAAACCACGTGGTTCCCACCGCTTGGCAAGATGAGGCCCTTGCCCGCGACGGCGTCTCAAGGGAAGTCCCCTGTTCCGCCCTGAAGGGCGAGACGGTCCCTGACAGCCTTCCTGCGACCCCCAAAAGTCCCCCGACACGCCGGGTTCCCCCGAGGGGAACACCGAGGGTCCCGGCACCGCTTCCTCTGAGCCCCTTCTCCCCTCCTGATCGCGACAGGAGAGGCGATTCCCCTGCGTGGTCTGGAAGGGGTTCCCGGCCTTCCCGGCGCACCTCAGGATGAGGCCGGTCTCACGAGGAAATTCGAGACGAGCCACGTGGGTGGGGCCACAGGCCGAACGCCCCCGATTCCCCGGTCCGCTCTTGAGAAGGACCCGAGGCCCGGACCCCTCTTCGAAGGCAACCCTGTGGGTGAAGGCACAACACGAAGGGGCACTGCCACCCCCGTGCATCGTCCGCAAAGACCCGCGGGTTCCACACACAGCTCGACGAGGGGCCTGAGACCCCCTGAGCAACTCGAGAGGCCAGCGGGGTTCCCTTCCTCAGACAAGACGAGGCCTGACTCTCCTGTCCCAACTCTGCAGGGACCCTGCGGTCGGAGTCCGAAACGCAGAGGAAGCCTGAGGTGCCTGCCTCCCCTCGAGGTGAGGCCCTCTTCCGTTGCGCCAGACCCAGCGGAGTCCCGAGGGGCCCCGCCACCTCCACAGGATCCCTCGCCTCTCAGAGGCACCCTGGGAAGTTCCCTAAGGTCCCCGGCAGAAGGCGAGGGACACGAGGGTTTCCCGCCGCCCCCCGACAAAGACCTCGAGAGTCCTTCTTCAACGCGTCTCGAGGCCCTAGTCCCCTCCCGTGACTCGAGAGCCAGGACGCGCTCCCCCTCGCCACGCGCATGGAGACCTGACTTCCCTGGCGCCGCACGAGAGGCTCCCTGAGATCCTCGTCGTGCCTCGGGAGAAAACCCCCACGGGCGCCGCAGCTCGAGGAAACCCCTGAGACGCCCCCGTCCTCGCGAGCTGAGGGCCTTCTTTTCCTGCATGGCCTGGAGAGCAATCCCGGGTCCTCTCTCCAAACGGAAGAGGAGGCTGGACTCCCTTGAGGCCGCTCAGGGGGCTCCAAGAGACCCGCGTCGCGACTCGAGAGGAGAGCGGAGTCCTTGGCTTCCCCTCGAGACGAGGCCTGACTCCCCGGGGGAGCCTGGAATGCAACCCCGAGATCCCTGCCTTCCCTGGAGAGGAAAATTAGGTCCCGGACACACGCTTAGGTGAGGTCTCTTAGGCCCTGCAGTGACTCGAGCGCCACCCCCAGCTTTCCCTCGCAACCCGAGGGGAAGATTGGGCTTCCCAGGGCCAACCCAAGGGGAAGGCTGAGATCCCCGTCGTAACTCGGGAATGCCGCCGCAACTCGAGAAAAACCACGTGGTTCCCACCGCTTGGCAAGATGAGGCCCTTGCCCGCGACGGCGTCTCAAGGGAAGTCCCCTGTTCCGCCCTGAAGGGCGAGACGGTCCCTGACAGCCTTCCTGCGACCCCCAAAAGTCCCCCGACACGCCGGGTTCCCCCGAGGGGAACACCGAGGGTCCCGGCACCGCTTCCTCTGAGCCCCTTCTCCCCTCCTGATCGCGACAGGAGAGGCGATTCCCCTGCGTGGTCTGGAAGGGGTTCCCGGCCTTCCCGGCGCACCTCAGGATGAGGCCGGTCTCACGAGGAAATTCGAGACGAGCCACGTGGGTGGGGCCACAGGCCGAACGCCCCCGATTCCCCGGTCCGCTCTTGAGAAGGACCCGAGGCCCGGACCCCTCTTCGAAGGCAACCCTGTGGGTGAAGGCACAACACGAAGGGGCACTGCCACCCCCGTGCATCGTCCGCAAAGACCCGCGGGTTCCACACACAGCTCGACGAGGGGCCTGAGACCCCCTGAGCAACTCGAGAGGCCAGCGGGGTTCCCTTCCTCAGACAAGACGAGGCCTGACTCTCCTGTCCCAACTCTGCAGGGACCCTGCGGTCGGAGTCCGAAACGCAGAGGAAGCCTGAGGTGCCTGCCTCCCCTCGAGGTGAGGCCCTCTTCCGTTGCGCCAGACCCAGCGGAGTCCCGAGGGGCCCCGCCACCTCCACAGGATCCCTCGCCTCTCAGAGGCACCCTGGGAAGTTCCCTAAGGTCCCCGGCAGAAGGCGAGGGACACGAGGGTTTCCCGCCGCCCCCCGACAAAGACCTCGAGAGTCCTTCTTCAACGCGTCTCGAGGCCCTAGTCCCCTCCCGTGACTCGAGAGCCAGGACGCGCTCCCCCTCGCCACGCGCATGGAGACCTGACTTCCCTGGCGCCGCACGAGAGGCTCCCTGAGATCCTCGTCGTGCCTCGGGAGAAAACCCCCACGGGCGCCGCAGCTCGAGGAATCCCCTGAGACGCCCCCGTCCTCGCGAGCTGAGGGCCTTCTTTTCCTGCATGGCCTGCAGAGCAATCCCGGGTCCTCTCTCCAAACGGAAGAGGAGGCTGGACTCCCTTGAGTCCGCTCAGGGGGCTCCAAGAGACCCGCGTCGCGACTCGAGAGGAGAGCGGAGTCCTTGGCTTCCCCTCGAGACGAGGCCTGACTCCCCGGGGGAGCCTGGAATGCAACCCCGAGATCCCTGCCTTCCCTGGAGAGGAAAATTAGGTCCCGGACACACGCTTAGGTGAGGTCTCTTAGGCCCTGCAGTGACTCGAGCGCCACCCCCAGCTTTCCCTCGCAACCCGAGGGGAAGATTGGGCTTCCCAGGGCCAACCCAAGGGGAAGGCTGAGATCCCCGTCGTAACTCGAGAATGCCGCCGCAACTCGAGAAAAACCACGTGGTTCCCACCGCTTGGCAAGATGAGGCCCTTGCCCGCGACGGCGTCTCAAGGGAAGCCCCTGTTCCGACCTGAAGGGCGAGACGGTCCCTGACAGCCTTCCTGCGACCCCCAAAAGTCCCCCGACACGCCGGGTTCCCCCGAGGGGAACACCGAGGGTCCCGGCACCGCTTCCTCTGAGCCCCTTCTCCCCTCCTGATCGCGACAGGAGAGGCGATTCCCCTGCGTGGTCTGGAAGGGGTTCCCGGCCTTCCCGGCGCACCTCAGGATGAGGCCGGTCTCACGAGGAAATTCGAGACGAGCCACGTGGGTGGGGCCACAGGCCGAACGCCCCCGATTCCCCGGTCCGCTCTTGAGAAGGACCCGAGGCCCGGACCCCTCTTCGAAGGCAACCCTGTGGGTGAAGGCACAACACGAAGGGGCACTGCCACCCCCGTGCATCGTCCGCAAAGACCCGCGGGTTCCACACACAGCTCGACGAGGGGCCTGAGACCCCCTGAGCAACTCGAGAGGCCAGCGGGGTTCCCTTCCTCAGACAAGACGAGGCCTGACTCTCCTGTCCCAACTCTGCAGGGACCCTGCAGTCGGAGTCCGAAACGCAGAGGAAGCCTGAGGTGCCTGCCTCCCCTCGAGGTGAGGCCCTCTTCCGTTGCGCCAGACCCAGCGGAGTCCCGAGGGGCCCCGCCACCTCCACAGGATCCCTCGCCTCTCAGAGGCACCCTGGGAAGTTCCCTAAGGTCCCCGGCAGAAGGCGAGGGACAGGAGGGTTTCCCGCCGCCCCCCGACAAAGACCTCGAGAGTCCTTCTTCAACGCGTCTCGAGGCCCTAGTCCCCTCCCGTGACTCGAGAGCCAGGACGCGCTCCCCCTCGCCACGCGCATGGAGACCTGACTTCCCTGGCGCCGCACGAGAGGCTCCCTGAGATCCTCGTCGTGCCTCGGGAGAAAACCCCCACGGGCGCCGCAGCTCGAGGAAACCCCTGAGACGCCCCCGTCCTCGCGAGCTGAGGGCCTTCTTTTCCTGCATGGCCTGCAGAGCAATCCCGGGTCCTCTCTCCAAACGGAAGAGGAGGCTGGACTCCCTTGAGGCCGCTCAGGGGGCTCCAAGAGACCCGCGTCGCGACTCGAGAGGAGAGCGGAGTCCTTGGCTTCCCCTCGAGACGAGGCCTGACTCCCCGGGGGAGCCTGGAATGCAACCCCGAGATCCCTGCCTTCCCTGGAGAGGAAAATTAGGTCCCGGACACACGCTTAGGTGAGGTCTCTTAGGCCCTGCAGTGACTCGAGCGCCACCCCCAGCTTTCCCTCGCAACCCGAGGGGAAGATTGGGCTTCCCAGGGCCAACCCAAGGGGAAGGCTGAGATCCCCGTCGTAACTCGGGAATGCCGCCGCAACTCGAGAAAAACCACGTGGTTCCCACCGCTTGGCAAGATGAGGCCCTTGCCCGCGGCGGCGTCTCAAGGGAAGTCCCCTGTTCCGCCCTGAAGGGCGAGACGGTCCCTGACAGCCTTCCTGCGACCCCCAAAAGTCCCCCGACACGCCGGGTTCCCCCGAGGGGAACACCGAGGGTCCCGGCACCGCTTCCTCTGAGCCCCTTCTCCCCTCCTGATCGCGACAGGAGAGGCGATTCCCCTGCGTGGTCTGGAAGGGGTTCCCGGCCTTCCCGGCGCACCTCAGGATGAGGCCGGTCTCACGAGGAAATTCGAGACGAGCCACGTGGGTGGGGCCACAGGCCGAACGCCCCCGATTCCCCGGTCCGCTCTTGAGAAGGACCCGAGGCCCGGACCCCTCTTCGAAGGCAACCCTGTGGGTGAAGGCACAACACGAAGGGGCACTGCCACCCCCGTGCATCGTCCGCAAAGACCCGCGGGTTCCACACACAGCTCGACGAGGGGCCTGAGACCCCCTGAGCAACTCGAGAGGCCAGCGGGGTTCCCTTCCTCAGACAAGACGAGGCCTGACTCTCCTGTCCCAACTCTGCAGGGACCCTGCGGTCGGAGTCCGAAACGCAGAGGAAGCCTGAGGTGCCTGCCTCCCCTCGAGGTGAGGCCCTCTTCCGTTGCGCCAGACCCAGCGGAGTCCCGAGGGGCCCCGCCACCTCCACAGGATCCCTCGCCTCTCAGAGGCACCCTGGGAAGTTCCCTAAGGTCCCCGGCAGAAGGCGAGGGACACGAGGGTTTCCCGCCGCCCCCCGACAAAGACCTCGAGAGTCCTTCTTCAACGCGTCTCGAGGCCCTAGTCCCCTCCCGTGACTCGAGAGCCAGGACGCGCTCCCCCTCGCCACGCGCATGGAGACCTGACTTCCCTGGCGCCGCACGAGAGGCTCCCTGAGATCCTCGTCGTGCCTCGGGAGAAAACCCCCACGGGCGCCGCAGCTCGAGGAATCCCCTGAGACGCCCCCGTCCTCGCGAGCTGAGGGCCTTCTTTTCCTGCATGGCCTGCAGAGCAATCCCGGGTCCTCTCTCCAAACGGAAGAGGAGGCTGGACTCCCTTGAGGCCGCTCAGGGGGCTCCAAGAGACCCGCGTCGCGACTCGAGAGGAGAGCGGAGTCCTTGGCTTCCCCTCGAGACGAGGCCTGACTCCCCGGGGGAGCCTGGAATGCAACCCCGAGATCCCTGCCTTCCCTGGAGAGGAAAATTAGGTCCCGGACACACGCTTAGGTGAGGTCTCTTAGGCCCTGCAGTGACTCGAGCGCCACCCCCAGCTTTCCCTCGCAACCCGAGGGGAAGATTGGGCTTCCCAGGGCCAACCCAAGGGGAAGGCTGAGATCCCCGTCGTAACTCGAGAATGCCGCCGCAACTCGAGAAAAACCACGTGGTTCCCACCGCTTGGCAAGATGAGGCCCTTGCCCGCGACGGCGTCTCAAGGGAAGCCCCTGTTCCGACCTGAAGGGCGAGACGGTCCCTGACAGCCTTCCTGCGACCCCCAAAAGTCCCCCGACACGCCGGGTTCCCCCGAGGGGAACACCGAGGGTCCCGGCACCGCTTCCTCTGAGCCCCTTCTCCCCTCCTGATCGCGACAGGAGAGGCGATTCCCCTGCGTGGTCTGGAAGGGGTTCCCGGCCTTCCCGGCGCACCTCAGGATGAGGCCGGTCTCACGAGGAAATTCGAGACGAGCCACGTGGGTGGGGCCACAGGCCGAACGCCCCCGATTCCCCGGTCCGCTCTTGAGAAGGACCCGAGGCCCGGACCCCTCTTCGAAGGCAACCCTGTGGGTGAAGGCACAACACGAAGGGGCACTGCCACCCCCGTGCATCGTCCGCAAAGACCCGCGGGTTCCACACACAGCTCGACGAGGGGCCTGAGACCCCCCGAGCAACTCGAGAGGCCAGCGGGGTTCCCTTCCTCAGACAAGACGAGGCCTGACTCTCCTGTCCCAACTCTGCAGGGACCCTGCGGTCGGAGTCCGAAACGCAGAGGAAGCCTGAGGTGCCTGCCTCCCCTCGAGGTGAGGCCCTCTTCCGTTGCGCCAGACCCAGCGGAGTCCCGAGGGGCCCCGCCACCTCCACAGGATCCCTCGCCTCTCAGAGGCACCCTGGGAAGTTCCCTAAGGTCCCCGGCAGAAGGCGAGGGACACGAGGGTTTCCCGCCGCCCCCCGACAAAGACCTCGAGAGTCCTTCTTCAACGCGTCTCGAGGCCCTAGTCCCCTCCCGTGACTCGAGAGCCAGGACGCGCTCCCCCTCGCCACGCGCATGGAGACCTGACTTCCCTGGCGCCGCACGAGAGGCTCCCTGAGATCCTCGTCGTGCCTCGGGAGAAAACCCCCACGGGCGCCGCAGCTCGAGGAAACCCCTGAGACGCCCCCGTCCTCGCGAGCTGAGGGCCTTCTTTTCCTGCATGGCCTGCAGAGCAATCCCGGGTCCTCTCTCCAAACGGAAGAGGAGGCTGGACTCCCTTGAGGCCGCTCAGGGGGCTCCAAGAGACCCGCGTCGCGACTCGAGAGGAGAGCGGAGTCCTTGGCTTCCCCTCGAGACGAGGCCTGACTCCCCGGGGGAGCCTGGAATGCAACCCCGAGATCCCTGCCTTCCCTGGAGAGGAAAATTAGGTCCCGGACACACGCTTAGGTGAGGTCTCTTAGGCCCTGCAGTGACTCGAGCGCCACCCCCAGCTTTCCCTCGCAACCCGAGGGGAAGATTGGGCTTCCCAGGGCCAACCCAAGGGGAAGGCTGAGATCCCCGTCGTAACTCGAGAATGCCGCCGCAACTCGAGAAAAACCACGTGGTTCCCACCGCTTGGCAAGATGAGGCCCTTGCCCGCGACGGCGTCTCAAGGGAAGTCCCCTGTTCCGCCCTGAAGGGCGAGACGGTCCCTGACAGCCTTCCTGCGACCCCCAAAAGTCCCCCGACACGCCGGGTTCCCCCGAGGGGAACACCGAGGGTCCCGGCACCGCTTCCTCTGAGCCCCTTCTCCCCTCCTGATCGCGACAGGAGAGGCGATTCCCCTGCGTGGTCTGGAAGGGGTTCCCGGCCTTCCCGGCGCACCTCAGGATGAGGCCGGTCTCACGAGGAAATTCGAGACGAGCCACGTGGGTGGGGCCACAGGCCGAACGCCCCCGATTCCCCGGTCCGCTCTTGAGAAGGACCCGAGGCCCGGACCCCTCTTCGAAGGCAACCCTGTGGGTGAAGGCACAACACGAAGGGGCACTGCCACCCCCGTGCATCGTCCGCAAAGACCCGCGGGTTCCACACACAGCTCAACGAGGGGCCTGAGACCCCCTGAGCAACTCGAGAGGCCAGCGGGGTTCCCTTCCTCAGACAAGACGAGGCCTGACTCTCCTGTCCCAACTCTGCAGGGACCCTGCGGTCGGAGTCCGAAACGCAGAGGAAGCCTGAGGTGCCTGCCTCCCCTCGAGGTGAGGCCCTCTTCCGTTGCGCCAGACCCAGCGGAGTCCCGAGGGGCCCCGCCACCTCCACAGGATCCCTCGCCTCTCAGAGGCACCCTGGGAAGTTCCCTAAGGTCCCCGGCAGAAGGCGAGGGACACGAGGGTTTCCCGCCGCCCCCCGACAAAGACCTCGAGAGTCCTTCTTCAACGCGTCTCGAGGCCCTAGTCCCCTCCCGTGACTCGAGAGCCAGGACGCGCTCCCCCTCGCCACGCGCATGGAGACCTGACTTCCCTGGCGCCGCACGAGAGGCTCCCTGAGATCCTCGTCGTGCCTCGGGAGAAAACCCCCACGGGCGCCGCAGCTCGAGGAAACCCCTGAGACGCCCCCGTCCTCTCGAGCTGAGGGCCTTCTTTTCCTGCATGGCCTGGAGAGCAATCCCGGGTCCTCTCTCCAAACGGAAGAGGAGGCTGGACTCCCTTGAGGCCGCTCAGGGGGCTCCAAGAGACCCGCGTCGCGACTCGAGAGGAGAGCGGAGTCCTTGGCTTCCCCTCGAGACGAGGCCTGACTCCCCGGGGGAGCCTGGAATGCAACCCCGAGATCCCTGCCTTCCCTGGAGAGGAAAATTAGGTCCCGGACACACGCTTAGGTGAGGTCTCTTAGGCCCTGCAGTGACTCGAGCGCCACCCCCAGCTTTCCCTCGCAACCCGAGGGGAAGATTGGGCTTCCCAGGGCCAACCCAAGGGGAAGGCTGAGATCCCCGTCGTAACTCGGGAATGCCGCCGCAACTCGAGAAAAACCACGTGGTTCCCACCGCTTGGCAAGATGAGGCCCTTGCCCGCGACGGCGTCTCAAGGGAAGTCCCCTGTTCCGCCCTGAAGGGCGAGACGGTCCCTGACAGCCTTCCTGCGACCCCCAAAAGTCCCCCGACACGCCGGGTTCCCCCGAGGGGAACACCGAGGGTCCCGGCACCGCTTCCTCTGAGCCCCTTCTCCCCTCCTGATCGCGACAGGAGAGGCGATTCCCCTGCGTGGTCTGGAAGGGGTTCCCGGCCTTCCCGGCGCACCTCAGGATGAGGCCGGTCTCACGAGGAAATTCGAGACGAGCCACGTGGGTGGGGCCACAGGCCGAACGCCCCCGATTCCCCGGTCCGCTCTTGAGAAGGACCCGAGGCCCGGACCCCTCTTCGAAGGCAACCCTGTGGGTGAAGGCACAACACGAAGGGGCACTGCCACCCCCGTGCATCGTCCGCAAAGACCCGCGGGTTCCACACACAGCTCGACGAGGGGCCTGAGACCCCCTGAGCAACTCGAGAGGCCAGCGGGGTTCCCTTCCTCAGACAAGACGAGGCCTGACTCTCCTGTCCCAACTCTGCAGGGACCCTGCGGTCGGAGTCCGAAACGCAGAGGAAGCCTGAGGTGCCTGCCTCCCCTCGAGGTGAGGCCCTCTTCCGTTGCGCCAGACCCAGCGGAGTCCCGAGGGGCCCCGCCACCTCCACAGGATCCCTCGCCTCTCAGAGGCACCCTGGGAAGTTCCCTAAGGTCCCCGGCAGAAGGCGAGGGACACGAGGGTTTCCCGCCGCCCCCCGACAAAGACCTCGAGAGTCCTTCTTCAACGCGTCTCGAGGCCCTAGTCCCCTCCCGTGACTCGAGAGCCAGGACGCGCTCCCCCTCGCCACGCGCATGGAGACCTGACTTCCCTGGCGCCGCACGAGAGGCTCCCTGAGATCCTCGTCGTGCCTCGGGAGAAAACCCCCACGGGCGCCGCAGCTCGAGGAATCCCCTGAGACGCCCCCGTCCTCGCGAGCTGAGGGCCTTCTTTTCCTGCATGGCCTGCAGAGCAATCCCGGGTCCTCTCTCCAAACGGAAGAGGAGGCTGGACTCCCTTGAGGCCGCTCAGGGGGCTCCAAGAGACCCGCGTCGCGACTCGAGAGGAGAGCGGAGTCCTTGGCTTCCCCTCGAGACGAGGCCTGACTCCCCGGGGGAGCCTGGAATGCAACCCCGAGATCCCTGCCTTCCCTGGAGAGGAAAATTAGGTCCCGGACACACGCTTAGGTGAGGTCTCTTAGGCCCTGCAGTGACTCGAGCGCCACCCCCAGCTTTCCCTCGCAACCCGAGGGGAAGATTGGGCTTCCCAGGGCCAACCCAAGGGGAAGGCTGAGATCCCCGTCGTAACTCGAGAATGCCGCCGCAACTCGAGAAAAACCACGTGGTTCCCACCGCTTGGCAAGATGAGGCCCTTGCCCGCGACGGCGTCTCAAGGGAAGCCCCTGTTCCGACCTGAAGGGCGAGACGGTCCCTGACAGCCTTCCTGCGACCCCCAAAAGTCCCCCGACACGCCGGGTTCCCCCGAGGGGAACACCGAGGGTCCCGGCACCGCTTCCTCTGAGCCCCTTCTCCCCTCCTGATCGCGACAGGAGAGGCGATTCCCCTGCGTGGTCTGGAAGGGGTTCCCGGCCTTCCCGGCGCACCTCAGGATGAGGCCGGTCTCACGAGGAAATTCGAGACGAGCCACGTGGGTGGGGCCACAGGCCGAACGCCCCCGATTCCCCGGTCCGCTCTTGAGAAGGACCCGAGGCCCGGACCCCTCTTCGAAGGCAACCCTGTGGGTGAAGGCACAACACGAAGGGGCACTGCCACCCCCGTGCATCGTCCGCAAAGACCCGCGGGTTCCACACACAGCTCGACGAGGGGCCTGAGACCCCCTGAGCAACTCGAGAGGCCAGCGGGGTTCCCTTCCTCAGACAAGACGAGGCCTGACTCTCCTGTCCCAACTCTGCAGGGACCCTGCAGTCGGAGTCCGAAACGCAGAGGAAGCCTGAGGTGCCTGCCTCCCCTCGAGGTGAGGCCCTCTTCCGTTGCGCCAGACCCAGCGGAGTCCCGAGGGGCCCCGCCACCTCCACAGGATCCCTCGCCTCTCAGAGGCACCCTGGGAAGTTCCCTAAGGTCCCCGGCAGAAGGCGAGGGACAGGAGGGTTTCCCGCCGCCCCCCGACAAAGACCTCGAGAGTCCTTCTTCAACGCGTCTCGAGGCCCTAGTCCCCTCCCGTGACTCGAGAGCCAGGACGCGCTCCCCCTCGCCACGCGCATGGAGACCTGACTTCCCTGGCGCCGCACGAGAGGCTCCCTGAGATCCTCGTCGTGCCTCGGGAGAAAACCCCCACGGGCGCCGCAGCTCGAGGAAACCCCTGAGACGCCCCCGTCCTCGCGAGCTGAGGGCCTTCTTTTCCTGCATGGCCTGCAGAGCAATCCCGGGTCCTCTCTCCAAACGGAAGAGGAGGCTGGACTCCCTTGAGGCCGCTCAGGGGGCTCCAAGAGACCCGCGTCGCGACTCGAGAGGAGAGCGGAGTCCTTGGCTTCCCCTCGAGACGAGGCCTGACTCCCCGGGGGAGCCTGGAATGCAACCCCGAGATCCCTGCCTTCCCTGGAGAGGAAAATTAGGTCCCGGACACACGCTTAGGTGAGGTCTCTTAGGCCCTGCAGTGACTCGAGCGCCACCCCCAGCTTTCCCTCGCAACCCGAGGGGAAGATTGGGCTTCCCAGGGCCAACCCAAGGGGAAGGCTGAGATCCCCGTCGTAACTCGGGAATGCCGCCGCAACTCGAGAAAAACCACGTGGTTCCCACCGCTTGGCAAGATGAGGCCCTTGCCCGCGACGGCGTCTCAAGGGAAGTCCCCTGTTCCGCCCTGAAGGGCGAGACGGTCCCTGACAGCCTTCCTGCGACCCCCAAAAGTCCCCCGACACGCCGGGTTCCCCCGAGGGGAACACCGAGGGTCCCGGCACCGCTTCCTCTGAGCCCCTTCTCCCCTCCTGATCGCGACAGGAGAGGCGATTCCCCTGCGTGGTCTGGAAGGGGTTCCCGGCCTTCCCGGCGCACCTCAGGATGAGGCCGGTCTCACGAGGAAATTCGAGACGAGCCACGTGGGTGGGGCCACAGGCCGAACGCCCCCGATTCCCCGGTCCGCTCTTGAGAAGGACCCGAGGCCCGGACCCCTCTTCGAAGGCAACCCTGTGGGTGAAGGCACAACACGAAGGGGCACTGCCACCCCCGTGCATCGTCCGCAAAGACCCGCGGGTTCCACACACAGCTCGACGAGGGGCCTGAGACCCCCTGAGCAACTCGAGAGGCCAGCGGGGTTCCCTTCCTCAGACAAGACGAGGCCTGACTCTCCTGTCCCAACTCTGCAGGGACCCTGCGGTCGGAGTCCGAAACGCAGAGGAAGCCTGAGGTGCCTGCCTCCCCTCGAGGTGAGGCCCTCTTCCGTTGCGCCAGACCCAGCGGAGTCCCGAGGGGCCCCGCCACCTCCACAGGATCCCTCGCCTCTCAGAGGCACCCTGGGAAGTTCCCTAAGGTCCCCGGCAGAAGGCGAGGGACACGAGGGTTTCCCGCCGCCCCCCGACAAAGACCTCGAGAGTCCTTCTTCAACGCGTCTCGAGGCCCTAGTCCCCTCCCGTGACTCGAGAGCCAGGACGCGCTCCCCCTCGCCACGCGCATGGAGACCTGACTTCCCTGGCGCCGCACGAGAGGCTCCCTGAGATCCTCGTCGTGCCTCGGGAGAAAACCCCCACGGGCGCCGCAGCTCGAGGAATCCCCTGAGACGCCCCCGTCCTCGCGAGCTGAGGGCCTTCTTTTCCTGCATGGCCTGCAGAGCAATCCCGGGTCCTCTCTCCAAACGGAAGAGGAGGCTGGACTCCCTTGAGGCCGCTCAGGGGGCTCCAAGAGACCCGCGTCGCGACTCGAGAGGAGAGCGGAGTCCTTGGCTTCCCCTCGAGACGAGGCCTGACTCCCCGGGGGAGCCTGGAATGCAACCCCGAGATCCCTGCCTTCCCTGGAGAGGAAAATTAGGTCCCGGACACACGCTTAGGTGAGGTCTCTTAGGCCCTGCAGTGACTCGAGCGCCACCCCCAGCTTTCCCTCGCAACCCGAGGGGAAGATTGGGCTTCCCAGGGCCAACCCAAGGGGAAGGCTGAGATCCCCGTCGTAACTCGAGAATGCCGCCGCAACTCGAGAAAAACCACGTGGTTCCCACCGCTTGGCAAGATGAGGCCCTTGCCCGCGACGGCGTCTCAAGGGAAGCCCCTGTTCCGACCTGAAGGGCGAGACGGTCCCTGACAGCCTTCCTGCGACCCCCAAAAGTCCCCCGACACGCCGGGTTCCCCCGAGGGGAACACCGAGGGTCCCGGCACCGCTTCCTCTGAGCCCCTTCTCCCCTCCTGATCGCGACAGGAGAGGCGATTCCCCTGCGTGGTCTGGAAGGGGTTCCCGGCCTTCCCGGCGCACCTCAGGATGAGGCCGGTCTCACGAGGAAATTCGAGACGAGCCACGTGGGTGGGGCCACAGGCCGAACGCCCCCGATTCCCCGGTCCGCTCTTGAGAAGGACCCGAGGCCCGGACCCCTCTTCGAAGGCAACCCTGTGGGTGAAGGCACAACACGAAGGGGCACTGCCACCCCCGTGCATCGTCCGCAAAGACCCGCGGGTTCCACACACAGCTCGACGAGGGGCCTGAGACCCCCCGAGCAACTCGAGAGGCCAGCGGGGTTCCCTTCCTCAGACAAGACGAGGCCTGACTCTCCTGTCCCAACTCTGCAGGGACCCTGCGGTCGGAGTCCGAAACGCAGAGGAAGCCTGAGGTGCCTGCCTCCCCTCGAGGTGAGGCCCTCTTCCGTTGCGCCAGACCCAGCGGAGTCCCGAGGGGCCCCGCCACCTCCACAGGATCCCTCGCCTCTCAGAGGCACCCTGGGAAGTTCCCTAAGGTCCCCGGCAGAAGGCGAGGGACACGAGGGTTTCCCGCCGCCCCCCGACAAAGACCTCGAGAGTCCTTCTTCAACGCGTCTCGAGGCCCTAGTCCCCTCCCGTGACTCGAGAGCCAGGACGCGCTCCCCCTCGCCACGCGCATGGAGACCTGACTTCCCTGGCGCCGCACGAGAGGCTCCCTGAGATCCTCGTCGTGCCTCGGGAGAAAACCCCCACGGGCGCCGCAGCTCGAGGAAACCCCTGAGACGCCCCCGTCCTCGCGAGCTGAGGGCCTTCTTTTCCTGCATGGCCTGCAGAGCAATCCCGGGTCCTCTCTCCAAACGGAAGAGGAGGCTGGACTCCCTTGAGGCCGCTCAGGGGGCTCCAAGAGACCCGCGTCGCGACTCGAGAGGAGAGCGGAGTCCTTGGCTTCCCCTCGAGACGAGGCCTGACTCCCCGGGGGAGCCTGGAATGCAACCCCGAGATCCCTGCCTTCCCTGGAGAGGAAAATTAGGTCCCGGACACACGCTTAGGTGAGGTCTCTTAGGCCCTGCAGTGACTCGAGCGCCACCCCCAGCTTTCCCTCGCAACCCGAGGGGAAGATTGGGCTTCCCAGGGCCAACCCAAGGGGAAGGCTGAGATCCCCGTCGTAACTCGAGAATGCCGCCGCAACTCGAGAAAAACCACGTGGTTCCCACCGCTTGGCAAGATGAGGCCCTTGCCCGCGACGGCGTCTCAAGGGAAGTCCCCTGTTCCGCCCTGAAGGGCGAGACGGTCCCTGACAGCCTTCCTGCGACCCCCAAAAGTCCCCCGACACGCCGGGTTCCCCCGAGGGGAACACCGAGGGTCCCGGCACCGCTTCCTCTGAGCCCCTTCTCCCCTCCTGATCGCGACAGGAGAGGCGATTCCCCTGCGTGGTCTGGAAGGGGTTCCCGGCCTTCCCGGCGCACCTCAGGATGAGGCCGGTCTCACGAGGAAATTCGAGACGAGCCACGTGGGTGGGGCCACAGGCCGAACGCCCCCGATTCCCCGGTCCGCTCTTGAGAAGGACCCGAGGCCCGGACCCCTCTTCGAAGGCAACCCTGTGGGTGAAGGCACAACACGAAGGGGCACTGCCACCCCCGTGCATCGTCCGCAAAGACCCGCGGGTTCCACACACAGCTCGACGAGGGGCCTGAGACCCCCTGAGCAACTCGAGAGGCCAGCGGGGTTCCCTTCCTCAGACAAGACGAGGCCTGACTCTCCTGTCCCAACTCTGCAGGGACCCTGCGGTCGGAGTCCGAAACGCAGAGGAAGCCTGAGGTGCCTGCCTCCCCTCGAGGTGAGGCCCTCTTCCGTTGCGCCAGACCCAGCGGAGTCCCGAGGGGCCCCGCCACCTCCACAGGATCCCTCGCCTCTCAGAGGCACCCTGGGAAGTTCCCTAAGGTCCCCGGCAGAAGGCGAGGGACACGAGGGTTTCCCGCCGCCCCCCGACAAAGACCTCGAGAGTCCTTCTTCAACGCGTCTCGAGGCCCTAGTCCCCTCCCGTGACTCGAGAGCCAGGACGCGCTCCCCCTCGCCACGCGCATGGAGACCTGACTTCCCTGGCGCCGCACGAGAGGCTCCCTGAGATCCTCGTCGTGCCTCGGGAGAAAACCCCCACGGGCGCCGCAGCTCGAGGAATCCCCTGAGACGCCCCCGTCCTCGCGAGCTGAGGGCCTTCTTTTCCTGCATGGCCTGCAGAGCAATCCCGGGTCCTCTCTCCAAACGGAAGAGGAGGCTGGACTCCCTTGAGGCCGCTCAGGGGGCTCCAAGAGACCCGCGTCGCGACTCGAGAGGAGAGCGGAGTCCTTGGCTTCCCCTCGAGACGAGGCCTGACTCCCCGGGGGAGCCTGGAATGCAACCCCGAGATCCCTGCCTTCCCTGGAGAGGAAAATTAGGTCCCGGACACACGCTTAGGTGAGGTCTCTTAGGCCCTGCAGTGACTCGAGCGCCACCCCCAGCTTTCCCTCGCAACCCGAGGGGAAGATTGGGCTTCCCAGGGCCAACCCAAGGGGAAGGCTGAGATCCCCGTCGTAACTCGAGAATGCCGCCGCAACTCGAGAAAAACCACGTGGTTCCCACCGCTTGGCAAGATGAGGCCCTTGCCCGCGACGGCGTCTCAAGGGAAGCCCCTGTTCCCCCCTGAAGGGCGAGACGGTCCCTGACAGCCTTCCTGCGACCCCCAAAAGTCCCCCGACACGCCGGGTTCCCCCGAGGGGAACACCGAGGGTCCCGGCACCGCTTCCTCTGAGCCCCTTCTCCCCTCCTGATCGCGACAGGAGAGGCGATTCCCCTGCGTGGTCTGGAAGGGGTTCCCGGCCTTCCCGGCGCACCTCAGGATGAGGCCGGTCTCACGAGGAAATTCGAGACGAGCCACGTGGGTGGGGCCACAGGCCGAACGCCCCCGATTCCCCGGTCCGCTCTTGAGAAGGACCCGAGGCCCGGACCCCTCTTCGAAGGCAACCCTGTGGGTGAAGGCACAACACGAAGGGGCACTGCCACCCCCGTGCATCGTCCGCAAAGACCCGCGGGTTCCACACACAGCTCGACGAGGGGCCTGAGACCCCCTGAGCAACTCGAGAGGCCAGCGGGGTTCCCTTCCTCAGACAAGACGAGGCCTGACTCTCCTGTCCCAACTCTGCAGGGACCCTGCGGTCGGAGTCCGAAACGCAGAGGAAGCCTGAGGTGCCTGCCTCCCCTCGAGGTGAGGCCCTCTTCCGTTGCGCCAGACCCAGCGGAGTCCCGAGGGGCCCCGCCACCTCCACAGGATCCCTCGCCTCTCAGAGGCACCCTGGGAAGTTCCCTAAGGTCCCCGGCAGAAGGCGAGGGACACGAGGGTTTCCCGCCGCCCCCCGACAAAGACCTCGAGAGTCCTTCTTCAACGCGTCTCGAGGCCCTAGTCCCCTCCCGTGACTCGAGAGCCAGGACGCGCTCCCCCTCGCCACGCGCATGGAGACCTGACTTCCCTGGCGCCGCACGAGAGGCTCCCTGAGATCCTCGTCGTGCCTCGGGAGAAAACCCCCACGGGCGCCGCAGCTCGAGGAATCCCCTGAGACGCCCCCGTCCTCGCGAGCTGAGGGCCTTCTTTTCCTGCATGGCCTGCAGAGCAATCCCGGGTCCTCTCTCCAAACGGAAGAGGAGGCTGGACTCCCTTGAGGCCGCTCAGGGGGCTCCAAGAGACCCGCGTCGCGACTCGAGAGGAGAGCGGAGTCCTTGGCTTCCCCTCGAGACGAGGCCTGACTCCCCGGGGGAGCCTGGAATGCAACCCCGAGATCCCTGCCTTCCCTGGAGAGGAAAATTAGGTCCCGGACACACGCTTAAGTGAGGTCTCTTAGGCCCTACAGTGACTCGAGCGCCACCCCCAGCTTTCCCTCGCAACCCGAGGGGAAGATTGGGCTTCCCAGGGCCAACCCAAGGGGAAGGCTGAGATCCCCGTCGTAACTCGAGAATGCCGCCGCAACTCGAGAAAAACCACGTGGTTCCCACCGCTTGGCAAGATGAGGCCCTTGCCCGCGACGGCGTCTCAAGGGAAGCCCCTGTTCCCCCCTGAAGGGCGAGACGGTCCCTGACAGCCTTCCTGCGACCCCCAAAAGTCCCCCGACACGCCGGGTTCCCCCGAGGGGAACACCGAGGGTCCCGGCACCGCTTCCTCTGAGCCCCTTCTCCCCTCCTGATCGCGACAGGAGAGGCGATTCCCCTGCGTGGTCTGGAAGGGGTTCCCGGCCTTCCCGGCGCACCTCAGGATGAGGCCGGTCTCACGAGGAAATTCGAGACGAGCCACGTGGGTGGGGCCACAGGCCGAACGCCCCCGATTCCCCGGTCCGCTCTTGAGAAGGACCCGAGGCCCGGACCCCTCTTCGAAGGCAACCCTGTGGGTGAAGGCACAACACGAAGGGGCACTGCCACCCCCGTGCATCGTCCGCAAAGACCCGCGGGTTCCACACACAGCTCGACGAGGGGCCTGAGACCCCCTGAGCAACTCGAGAGGCCAGCGGGGTTCCCTTCCTCAGACAAGACGAGGCCTGACTCTCCTGTCCCAACTCTGCAGGGACCCTGCGGTCGGAGTCCGAAACGCAGAGGAAGCCTGAGGTGCCTGCCTCCCCTCGAGGTGAGGCCCTCTTCCGTTGCGCCAGACCCAGCGGAGTCCCGAGGGGCCCCGCCACCTCCACAGGATCCCTCGCCTCTCAGAGGCACCCTGGGAAGTTCCCTAAGGTCCCCGGCAGAAGGCGAGGGACACGAGGGTTTCCCGCCGCCCCCCGACAAAGACCTCGAGAGTCCTTCTTCAACGCGTCTCGAGGCCCTAGTCCCCTCCCGTGACTCGAGAGCCAGGACGCGCTCCCCCTCGCCACGCGCATGGAGACCTGACTTCCCTGGCGCCGCACGAGAGGCTCCCTGAGATCCTCGTCGTGCCTCGGGAGAAAACCCCCACGGGCGCCGCAGCTCGAGGAAACCCCTGAGACGCCCCCGTCCTCGCGAGCTGAGGGCCTTCTTTTCCTGCATGGCCTGGAGAGCAATCCCGGGTCCTCTCTCCAAACGGAAGAGGAGGCTGGACTCCCTTGAGGCCGCTCAGGGGGCTCCAAGAGACCCGCGTCGCGACTCGAGAGGAGAGCGGAGTCCTTGGCTTCCCCTCGAGACGAGGCCTGACTCCCCGGGGGAGCCTGGAATGCAACCCCGAGATCCCTGCCTTCCCTGGAGAGGAAAATTAGGTCCCGGACACACGCTTAGGTGAGGTCTCTTAGGCCCTGCAGTGACTCGAGCGCCACCCCCAGCTTTCCCTCGCAACCCGAGGGGAAGATTGGGCTTCCCAGGGCCAACCCAAGGGGAAGGCTGAGATCCCCGTCGTAACTCGAGAATGCCGCCGCAACTCGAGAAAAACCACGTGGTTCCCACCGCTTGGCAAGATGAGGCCCTTGCCCGCGACGGCGTCTCAAGGGAAGTCCCCTGTTCCGCCCTGAAGGGCGAGACGGTCCCTGACAGCCTTCCTGCGACCCCCAAAAGTCCCCCGACACGCCGGGTTCCCCCGAGGGGAACACCGAGGGTCCCGGCACCGCTTCCTCTGAGCCCCTTCTCCCCTCCTGATCGCGACAGGAGAGGCGATTCCCCTGCGTGGTCTGGAAGGGGTTCCCGGCCTTCCCGGCGCACCTCAGGATGAGGCCGGTCTCACGAGGAAATTCGAGACGAGCCACGTGGGTGGGGCCACAGGCCGAACGCCCCCGATTCCCCGGTCCGCTCTTGAGAAGGACCCGAGGCCCGGACCCCTCTTCGAAGGCAACCCTGTGGGTGAAGGCACAACACGAAGGGGCACTGCCACTCCCGTGCATCGTCCGCAAAGACCCGCGGGTTCCACACACAGCTCGACGAGGGGCCTGAGACCCCCTGAGCAACTCGAGAGGCCAGCGGGGTTCCCTTCCTCAGACAAGACGAGGCCTGACTCTCCTGTCCCAACTCTGCAGGGACCCTGCGGTCGGAGTCCGAAACGCAGAGGAAGCCTGAGGTGCCTGCCTCCCCTCGAGGTGAGGCCCTCTTCCGTTGCGCCAGACCCAGCGGAGTCCCGAGGGGCCCCGCCACCTCCACAGGATCCCTCGCCTCTCAGAGGCACCCTGGGAAGTTCCCTAAGGTCCCCGGCAGAAGGCGAGGGACACGAGGGTTTCCCGCCGCCCCCCGACAAAGACCTCGAGAGTCCTTCTTCAACGCGTCTCGAGGCCCTAGTCCCCTCCCGTGACTCGAGAGCCAGGACGCGCTCCCCCTCGCCACGCGCATGGAGACCTGACTTCCCTGGCGCCGCACGAGAGGCTCCCTGAGATCCTCGTCGCGCCTCGGGAGAAAACCCCCACGGGCGCCGCAGCTCGAGGAAACCCCTGAGACGCCCCCGTCCTCGCGAGCTGAGGGCCTTCTTTTCCTGCATGGCCTGGAGAGCAATCCCGGGTCCTCTCTCCAAACGGAAGAGGAGGCTGGACTCCCTTGAGGCCGCTCAGGGGGCTCCAAGAGACCCGCGTCGCGACTCGAGAGGAGAGCGGAGTCCTTGGCTTCCCCTCGAGACGAGGCCTGACTCCCCGGGGGAGCCTGGAATGCAACCCCGAGATCCCTGCCTTCCCTGGAGAGGAAAATTAGGTCCCGGACACACGCTTAGGTGAGGTCTCTTAGGCCCTGCAGTGACTCGAGCGCCACCCCCAGCTTTCCCTCGCAACCCGAGGGGAAGATTGGGCTTCCCAGGGCCAACCCAAGGGGAAGGCTGAGATCCCCGTCGTAACTCGAGAATGCCGCCGCAACTCGAGAAAAACCACGTGGTTCCCACCGCTTGGCAAGATGAGGCCCTTGCCCGCGGCGGCGTCTCAAGGGAAGTCCCCTGTTCCGCCCTGAAGGGCGAGACGGTCCCTGACAGCCTTCCTGCGACCCCCAAAAGTCCCCCGACACGCCGGGTTCCCCCGAGGGGAACACCGAGGGTCCCGGCACCGCTTCCTCTGAGCCCCTTCTCCCCTCCTGATCGCGACAGGAGAGGCGATTCCCCTGCGTGGTCTGGAAGGGGTTCCCGGCCTTCCCGGCGCACCTCAGGATGAGGCCGGTCTCACGAGGAAATTCGAGACGAGCCACGTGGGTGGGGCCACAGGCCGAACGCCCCCGATTCCCCGGTCCGCTCTTGAGAAGGACCCGAGGCCCGGACCCCTCTTCGAAGGCAACCCTGTGGGTGAAGGCACAACACGAAGGGGCACTGCCACCCCCGTGCATCGTCCGCAAAGACCCGCGGGTTCCACACACAGCTCGACGAGGGGCCTGAGACCCCCTGAGCAACTCGAGAGGCCAGCGGGGTTCCCTTCCTCAGACAAGACGAGGCCTGACTCTCCTGTCCCAACTCTGCAGGGACCCTGCGGTCGGAGTCCGAAACGCAGAGGAAGCCTGAGGTGCCTGCCTCCCCTCGAGGTGAGGCCCTCTTCCGTTGCGCCAGACCCAGCGGAGTCCCGAGGGGCCCCGCCACCTCCACAGGATCCCTCGCCTCTCAGAGGCACCCTGGGAAGTTCCCTAAGGTCCCCGGCAGAAGGCGAGGGACACGAGGGTTTCCCGCCGCCCCCCGACAAAGACCTCGAGAGTCCTTCTTCAACGCGTCTCGAGGCCCTAGTCCCCTCCCGTGACTCGAGAGCCAGGACGCGCTCCCCCTCGCCACGCGCATGGAGACCTGACTTCCCTGGCGCCGCACGAGAGGCTCCCTGAGATCCTCGTCGTGCCTCGGGAGAAAACCCCCACGGGCGCCGCAGCTCGAGGAAACCCCTGAGACGCCCCCGTCCTCGCGAGCTGAGGGCCTTCTTTTCCTGCATGGCCTGGAGAGCAATCCCGGGTCCTCTCTCCAAACGGAAGAGGAGGCTGGACTCCCTTGAGGCCGCTCAGGGGGCTCCAAGAGACCCGCGTCGCGAGTCGAGAGGAGAGCGGAGTCCTTGGCTTCCCCTCGAGACGAGGCCTGACTCCCCGGGGGAGCCTGGAATGCAACCCCGAGATCCCTGCCTTCCCTGGAGAGGAAAATTAGGTCCCGGACACACGCTTAGGTGAGGTCTCTTAGGCCCTGCAGTGACTCGAGCGCCACCCCCAGCTTTCCCTCGCAACCCGAGGGGAAGATTGGGCTTCCCAGGGCCAACCCAAGGGGAAGGCTGAGATCCCCGTCGTAACTCGAGAATGCCGCCGCAACTCGAGAAAAACCACGTGGTTCCCACCGCTTGGCAAGATGAGGCCCTTGCCCGCGGCGGCGTCTCAAGGGAAGTCCCCTGTTCCGCCCTGAAGGGCGAGACGGTCCCTGACAGCCTTCCTGCGACCCCCAAAAGTCCCCCGACACGCCGGGTTCCCCCGAGGGGAACACCGAGGGTCCCGGCACCGCTTCCTCTGAGCCCCTTCTCCCCTCCTGATCGCAACAGGAGAGGCGATTCCCCTGCGTGGTCTGGAAGGGGTTCCCGGCCTTCCCGGCGCACCTCAGGATGAGGCCGGTCTCACGAGGAAATTCGAGACGAGCCACGTGGGTGGGGCCACAGGCCGAACGCCCCCGATTCCCCGGTCCGCTCTTGAGAAGGACCCGAGGCCCGGACCCCTCTTCGAAGGCAACCCTGTGGGTGAAGGCACAACACGAAGGGGCACTGCCACCCCCGTGCATCGTCCGCAAAGACCCGCGGGTTCCACACACAGCTCGACGAGGGGCCTGAGACCCCCTGAGCAACTCGAGAGGCCAGCGGGGTTCCCTTCCTCAGACAAGACGAGGCCTGACTCTCCTGTCCCAACTCTGCAGGGACCCTGCGGTCGGAGTCCGAAACGCAGAGGAAGCCTGAGGTGCCTGCCTCCCCTCAAGGTGAGGCCCTCTTCCGTTGCGCCAGACCCAGCGGAGTCCCGAGGGGCCCCGCCACCTCCACAGGATCCCTCGCCTCTCAGAGGCACCCTGGGAAGTTCCCTAAGGTCCCCGGCAGAAGGCGAGGGACACGAGGGTTTCCCGCCGCCCCCCGACAAAGACCTCGAGAGTCCTTCTTCAACGCGTCTCGAGGCCCTAGTCCCCTCCCGTGACTCGAGAGCCAGGACGCGCTCCCCCTCGCCACGCGCATGGAGACCTGACTTCCCTGGCGCCGCACGAGAGGCTCCCTGAGATCCTCGTCGTGCCTCGGGAGAAAACCCCCACGGGCGCCGCAGCTCGAGGAAACCCCGGAGACGCCCCCGTCCTCGCGAGCTGAGGGCCTTCTTTTCCTGCATGGCCTGGAGAGCAATCCCGGGTCCTCTCTCCAAACGGAAGAGGAGGCTGGACTCCCTTGAGGCCGCTCAGGGGGCTCCAAGAGACCCGCGTCGCGACTCGAGAGGAGAGCGGAGTCCTTGGCTTCCCCTCGAGACGAGGCCTGACTCCCCGGGGGAGCCTGGAATGCAACCCCGAGATCCCTGCCTTCCCTGGAGAGGAAAATTAGGTCCCGGACACACGCTTAGGTGAGGTCTCTTAGGCCCTGCAGTGACTCGAGCGCCACCCCCAGCTTTCCCTCGCAACCCGAGGGGAAGATTGGGCTTCCCAGGGCCAACCCAAGGGGAAGGCTGAGATCCCCGTCGTAACTCGAGAATGCCGCCGCAACTCGAGAAAAACCACGTGGTTCCCACCGCTTGGCAAGATGAGGCCCTTGCCCGCGGCGGCGTCTCAAGGGAAGTCCCCTGTTCCGCCCTGAAGGGCGAGACGGTCCCTGACAGCCTTCCTGCGACCCCCAAAAGTCCCCCGACACGCCGGGTTCCCCCGAGGGGAACACCGAGGGTCCCGGCACCGCTTCCTCTGAGCCCCTTCTCCCCTCCTGATCGCGACAGGAGAGGCGATTCCCCTGCGTGGTCTGGAAGGGGTTCCCGGCCTTCCCGGCGCACCTCAGGATGAGGCCGGTCTCACGAGGAAATTCGAGACGAGCCACGTGGGTGGGGCCACAGGCCGAACGCCCCCGATTCCCCGGTCCGCTCTTGAGAAGGACCCGAGGCCCGGACCCCTCTTCGAAGGCAACCCTGTGGGTGAAGGCACAACACGAAGGGGCACTGCCACCCCCGTGCATCGTCCGCAAAGACCCGCGGGTTCCACACACAGCTCGACGAGGGGCCTGAGACCCCCTGAGCAACTCGAGAGGCCAGCGGGGTTCCCTTCCTCAGACAAGACGAGGCCTGACTCTCCTGTCCCAACTCTGCAGGGACCCTGCGGTCGGAGTCCGAAACGCAGAGGAAGCCTGAGGTGCCTGCCTCCCCTCGAGGTGAGGCCCTCTTCCGTTGCGCCAGACCCAGCGGAGTCCCGAGGGGCCCCGCCACCTCCACAGGATCCCTCGCCTCTCAGAGGCACCCTGGGAAGTTCCCTAAGGTCCCCGGCAGAAGGCGAGGGACACGAGGGTTTCCCGCCGCCCCCCGACAAAGACCTCGAGAGTCCTTCTTCAACGCGTCTCGAGGCCCTAGTCCCCTCCCGTGACTCGAGAGCCAGGACGCGCTCCCCCTCGCCACGCGCATGGAGACCTGACTTCCCTGGCGCCGCACGAGAGGCTCCCTGAGATCCTCGTCGTGCCTCGGGAGAAAACCCCCACGGGCGCCGCAGCTCGAGGAAACCCCGGAGACGCCCCCGTCCTCGCGAGCTGAGGGCCTTCTTTTCCTGCATGGCCTGGAGAGCAATCCCGGGTCCTCTCTCCAAACGGAAGAGGAGGCTGGACTCCCTTGAGGCCGCTCAGGGGGCTCCAAGAGACCCGCGTCGCGACTCGAGAGGAGAGCGGAGTCCTTGGCTTCCCCTCGAGACGAGGCCTGACTCCCCGGGGGAGCCTGGAATGCAACCCCGAGATCCCTGCCTTCCCTGGAGAGGAAAATTAGGTCCCGGACACACGCTTAGGTGAGGTCTCTTAGGCCCTGCAGTGACTCGAGCGCCACCCCCAGCTTTCCCTCGCAACCCGAGGGGAAGATTGGGCTTCCCAGGGCCAACCCAAGGGGAAGGCTGAGATCCCCGTCGTAACTCGAGAATGCCGCCGCAACTCGAGAAAAACCACGTGGTTCCCACCGCTTGGCAAGATGAGGCCCTTGCCCGCGGCGGCGTCTCAAGGGAAGTCCCCTGTTCCGCCCTGAAGGGCGAGACGGTCCCTGACAGCCTTCCTGCGACCCCCAAAAGTCCCCCGACACGCCGGGTTCCCCCGAGGGGAACACCGAGGGTCCCGGCACCGCTTCCTCTGAGCCCCTTCTCCCCTCCTGATCGCGACAGGAGAGGCGATTCCCCTGCGTGGTCTGGAAGGGGTTCCCGGCCTTCCCGGCGCACCTCAGGATGAGGCCGGTCTCACGAGGAAATTCGAGACGAGCCACGTGGGTGGGGCCACAGGCCGAACGCCCCCGATTCCCCGGTCCGCTCTTGAGAAGGACCCGAGGCCCGGACCCCTCTTCGAAGGCAACCCTGTGGGTGAAGGCACAACACGAAGGGGCACTGCCACCCCCGTGCATCGTCCGCAAAGACCCGCGGGTTCCACACACAGCTCGACGAGGGCCTGAGACCCCCCGAGCAACTCGAGAGGCCAGCGGGGTTCCCTTCCTCAGACAAGACGAGGCCTGACTCTCCTGTCCCAACTCTGCAGGGACCCTGCGGTCGGAGTCCGAAACGCAGAGGAAGCCTGAGGTGCCTGCCTCCCCTCGAGGTGAGGCCCTCTTCCGTTGCGCCAGACCCAGCGGAGTCCCGAGGGGCCCCGCCACCTCCACAGGATCCCTCGCCTCTCAGAGGCACCCTGGGAAGTTCCCTAAGGTCCCCGGCAGAAGGCGAGGGACACGAGGGTTTCCCGCCGCCCCCCGACAAAGACCTCGAGAGTCCTTCTTCAACGCGTCTCGAGGCCCTAGTCCCCTCCCGTGACTCGAGAGCCAGGACGCGCTCCCCCTCGCCACGCGCATGGAGACCTGACTTCCCTGGCGCCGCACGAGAGGCTCCCTGAGATCCTCGTCGTGCCTCGGGAGAAAACCCCCACGGGCGCCGCAGCTCGAGGAAACCCTTGAGACGCCCCCGTCCTCGCGAGCTGAGGGCCTTCTTTTCCTGCATGGCCTGGAGAGCAATCCCGGGTCCTCTCTCCAAACGGAAGAGGAGGCTGGACTCCCTTGAGGCCGCTCAGGGGGCTCCAAGAGACCCGCGTCGCGACTCGAGAGGAGAGCGGAGTCCTTGGCTTCCCCTCGAGACGAGGCCTGACTCCCCGGGGGAGCCTGGAATGCAACCCCGAGATCCCTGCCTTCCCTGGAGAGGAAAATTAGGTCCCGGACACACGCTTAGGTGAGGTCTCTTAGGCCCTGCAGTGACTCGAGCGCCACCCCCAGCTTTCCCTCGCAACCCGAGGGGAAGATTGGGCTTCCCAGGGCCAACCCAAGGGGAAGGCTGAGATCCCCGTCGTAACTCGAGAATGCCGCCGCAACTCGAGAAAAACCACGTGGTTCCCACCGCTTGGCAAGATGAGGCCCTTGCCCGCGACGGCGTCTCAAGGGAAGTCCCCTGTTCCGCCCTGAAGGGCGAGACGGTCCCTGACAGCCTTCCTGCGACCCCCAAAAGTCCCCCGACACGCCGGGTTCCCCCGAGGGGAACACCGAGGGTCCCGGCACCGCTTCCTCTGAGCCCCTTCTCCCCTCCTGATCGCGACAGGAGAGGCGATTCCCCTGCGTGGTCTGGAAGGGGTTCCCGGCCTTCCCGGCGCACCTCAGGATGAGGCCGGTCTCACGAGGAAATTCGAGACGAGCCACGTGGGTGGGGCCACAGGCCGAACGCCCCCGATTCCCCGGTCCGCTCTTGAGAAGGACCCGAGGCCCGGACCCCTCTTCGAAGGCAACCCTGTGGGTGAAGGCACAACACGAAGGGGCACTGCCACCCCCGTGCATCGTCCGCAAAGACCCGCGGGTTCCACACACAGCTCGACGAGGGGCCTGAGACCCCCTGAGCAACTCGAGAGGCCAGCGGGGTTCCCTTCCTCAGACAAGACGAGGCCTGACTCTCCTGTCCCAACTCTGCAGGGACCCTGCGGTCGGAGTCCGAAACGCAGAGGAAGCCTGAGGTGCCTGCCTCCCCTCGAGGTGAGGCCCTCTTCCGTTGCGCCAGACCCAGCGGAGTCCCGAGGGGCCCCGCCACCTCCACAGGATCCCTCGCCTCTCAGAGGCACCCTGGGAAGTTCCCTAAGGTCCCCGGCAGAAGGCGAGGGACACGAGGGTTTCCCGCCGCCCCCCGACAAAGACCTCGAGAGTCCTTCTTCAACGCGTCTCGAGGCCCTAGTCCCCTCCCGTGACTCGAGAGCCAGGACGCGCTCCCCCTCGCCACGCGCATGGAGACCTGACTTCCCTGGCGCCGCACGAGAGGCTCCCTGAGATCCTCGTCGTGCCTCGGGAGAAAACCCCCACGGGCGCCGCAGCTCGAGGAAACCCCGGAGACGCCCCCGTCCTCGCGAGCTGAGGGCCTTCTTTTCCTGCATGGCCTGGAGAGCAATCCCGGGTCCTCTCTCCAAACGGAAGAGGAGGCTGGACTCCCTTGAGGCCGCTCAGGGGGCTCCAAGAGACCCGCGTCGCGACTCGAGAGGAGAGCGGAGTCCTTGGCTTCCCCTCGAGACGAGGCCTGACTCCCCGGGGGAGCCTGGAATGCAACCCCGAGATCCCTGCCTTCCCTGGAGAGGAAAATTAGGTCCCGGACACACGCTTAGGTGAGGTCTCTTAGGCCCTGCAGTGACTCGAGCGCCACCCCCAGCTTTCCCTCGCAACCCGAGGGGAAGATTGGGCTTCCCAGGGCCAACCCAAGGGGAAGGCTGAGATCCCCGTCGTAACTCGAGAATGCCGCCGCAACTCGAGAAAAACCACGTGGTTCCCACCGCTTGGCAAGATGAGGCCCTTGCCCGCGGCGGCGTCTCAAGGGAAGTCCCCTGTTCCGCCCTGAAGGGCGAGACGGTCCCTGACAGCCTTCCTGCGACCCCCAAAAGTCCCCCGACACGCCGGGTTCCCCCGAGGGGAACACCGAGGGTCCCGGCACCGCTTCCTCTGAGCCCCTTCTCCCCTCCTGATCGCGACAGGAGAGGCGATTCCCCTGCGTGGTCTGGAAGGGGTTCCCGGCCTTCCCGGCGCACCTCAGGATGAGGCCGGTCTCACGAGGAAATTCGAGACGAGCCACGTGGGTGGGGCCACAGGCCGAACGCCCCCGATTCCCCGGTCCGCTCTTGAGAAGGACCCGAGGCCCGGACCCCTCTTCGAAGGCAACCCTGTGGGTGAAGGCACAACACGAAGGGGCACTGCCACCCCCGTGCATCGTCCGCAAAGACCCGCGGGTTCCACACACAGCTCGACGAGGGGCCTGAGACCCCCCGAGCAACTCGAGAGGCCAGCGGGGTTCCCTTCCTCAGACAAGACGAGGCCTGACTCTCCTGTCCCAACTCTGCAGGGACCCTGCGGTCGGAGTCCGAAACGCAGAGGAAGCCTGAGGTGCCTGCCTCCCCTCGAGGTGAGGCCCTCTTCCGTTGCGCCAGACCCAGCGGAGTCCCGAGGGGCCCCGCCACCTCCACAGGACCCCTCGCCTCTCAGAGGCACCCTGGGAAGTTCCCTAAGGTCCCCGGCAGAAGGCGAGGGACACGAGGGTTTCCCGCCGCCCCCCGACAAAGACCTCGAGAGTCCTTCTTCAACGCGTCTCGAGGCCCTAGTCCCCTCCCGTGACTCGAGAGCCAGGACGCGCTCCCCCTCGCCACGCGCATGGAGACCTGACTTCCCTGGCGCCGCACGAGAGGCTCCCTGAGATCCTCGTCGTGCCTCGGGAGAAAACCCCCACGGGCGCCGCAGCTCGAGGAAACCCCTGAGACGCCCCCGTCCTCGCGAGCTGAGGGCCTTCTTTTCCTGCATGGCCTGGAGAGCAATCCCGGGTCCTCTCTCCAAACGGAAGAGGAGGCTGGACTCCCTTGAGGCCGCTCAGGGGGCTCCAAGAGACCCGCGTCGCGACTCGAGAGGAGAGCGGAGTCCTTGGCTTCCCCTCGAGACGAGGCCTGACTCCCCGGGGGAGCCTGGAATGCAACCCCGAGATCCCTGCCTTCCCTGGAGAGGAAAATTAGGTCCCGGACACACGCTTAGGTGAGGTCTCTTAGGCCCTGCAGTGACTCGAGCGCCACCCCCAGCTTTCCCTCGCAACCCGAGGGGAAGATTGGGCTTCCCAGGGCCAACCCAAGGGGAAGGCTGAGATCCCCGTCGTAACTCGAGAATGCCGCCGCAACTCGAGAAAAACCACGTGGTTCCCACCGCTTGGCAAGATGAGGCCCTTGCCCGCGACGGCGTCTCAAGGGAAGTCCCCTGTTCCGCCCTGAAGGGCGAGACGGTCCCTGACAGCCTTCCTGCGACCCCCAAAAGTCCCCCGACACGCCGGGTTCCCCCGAGGGGAACACCGAGGGTCCCGGCACCGCTTCCTCTGAGCCCCTTCTCCCCTCCTGATCGCGACAGGAGAGGCGATTCCCCTGCGTGGTCTGGAAGGGGTTCCCGGCCTTCCCGGCGCACCTCAGGATGAGGCCGGTCTCACGAGGAAATTCGAGACGAGCCACGTGGGTGGGGCCACAGGCCGAACGCCCCCGATTCCCCGGTCCGCTCTTGAGAAGGACCCGAGGCCCGGACCCCTCTTCGAAGGCAACCCTGTGGGTGAAGGCACAACACGAAGGGGCACTGCCACCCCCGTGCATCGTCCGCAAAGACCCGCGGGTTCCACACACAGCTCGACGAGGGGCCTGAGACCCCCCGAGCAACTCGAGAGGCCAGCGGGGTTCCCTTCCTCAGACAAGACGAGGCCTGACTCTCCTGTCCCAACTCTGCAGGGACCCTGCGGTCGGAGTCCGAAACGCAGAGGAAGCCTGAGGTGCCTGCCTCCCCTCGAGGTGAGGCCCTCTTCCGTTGCGCCAGACCCAGCGGAGTCCCGAGGGGCCCCGCCACCTCCACAGGATCCCTCGCCTCTCAGAGGCACCCTGGGAAGTTCCCTAAGGTCCCCGGCAGAAGGCGAGGGACACGAGGGTTTCCCGCCGCCCCCCGACAAAGACCTCGAGAGTCCTTCTTCAACGCGTCTCGAGGCCCTAGTCCCCTCCCGTGACTCGAGAGCCAGGACGCGCTCCCCCTCGCCACGCGCATGGAGACCTGACTTCCCTGGCGCCGCACGAGAGGCTCCCTGAGATCCTCGTCGTGCCTCGGGAGAAAACCCCCACGGGCGCCGCAGCTCGAGGAAACCCCTGAGACGCCCCCGTCCTCGCGAGCTGAGGGCCTTCTTTTCCTGCATGGCCTGGAGAGCAATCCCGGGTCCTCTCTCCAAACGGAAGAGGAGGCTGGACTCCCTTGAGGCCGCTCAGGGGGCTCCAAGAGACCCGCGTCGCGAGTCGAGAGGAGAGCGGAGTCCTTGGCTTCCCCTCGAGACGAGGCCTGACTCCCCGGGGGAGCCTGGAATGCAACCCCGAGATCCCTGCCTTCCCTGGAGAGGAAAATTAGGTCCCGGACACACGCTTAGGTGAGGTCTCTTAGGCCCTGCAGTGACTCGAGCGCCACCCCCAGCTTTCCCTCGCAACCCGAGGGGAAGATTGGGCTTCCCAGGGCCAACCCAAGGGGAAGGCTGAGATCCCCGTCGTAACTCGAGAATGCCGCCGCAACTCGAGAAAAACCACGTGGTTCCCACCGCTTGGCAAGATGAGGCCCTTGCCCGCGACGGCGTCTCAAGGGAAGTCCCCTGTTCCGCCCTGAAGGGCGAGACGGTCCCTGACAGCCTTCCTGCGACCCCCAAAAGTCCCCCGACACGCCGGGTTCCCCCGAGGGGAACACCGAGGGTCCCGGCACCGCTTCCTCTGAGCCCCTTCTCCCCTCCTGATCGCGACAGGAGAGGCGATTCCCCTGCGTGGTCTGGAAGGGGTTCCCGGCCTTCCCGGCGCACCTCAGGATGAGGCCGGTCTCACGAGGAAATTCGAGACGAGCCACGTGGGTGGGGCCACAGGCCGAACGCCCCCGATTTTCCGGTCCACTCTTGAGAAGGACCCGAGGCCCGGACCCCTCTTCGAAGGCAACCCTGTGGGTGAAGGCACAACACGAAGGGGCACTGCCACCCCCGTGCATCGTCCGCAAAGACCCGCGGGTTCCACACACAGCTCGACGAGGGGCCTGAGACCCCCCGAGCAACTCGAGAGGCCAGCGGGGTTCCCTTCCTCAGACAAGACGAGGCCTGACTCTCCTGTCCCAACTCTGCAGGGACCCTGCGGTCGGAGTCCGAAACGCAGAGGAAGCCTGAGGTGCCTGCCTCCCCTCGAGGTGAGGCCCTCTTCCGTTGCGCCAGACCCAGCGGAGTCCCGAGGGGCCCCGCCACCTCCACAGGATCCCTCGCCTCTCAGAGGCACCCTGGGAAGTTCCCTAAGGTCCCCGGCAGAAGGCGAGGGACACGAGGGTTTCCCGCCGCCCCCCGACAAAGACCTCGAGAGTCCTTCTTCAACGCGTCTCGAGGCCCTAGTCCCCTCCCGTGACTCGAGAGCCAGGACGCGCTCCCCCTCGCCACGCGCATGGAGACCTGACTTCCCTGGCGCCGCACGAGAGGCTCCCTGAGATCCTCGTCGTGCCTCGGGAGAAAACCCCCACGGGCGCCGCAGCTCGAGGAAACCCCTGAGACGCCCCCGTCCTCGCGAGCTGAGGGCCTTCTTTTCCTGCATGGCCTGGAGAGCAATCCCGGGTCCTCTCTCCAAACGGAAGAGGAGGCTGGACTCCCTTGAGGCCGCTCAGGGGGCTCCAAGAGACCCGCGTCGCGACTCGAGAGGAGAGCGGAGTCCTTGGCTTCCCCTCGAGACGAGGCCTGACTCCCCGGGGGAGCCTGGAATGCAACCCCGAGATCCCTGCCTTCCCTGGAGAGGAAAATTAGGTCCCGGACACACGCTTAGGTGAGGTCTCTTAGGCCCTGCAGTGACTCGAGCGCCACCCCCAGCTTTCCCTCGCAACCCGAGGGGAAGATTGGGCTTCCCAGGGCCAACCCAAGGGGAAGGCTGAGATCCCCGTCGTAACTCGAGAATGCCGCCGCAACTCGAGAAAAACCACGTGGTTCCCACCGCTTGGCAAGATGAGGCCCTTGCCCGCGGCGGCGTCTCAAGGGAAGTCCCCTGTTCCGCCCTGAAGGGCGAGACGGTCCCTGACAGCCTTCCTGCGACCCCCAAAAGTCCCCCGACACGCCGGGTTCCCCCGAGGGGAACACCGAGGGTCCCGGCACCGCTTCCTCTGAGCCCCTTCTCCCCTCCTGATCGCGACAGGAGAGGCGATTCCCCTGCGTGGTCTGGAAGGGGTTCCCGGCCTTCCCGGCGCACCTCAGGATGAGGCCGGTCTCACGAGGAAATTCGAGACGAGCCACGTGGGTGGGGCCACAGGCCGAACGCCCCCGATTCCCCGGTCCGCTCTTGAGAAGGACCCGAGGCCCGGACCCCTCTTCGAAGGCAACCCTGTGGGTGAAGGCACAACACGAAGGGGCACTGCCACCCCCGTGCATCGTCCGCAAAGACCCGCGGGTTCCACACACAGCTCGACGAGGGGCCTGAGACCCCCTGAGCAACTCGAGAGGCCAGCGGGGTTCCCTTCCTCAGACAAGACGAGGCCTGACTCTCCTGTCCCAACTCTGCAGGGACCCTGCGGTCGGAGTCCGAAACGCAGAGGAAGCCTGAGGTGCCTGCCTCCCCTCGAGGTGAGGCCCTCTTCCGTTGCGCCAGACCCAGCGGAGTCCCGAGGGGCCCCGCCACCTCCACAGGATCCCTCGCCTCTCAGAGGCACCCTGGGAAGTTCCCTAAGGTCCCCGGCAGAAGGCGAGGGACACGAGGGTTTCCCGCCGCCCCCCGACAAAGACCTCGAGAGTCCTTCTTCAACGCGTCTCGAGGCCCTAGTCCCCTCCCGTGACTCGAGAGCCAGGACGCGCTCCCCCTCGCCACGCGCATGGAGACCTGACTTCCCTGGCGCCGCACGAGAGGCTCCCTGAGATCCTCGTCGTGCCTCGGGAGAAAACCCCCACGGGCGCCGCAGCTCGAGGAAACCCCTGAGACGCCCCCGTCCTCGCGAGCTGAGGGCCTTCTTTTCCTGCATGGCCTGGAGAGCAATCCCGGGTCCTCTCTCCAAACGGAAGAGGAGGCTGGACTCCCTTGAGGCCGCTCAGGGGGCTCCAAGAGACCCGCGTCGCGACTCGAGAGGAGAGCGGAGTCCTTGGCTTCCCCTCGAGACGAGGCCTGACTCCCCGGGGGAGCCTGGAATGCAACCCCGAGATCCCTGCCTTCCCTGGAGAGGAAAATTAGGTCCCGGACACACGCTTAGGTGAGGTCTCTTAGGCCCTGCAGTGACTCGAGCGCCACCCCCAGCTTTCCCTCGCAACCCGAGGGGAAGATTGGGCTTCCCAGGGCCAACCCAAGGGGAAGGCTGAGATCCCCGTCGTAACTCGAGAATGCCGCCGCAACTCGAGAAAAACCACGTGGTTCCCACCGCTTGGCAAGATGAGGCCCTTGCCCGCGACGGCGTCTCAAGGGAAGTCCCCTGTTCCGCCCTGAAGGGCGAGACGGTCCCTGACAGCCTTCCTGCGACCCCCAAAAGTCCCCCGACACGCCGGGTTCCCCCGAGGGGAACACCGAGGGTCCCGGCACCGCTTCCTCTGAGCCCCTTCTCCCCTCCTGATCGCGACAGGAGAGGCGATTCCCCTGCGTGGTCTGGAAGGGGTTCCCGGCCTTCCCGGCGCACCTCAGGATGAGGCCGGTCTCACGAGGAAATTCGAGACGAGCCACGTGGGTGGGGCCACAGGCCGAACGCCCCCGATTCCCCGGTCCGCTCTTGAGAAGGACCCGAGGCCCGGACCCCTCTTCGAAGGCAACCCTGTGGGTGAAGGCACAACACGAAGGGGCACTGCCACCCCCGTGCATCGTCCGCAAAGACCCGCGGGTTCCACACACAGCTCGACGAGGGGCCTGAGACCCCCTGAGCAACTCGAGAGGCCAGCGGGGTTCCCTTCCTCAGACAAGACGAGGCCTGACTCTCCTGTCCCAACTCTGCAGGGACCCTGCGGTCGGAGTCCGAAACGCAGAGGAAGCCTGAGGTGCCTGCCTCCCCTCGAGGTGAGGCCCTCTTCCGTTGCGCCAGACCCAGCGGAGTCCCGAGGGGCCCCGCCACCTCCACAGGATCCCTCGCCTCTCAGAGGCACCCTGGGAAGTTCCCTAAGGTCCCCGGCAGAAGGCGAGGGACACGAGGGTTTCCCGCCGCCCCCCGACAAAGACCTCGAGAGTCCTTCTTCAACGCGTCTCGAGGCCCTAGTCCCCTCCCGTGACTCGAGAGCCAGGACGCGCTCCCCCTCGCCACGCGCATGGAGACCTGACTTCCCTGGCGCCGCACGAGAGGCTCCCTGAGATCCTCGTCGTGCCTCGGGAGAAAACCCCCACGGGCGCCGCAGCTCGAGGAAACCCCTGAGACGCCCCCGTCCTCGCGAGCTGAGGGCCTTCTTTTCCTGCATGGCCTGGAGAGCAATCCCGGGTCCTCTCTCCAAACGGAAGAGGAGGCTGGACTCCCTTGAGGCCGCTCAGGGGGCTCCAAGAGACCCGCGTCGCGACTCGAGAGGAGAGCGGAGTCCTTGGCTTCCCCTCGAGACGAGGCCTGACTCCCCGGGGGAGCCTGGAATGCAACCCCGAGATCCCTGCCTTCCCTGGAGAGGAAAATTAGGTCCCGGACACACGCTTAGGTGAGGTCTCTTAGGCCCTGCAGTGACTCGAGCGCCACCCCCAGCTTTCCCTCGCAACCCGAGGGGAAGATTGGGCTTCCCAGGGCCAACCCAAGGGGAAGGCTGAGATCCCCGTCGTAACTCGAGAATGCCGCCGCAACTCGAGAAAAACCACGTGGTTCCCACCGCTTGGCAAGATGAGGCCCTTGCCCGCGGCGGCGTCTCAAGGGAAGTCCCCTGTTCCGCCCTGAAGGGCGAGACGGTCCCTGACAGCCTTCCTGCGACCCCCAAAAGTCCCCCGACACGCCGGGTTCCCCCGAGGGGAACACCGAGGGTCCCGGCACCGCTTCCTCTGAGCCCCTTCTCCCCTCCTGATCGCGACAGGAGAGGCGATTCCCCTGCGTGGTCTGGAAGGGGTTCCCGGCCTTCCCGGCGCACCTCAGGATGAGGCCGGTCTCACGAGGAAATTCGAGACGAGCCACGTGGGTGGGGCCACAGGCCGAACGCCCCCGATTCCCCGGTCCGCTCTTGAGAAGGACCCGAGGCCCGGACCCCTCTTCGAAGGCAACCCTGTGGGTGAAGGCACAACACGAAGGGGCACTGCCACCCCCGTGCATCGTCCGCAAAGACCCGCGGGTTCCACACACAGCTCGACGAGGGGCCTGAGACCCCCCGAGCAACTCGAGAGGCCAGCGGGGTTCCCTTCCTCAGACAAGACGAGGCCTGACTCTCCTGTCCCAACTCTGCAGGGACCCTGCGGTCGGAGTCCGAAACGCAGAGGAAGCCTGAGGTGCCTGCCTCCCCTCGAGGTGAGGCCCTCTTCCGTTGCGCCAGACCCAGCGGAGTCCCGAGGGGCCCCGCCACCTCCACAGGACCCCTCTCCTCTCAGAGGCACCCTGGGAAGTTCCCTAAGGTCCCCGGCAGAAGGCGAGGGACACGAGGGTTTCCCGCCGCCCCCCGACAAAGACCTCGAGAGTCCTTCTTCAACGCGTCTCGAGGCCCTAGTCCCCTCCCGTGACTCGAGAGCCAGGACGCGCTCCCCCTCGCCACGCGCATGGAGACCTGACTTCCCTGGCGCCGCACGAGAGGCTCCCTGAGATCCTCGTCGTGCCTCGGGAGAAAACCCCCACGGGCGCCGCAGCTCGAGGAAACCCCTGAGACGCCCCCGTCCTCGCGAGCTGAGGGCCTTCTTTTCCTGCATGGCCTGGAGAGCAATCCCGGGTCCTCTCTCCAAACGGAAGAGGAGGCTGGACTCCCTTGAGGCCGCTGAGGGGGCTCCAAGAGACCCGCGTCGCGACTCGAGAGGAGAGCGGAGTCCTTGGCTTCCCCTCGAGACGAGGCCTGACTCCCCGGGGGAGCCTGGAATGCAACCCCGAGATCCCTGCCTTCCCTGGAGAGGAAAATTAGGTCCCGGACACACGCTTAGGTGAGGTCTCTTAGGCCCTGCAGTGACTCGAGCGCCACCCCCAGCTTTCCCTCGCAACCCGAGGGGAAGATTGGGCTTCCCAGGGCCAACCCAAGGGGAAGGCTGAGATCCCCGTCGTAACTCGAGAATGCCGCCGCAACTCGAGAAAAACCACGTGGTTCCCACCGCTTGGCAAGATGAGGCCCTTGCCCGCGGCGGCGTCTCAAGGGAAGTCCCCTGTTCCGCCCTGAAGGGCGAGACGGTCCCTGACAGCCTTCCTGCGACCCCCAAAAGTCCCCCGACACGCCGGGTTCCCCCGAGGGGAACACCGAGGGTCCCGGCACCGCTTCCTCTGAGCCCCTTCTCCCCTCCTGATCGCGACAGGAGAGGCGATTCCCCTGCGTGGTCTGGAAGGGGTTCCCGGCCTTCCCGGCGCACCTCAGGATGAGGCCGGTCTCACGAGGAAATTCGAGACGAGCCACGTGGGTGGGGCCACAGGCCGAACGCCCCCGATTCCCCGGTCCGCTCTTGAGAAGGACCCGAGGCCCGGACCCCTCTTCGAAGGCAACCCTGTGGGTGAAGGCACAACACGAAGGGGCACTGCCACCCCCGTGCATCGTCCGCAAAGACCCGCGGGTTCCACACACAGCTCGACGAGGGGCCTGAGACCCCCCGAGCAACTCGAGAGGCCAGCGGGGTTCCCTTCCTCAGACAAGACGAGGCCTGACTCTCCTGTCCCAACTCTGCAGGGACCCTGCGGTCGGAGTCCGAAACGCAGAGGAAGCCTGAGGTGCCTGCCTCCCCTCGAGGTGAGGCCCTCTTCCGTTGCGCCAGACCCAGCGGAGTCCCGAGGGGCCCCGCCACCTCCACAGGATCCCTCGCCTCTCAGAGGCACCCTGGGAAGTTCCCTAAGGTCCCCGGCAGAAGGCGAGGGACACGAGGGTTTCCCGCCGCCCCCCGACAAAGACCTCGAGAGTCCTTCTTCAACGCGTCTCGAGGCCCTAGTCCCCTCCCGTGACTCGAGAGCCAGGACGCGCTCCCCCTCGCCACGCGCATGGAGACCTGGCTTCCCTGGCGCCGCACGAGAGGCTCCCTGAGATCCTCGTCGTGCCTCGGGAGAAAACCCCCACGGGCGCCGCAGCTCGAGGAAACCCCTGAGACGCCCCCGTCCTCGCGAGCTGAGGGCCTTCTTTTCCTGCATGGCCTGGAGAGCAATCCCGGGTCCTCTCTCCAAACGGAAGAGGAGGCTGGACTCCCTTGAGGCCGCTCAGGGGGCTCCAAGAGACCCGCGTCGCGACTCGAGAGGAGAGCGGAGTCCTTGGCTTCCCCTCGAGACGAGGCCTGACTCCCCGGGGGAGCCTGGAATGCAACCCCGAGATCCCTGCCTTCCCTGGAGAGGAAAATTAGGTCCCGGACACACGCTTAGGTGAGGTCTCTTAGGCCCTGCAGTGACTCGAGCGCCACCCCCAGCTTTCCCTCGCAACCCGAGGGGAAGATTGGGCTTCCCAGGGCCAACCCAAGGGGAAGGCTGAGATCCCCGTCGTAACTCGAGAATGCCGCCGCAACTCGAGAAAAACCACGTGGTTCCCACCGCTTGGCAAGATGAGGCCCTTGCCCGCGACGGCGTCTCAAGGGAAGTCCCCTGTTCCGCCCTGAAGGGCGAGACGGTCCCTGACAGCCTTCCTGCGACCCCCAAAAGTCCCCCGACACGCCGGGTTCCCCCGAGGGGAACACCGAGGGTCCCGGCACCGCTTCCTCTGAGCCCCTTCTCCCCTCCTGATCGCGACAGGAGAGGCGATTCCCCTGCGTGGTCTGGAAGGGGTTCCCGGCCTTCCCGGCGCACCTCAGGATGAGGCCGGTCTCACGAGGAAATTCGAGACGAGCCACGTGGGTGGGGCCACAGGCCGAACGCCCCCGATTCCCCGGTCCGCTCTTGAGAAGGACCCGAGGCCCGGACCCCTCTTCGAAGGCAACCCTGTGGGTGAAGGCACAACACGAAGGGGCACTGCCACCCCCGTGCATCGTCCGCAAAGACCCGCGGGTTCCACACACAGCTCGACGAGGGGCCTGAGACCCCCCGAGCAACTCGAGAGGCCAGCGGGGTTCCCTTCCTCAGACAAGACGAGGCCTGACTCTCCTGTCCCAACTCTGCAGGGACCCTGCGGTCGGAGTCCGAAACGCAGAGGAAGCCTGAGGTGCCTGCCTCCCCTCGAGGTGAGGCCCTCTTCCGTTGCGCCAGACCCAGCGGAGTCCCGAGGGGCCCCGCCACCTCCACAGGATCCCTCGCCTCTCAGAGGCACCCTGGGAAGTTCCCTAAGGTCCCCGGCAGAAGGCGAGGGACACGAGGGTTTCCCGCCGCCCCCCGACAAAGACCTCGAGAGTCCTTCTTCAACGCGTCTCGAGGCCCTAGTCCCCTCCCGTGACTCGAGAGCCAGGACGCGCTCCCCCTCGCCACGCGCATGGAGACCTGACTTCCCTGGCGCCGCACGAGAGGCTCCCTGAGATCCTCGTCGTGCCTCGGGAGAAAACCCCCACGGGCGCCGCAGCTCGAGGAAACCCCTGAGACGCCCCCGTCCTCGCGAGCTGAGGGCCTTCTTTTCCTGCATGGCCTGGAGAGCAATCCCGGGTCCTCTCTCCAAACGGAAGAGGAGGCTGGACTCCCTTGAGGCCGCTCAGGGGGCTCCAAGAGACCCGCGTCGCGACTCGAGAGGAGAGCGGAGTCCTTGGCTTCCCCTCGAGACGAGGCCTGACTCCCCGGGGGAGCCTGGAATGCAACCCCGAGATCCCTGCCTTCCCTGGAGAGGAAAATTAGGTCCCGGACACACGCTTAGGTGAGGTCTCTTAGGCCCTGCAGTGACTCGAGCGCCACCCCCAGCTTTCCCTCGCAACCCGAGGGGAAGATTGGGCTTCCCAGGGCCAACCCAAGGGGAAGGCTGAGATCCCCGTCGTAACTCGAGAATGCCGCCGCAACTCGAGAAAAACCACGTGGTTCCCACCGCTTGGCAAGATGAGGCCCTTGCCCGCGACGGCGTCTCAAGGGAAGTCCCCTGTTCCGCCCTGAAGGGCGAGACGGTCCCTGACAGCCTTCCTGCGACCCCCAAAAGTCCCCCGACACGCCGGGTTCCCCCGAGGGGAACACCGAGGGTCCCGGCACCGCTTCCTCTGAGCCCCTTCTCCCCTCCTGATCGCGACAGGAGAGGCGATTCCCCTGCGTGGTCTGGAAGGGGTTCCCGGCCTTCCCGGCGCACCTCAGGATGAGGCCGGTCTCACGAGGAAATTCGAGACGAGCCACGTGGGTGGGGCCACAGGCCGAACGCCCCCGATTTTCCGGTCCGCTCTTGAGAAGGACCCGAGGCCCGGACCCCTCTTCGAAGGCAACCCTGTGGGTGAAGGCACAACACGAAGGGGCACTGCCACCCCCGTGCATCGTCCGCAAAGACCCGCGGGTTCCACACACAGCTCGACGAGGGGCCTGAGACCCCCCGAGCAACTCGAGAGGCCAGCGGGGTTCCCTTCCTCAGACAAGACGAGGCCTGACTCTCCTGTCCCAACTCTGCAGGGACCCTGCGGTCGGAGTCCGAAACGCAGAGGAAGCCTGAGGTGCCTGCCTCCCCTCGAGGTGAGGCCCTCTTCCGTTGCGCCAGACCCAGCGGAGTCCCGAGGGGCCCCGCCACCTCCACAGGATCCCTCGCCTCTCAGAGGCACCCTGGGAAGTTCCCTAAGGTCCCCGGCAGAAGGCGAGGGACACGAGGGTTTCCCGCCGCCCCCCGACAAAGACCTCGAGAGTCCTTCTTCAACGCGTCTCGAGGCCCTAGTCCCCTCCCGTGACTCGAGAGCCAGGACGCGCTCCCCCTCGCCACGCGCATGGAGACCTGACTTCCCTGGCGCCGCACGAGAGGCTCCCTGAGATCCTCGTCGTGCCTCGGGAGAAAACCCCCACGGGCGCCGCAGCTCGAGGAAACCCCGGAGACGCCCCCGTCCTCGCGAGCTGAGGGCCTTCTTTTCCTGCATGGCCTGGAGAGCAATCCCGGGTCCTCTCTCCAAACGGAAGAGGAGGCTGGACTCCCTTGAGGCCGCTCAGGGGGCTCCAAGAGACCCGCGTCGCGACTCGAGAGGAGAGCGGAGTCCTTGGCTTCCCCTCGAGACGAGGCCTGACTCCCCGGGGGAGCCTGGAATGCAACCCCGAGATCCCTGCCTTCCCTGGAGAGGAAAATTAGGTCCCGGACACACGCTTAGGTGAGGTCTCTTAGGCCCTGCAGTGACTCGAGCGCCACCCCCAGCTTTCCCTCGCAACCCGAGGGGAAGATTGGGCTTCCCAGGGCCAACCCAAGGGGAAGGCTGAGATCCCCGTCGTAACTCGAGAATGCCGCCGCAACTCGAGAAAAACCACGTGGTTCCCACCGCTTGGCAAGATGAGGCCCTTGCCCGCGGCGGCGTCTCAAGGGAAGTCCCCTGTTCCGCCCTGAAGGGCGAGACGGTCCCTGACAGCCTTCCTGCGACCCCCAAAAGTCCCCCGACACGCCGGGTTCCCCCGAGGGGAACACCGAGGGTCCCGGCACCGCTTCTTCTGAGCCCCTTCTCCCCTCCTGATCGCGACAGGAGAGGCGATTCCCCTGCGTGGTCTGGAAGGGGTTCCCGGCCTTCCCGGCGCACCTCAGGATGAGGCCGGTCTCACGAGGAAATTCGAGACGAGCCACGTGGGTGGGGCCACAGGCCGAACGCCCCCGATTCCCCGGTCCGCTCTTGAGAAGGACCCGAGGCCCGGACCCCTCTTCGAAGGCAACCCTGTGGGTGAAGGCACAACACGAAGGGGCACTGCCACCCCCGTGCATCGTCCGCAAAGACCCGCGGGTTCCACACACAGCTCGACGAGGGGCCTGAGACCCCCCGAGCAACTCGAGAGGCCAGCGGGGTTCCCTTCCTCAGACAAGACGAGGCCTGACTCTCCTGTCCCAACTCTGCAGGGACCCTGCGGTCGGAGTCCGAAACGCAGAGGAAGCCTGAGGTGCCTGCCTCCCCTCGAGGTGAGGCCCTCTTCCGTTGCGCCAGACCCAGCGGAGTCCCGAGGGGCCCCGCCACCTCCACAGGATCCCTCGCCTCTCAGAGGCACCCTGGGAAGTTCCCTAAGGTCCCCGGCAGAAGGCGAGGGACACGAGGGTTTCCCGCCGCCCCCCGACAAAGACCTCGAGAGTCCTTCTTCAACGCGTCTCGAGGCCCTAGTCCCCTCCCGTGACTCGAGAGCCAGGACGCGCTCCCCCTCGCCACGCGCATGGAGACCTGACTTCCCTGGCGCCGCACGAGAGGCTCCCTGAGATCCTCGTCGTGCCTCGGGAGAAAACCCCCACGGGCGCCGCAGCTCGAGGAAACCCCTGAGACGCCCCCGTCCTCGCGAGCTGAGGGCCTTCTTTTCCTGCATGGCCTGGAGAGCAATCCCGGGTCCTCTCTCCAAACGGAAGAGGAGGCTGGACTCCCTTGAGGCCGCTCAGGGGGCTCCAAGAGACCCGCGTCGCGACTCGAGAGGAGAGCGGAGTCCTTGGCTTCCCCTCGAGACGAGGCCTGACTCCCCGGGGGAGCCTGGAATGCAACCCCGAGATCCCTGCCTTCCCTGGAGAGGAAAATTAGGTCCCGGACACACGCTTAGGTGAGGTCTCTTAGGCCCTGCAGTGACTCGAGCGCCACCCCCAGCTTTCCCTCGCAACCCGAGGGGAAGATTGGGCTTCCCAGGGCCAACCCAAGGGGAAGGCTGAGATCCCCGTCGTAACTCGAGAATGCCGCCGCAACTCGAGAAAAACCACGTGGTTCCCACCGCTTGGCAAGATGAGGCCCTTGCCCGCGGCGGCGTCTCAAGGGAAGTCCCCTGTTCCGCCCTGAAGGGCGAGACGGTCCCTGACAGCCTTCCTGCGACCCCCAAAAGTCCCCCGACACGCCGGGTTCCCCCGAGGGGAACACCGAGGGTCCCGGCACCGCTTCCTCTGAGCCCCTTCTCCCCTCCTGATCGCGACAGGAGAGGCGATTCCCCTGCGTGGTCTGAAAGGGGTTCCCGGCCTTCCCGGCGCACCTCAGGATGAGGCCGGTCTCACGAGGAAATTCGAGACGAGCCACGTGGGTGGGGCCACAGGCCGAACGCCCCCGATTCCCCGGTCCGCTCTTGAGAAGGACCCGAGGCCCGGACCCCTCTTCGAAGGCAACCCTGTGGGTGAAGGCACAACACGAAGGGGCACTGCCACCCCCGTGCATCGTCCGCAAAGACCCGCGGGTTCCACACACAGCTCGACGAGGGGCCTGAGACCCCCCGAGCAACTCGAGAGGCCAGCGGGGTTCCCTTCCTCAGACAAGACGAGGCCTGACTCTCCTGTCCCAACTCTGCAGGGACCCTGCGGTCGGAGTCCGAAACGCAGAGGAAGCCTGAGGTGCCTGCCTCCCCTCGAGGTGAGGCCCTCTTCCGTTGCGCCAGACCCAGCGGAGTCCCGAGGGGCCCCGCCACCTCCACAGGACCCCTCGCCTCTCAGAGGCACCCTGGGAAGTTCCCTAAGGTCCCCGGCAGAAGGCGAGGGACACGAGGGTTTCCCGCCGCCCCCCGACAAAGACCTCGAGAGTCCTTCTTCAACGCGTCTCGAGGCCCTAGTCCCCTCCCGTGACTCGAGAGCCAGGACGCGCTCCCCCTCGCCACGCGCATGGAGACCTGACTTCCCTGGCGCCGCACGAGAGGCTCCCTGAGATCCTCGTCGTGCCTCGGGAGAAAACCCCCACGGGCGCCGCAGCTCGAGGAAACCCCTGAGACGCCCCCGTCCTCGCGAGCTGAGGGCCTTCTTTTCCTGCATGGCCTGGAGAGCAATCCCGGGTCCTCTCTCCAAACGGAAGAGGAGGCTGGACTCCCTTGAGGCCGCTCAGGGGGCTCCAAGAGACCCGCGTCGCGACTCGAGAGGAGAGCGGAGTCCTTGGCTTCCCCTCGAGACGAGGCCTGACTCCCCGGGGGAGCCTGGAATGCAACCCCGAGATCCCTGCCTTCCCTGGAGAGGAAAATTAGGTCCCGGACACACGCTTAGGTGAGGTCTCTTAGGCCCTGCAGTGACTCGAGCGCCACCCCCAGCTTTCCCTCGCAACCCGAGGGGAAGATTGGGCTTCCCAGGGCCAACCCAAGGGGAAGGCTGAGATCCCCGTCGTAACTCGAGAATGCCGCCGCAACTCGAGAAAAACCACGTGGTTCCCACCGCTTGGCAAGATGAGGCCCTTGCCCGCGGCGGCGTCTCAAGGGAAGTCCCCTGTTCCGCCCTGAAGGGCGAGACGGTCCCTGACAGCCTTCCTGCGACCCCCAAAAGTCCCCCGACACGCCGGGTTCCCCCGAGGGGAACACCGAGGGTCCCGGCACCGCTTCCTCTGAGCCCCTTCTCCCCTCCTGATCGCGACAGGAGAGGCGATTCCCCTGCGTGGTCTGGAAGGGGTTCCCGGCCTTCCCGGCGCACCTCAGGATGAGGCCGGTCTCACGAGGAAATTCGAGACGAGCCACGTGGGTGGGGCCACAGGCCAAACGCCCCCGATTCCCCGGTCCGCTCTTGAGAAGGACCCGAGGCCCGGACCCCTCTTCGAAGGCAACCCTGTGGGTGAAGGCACAACACGAAGGGGCACTGCCACCCCCGTGCATCGTCCGCAAAGACCCGCGGGTTCCACACACAGCTCGACGAGGGGCCTGAGACCCCCCGAGCAACTCGAGAGGCCAGCGGGGTTCCCTTCCTCAGACAAGACGAGGCCTGACTCTCCTGTCCCAACTCTGCAGGGACCCTGCGGTCGGAGTCCGAAACGCAGAGGAAGCCTGAGGTGCCTGCCTCCCCTCGAGGTGAGGCCCTCTTCCGTTGCGCCAGACCCAGCGGAGTCCCGAGGGGCCCCGCCACCTCCACAGGACCCCTCGCCTCTCAGAGGCACCCTGGGAAGTTCCCTAAGGTCCCCGGCAGAAGGCGAGGGACACGAGGGTTTCCCGCCGCCCCCCGACAAAGACCTCGAGAGTCCTTCTTCAACGCGTCTCGAGGCCCTAGTCCCCTCCCGTGACTCGAGAGCCAGGACGCGCTCCCCCTCGCCACGCGCATGGAGACCTGACTTCCCTGGCGCCGCACGAGAGGCTCCCTGAGATCCTCGTCGTGCCTCGGGAGAAAACCCCCACGGGCGCCGCAGCTCGAGGAAACCCCTGAGACGCCCCCGTCCTCGCGAGCTGAGGGCCTTCTTTTCCTGCATGGCCTGGAGAGCAATCCCGGGTCCTCTCTCCAAACGGAAGAGGAGGCTGGACTCCCTTGAGGCCGCTCAGGGGGCTCCAAGAGACCCGCGTCGCGACTCGAGAGGAGAGCGGAGTCCTTGGCTTCCCCTCGAGACGAGGCCTGACTCCCCGGGGGAGCCTGGAATGCAACCCCGAGATCCCTGCCTTCCCTGGAGAGGAAAATTAGGTCCCGGACACACGCTTAGGTGAGGTCTCTTAGGCCCTGCAGTGACTCGAGCGCCACCCCCAGCTTTCCCTCGCAACCCGAGGGGAAGATTGGGCTTCCCAGGGCCAACCCAAGGGGAAGGCTGAGATCCCCGTCGTAACTCGAGAATGCCGCCGCAACTCGAGAAAAACCACGTGGTTCCCACCGCTTGGCAAGATGAGGCCCTTGCCCGCGGCGGCGTCTCAAGGGAAGTCCCCTGTTCCGCCCTGAAGGGCGAGACGGTCCCTGACAGCCTTCCTGCGACCCCCAAAAGTCCCCCGACACGCCGGGTTCCCCCGAGGGGAACACCGAGGGTCCCGGCACCGCTTCCTCTGAGCCCCTTCTCCCCTCCTGATCGCGACAGGAGAGGCGATTCCCCTGCGTGGTCTGGAAGGGGTTCCCGGCCTTCCCGGCGCACCTCAGGATGAGGCCGGTCTCACGAGGAAATTCGAGACGAGCCACGTGGGTGGGGCCACAGGCCGAACGCCCCCGATTCCCCGGTCCGCTCTTGAGAAGGACCCGAGGCCCGGACCCCTCTTCGAAGGCAACCCTGTGGGTGAAGGCACAACACGAAGGGGCACTGCCACCCCCGTGCATCGTCCGCAAAGACCCGCGGGTTCCACACACAGCTCGACGAGGGGCCTGAGACCCCCCGAGCAACTCGAGAGGCCAGCGGGGTTCCCTTCCTCAGACAAGACGAGGCCTGACTCTCCTGTCCCAACTCTGCAGGGACCCTGCGGTCGGAGTCCGAAACGCAGAGGAAGCCTGAGGTGCCTGCCTCCCCTCGAGGTGAGGCCCTCTTCCGTTGCGCCAGACCCAGCGGAGTCCCGAGGGGCCCCGCCACCTCCACAGGATCCCTCGCCTCTCAGAGGCACCCTGGGAAGTTCCCTAAGGTCCCCGGCAGAAGGCGAGGGACACGAGGGTTTCCCGCCGCCCCCCGACAAAGACCTCGAGAGTCCTTCTTCAACGCGTCTCGAGGCCCTAGTCCCCTCCCGTGACTCGAGAGCCAGGACGCGCTCCCCCTCGCCACGCGCATGGAGACCTGACTTCCCTGGCGCCGCACGAGAGGCTCCCTGAGATCCTCGTCGTGCCTCGGGAGAAAACCCCCACGGGCGCCGCAGCTCGAGGAAACCCCTGAGACGCCCCCGTCCTCGCGAGCTGAGGGCCTTCTTTTCCTGCATGGCCTGGAGAGCAATCCCGGGTCCTCTCTCCAAACGGAAGAGGAGGCTGGACTCCCTTGAGGCCGCTCAGGGGGCTCCAAGAGACCCGCGTCGCGACTCGAGAGGAGAGCGGAGTCCTTGGCTTCCCCTCGAGACGAGGCCTGACTCCCCGGGGGAGCCTGGAATGCAACCCCGAGATCCCTGCCTTCCCTGGAGAGGAAAATTAGGTCCCGGACACACGCTTAGGTGAGGTCTCTTAGGCCCTGCAGTGACTCGAGCGCCACCCCCAGCTTTCCCTCGCAACCCGAGGGGAAGATTGGGCTTCCCAGGGCCAACCCAAGGGGAAGGCTGAGATCCCCGTCGTAACTCGAGAATGCCGCCGCAACTCGAGAAAAACCACGTGGTTCCCACCGCTTGGCAAGATGAGGCCCTTGCCCGCGGCGGCGTCTCAAGGGAAGTCCCCTGTTCCGCCCTGAAGGGCGAGACGGTCCCTGACAGCCTTCCTGCGACCCCCAAAAGTCCCCCGACACGCCGGGTTCCCCCGAGGGGAACACCGAGGGTCCCGGCACCGCTTCCTCTGAGCCCCTTCTCCCCTCCTGATCGCGACAGGAGAGGCGATTCCCCTGCGTGGTCTGGAAGGGGTTCCCGGCCTTCCCGGCGCACCTCAGGATGAGGCCGGTCTCACGAGGAAATTCGAGACGAGCCACGTGGGTGGGGCCACAGGCCGAACGCCCCCGATTCCCCGGTCCGCTCTTGAGAAGGACCCGAGGCCCGGACCCCTCTTCGAAGGCAACCCTGTGGGTGAAGGCACAACACGAAGGGGCACTGCCACCCCCGTGCATCGTCCGCAAAGACCCGCGGGTTCCACACACAGCTCGACGAGGGGCCTGAGACCCCCCGAGCAACTCGAGAGGCCAGCGGGGTTCCCTTCCTCAGACAAGACGAGGCCTGACTCTCCTGTCCCAACTCTGCAGGGACCCTGCGGTCGGAGTCCGAAACGCAGAGGAAGCCTGAGGTGCCTGCCTCCCCTCGAGGTGAGGCCCTCTTCCGTTGCGCCAGACCCAGCGGAGTCCCGAGGGGCCCCGCCACCTCCACAGGATCCCTCGCCTCTCAGAGGCACCCTGGGAAGTTCCCTAAGGTCCCCGGCAGAAGGCGAGGGACACGAGGGTTTCCCGCCGCCCCCCGACAAAGACCTCGAGAGTCCTTCTTCAACGCGTCTCGAGGCCCTAGTCCCCTCCCGTGACTCGAGAGCCAGGACGCGCTCCCCCTCGCCACGCGCATGGAGACCTGACTTCCCTGGCGCCGCACGAGAGGCTCCCTGAGATCCTCGTCGTGCCTCGGGAGAAAACCCCCACGGGCGCCGCAGCTCGAGGAAACCCTTGAGACGCCCCCGTCCTCGCGAGCTGAGGGCCTTCTTTTCCTGCATGGCCTGGAGAGCAATCCCGGGTCCTCTCTCCAAACGGAAGAGGAGGCTGGACTCCCTTGAGGCCGCTCAGGGGGCTCCAAGAGACCCGCGTCGCGACTCGAGAGGAGAGCGGAGTCCTTGGCTTCCCCTCGAGACGAGGCCTGACTCCCCGGGGGAGCCTGGAATGCAACCCCGAGATCCCTGCCTTCCCTGGAGAGGAAAATTAGGTCCCGGACACACGCTTAGGTGAGGTCTCTTAGGCCCTGCAGTGACTCGAGCGCCACCCCCAGCTTTCCCTCGCAACCCGAGGGGAAGATTGGGCTTCCCAGGGCCAACCCAAGGGGAAGGCTGAGATCCCCGTCGTAACTCGAGAATGCCGCCGCAACTCGAGAAAAACCACGTGGTTCCCACCGCTTGGCAAGATGAGGCCCTTGCCCGCGACGGCGTCTCAAGGGAAGTCCCCTGTTCCGCCCTGAAGGGCGAGACGGTCCCTGACAGCCTTCCTGCGACCCCCAAAAGTCCCCCGACACGCCGGGTTCCCCCGAGGGGAACACCGAGGGTCCCGGCACCGCTTCCTCTGAGCCCCTTCTCCCCTCCTGATCGCGACAGGAGAGGCGATTCCCCTGCGTGGTCTGGAAGGGGTTCCCGGCCTTCCCGGCGCACCTCAGGATGAGGCCGGTCTCACGAGGAAATTCGAGACGAGCCACGTGGGTGGGGCCACAGGCCGAACGCCCCCGATTCCCCGGTCCGCTCTTGAGAAGGACCCGAGGCCCGGACCCCTCTTCGAAGGCAACCCTGTGGGTGAAGGCACAACACGAAGGGGCACTGCCACCCCCGTGCATCGTCCGCAAAGACCCGCGGGTTCCACACACAGCTCGACGAGGGGCCTGAGACCCCCCGAGCAACTCGAGAGGCCAGCGGGGTTCCCTTCCTCAGACAAGACGAGGCCTGACTCTCCTGTCCCAACTCTGCAGGGACCCTGCGGTCGGAGTCCGAAACGCAGAGGAAGCCTGAGGTGCCTGCCTCCCCTCGAGGTGAGGCCCTCTTCCGTTGCGCCAGACCCAGCGGAGTCCCGAGGGGCCCCGCCACCTCCACAGGACCCCTCGCCTCTCAGAGGCACCCTGGGAAGTTCCCTAAGGTCCCCGGCAGAAGGCGAGGGACACGAGGGTTTCCCGCCGCCCCCCGACAAAGACCTCGAGAGTCCTTCTTCAACGCGTCTCGAGGCCCTAGTCCCCTCCCGTGACTCGAGAGCCAGGACGCGCTCCCCCTCGCCACGCGCATGGAGACCTGACTTCCCTGGCGCCGCACGAGAGGCTCCCTGAGATCCTCGTCGTGCCTCGGGAGAAAACCCCCACGGGCGCCGCAGCTCGAGGAAACCCCTGAGACGCCCCCGTCCTCGCGAGCTGAGGGCCTTCTTTTCCTGCATGGCCTGGAGAGCAATCCCGGGTCCTCTCTCCAAACGGAAGAGGAGGCTGGACTCCCTTGAGGCCGCTCAGGGGGCTCCAAGAGACCCGCGTCGCGACTCGAGAGGAGAGCGGAGTCCTTGGCTTCCCCTCGAGACGAGGCCTGACTCCCCGGGGGAGCCTGGAATGCAACCCCGAGATCCCTGCCTTCCCTGGAGAGGAAAATTAGGTCCCGGACACACGCTTAGGTGAGGTCTCTTAGGCCCTGCAGTGACTCGAGCGCCACCCCCAGCTTTCCCTCGCAACCCGAGGGGAAGATTGGGCTTCCCAGGGCCAACCCAAGGGGAAGGCTGAGATCCCCGTCGTAACTCGAGAATGCCGCCGCAACTCGAGAAAAACCACGTGGTTCCCACCGCTTGGCAAGATGAGGCCCTTGCCCGCGGCGGCGTCTCAAGGGAAGTCCCCTGTTCCGCCCTGAAGGGCGAGACGGTCCCTGACAGCCTTCCTGCGACCCCCAAAAGTCCCCCGACACGCCGGGTTCCCCCGAGGGGAACACCGAGGGTCCCGGCACCGCTTCCTCTGAGCCCCTTCTCCCCTCCTGATCGCGACAGGAGAGGCGATTCCCCTGCGTGGTCTGGAAGGGGTTCCCGGCCTTCCCGGCGCACCTCAGGATGAGGCCGGTCTCACGAGGAAATTCGAGACGAGCCACGTGGGTGGGGCCACAGGCCGAACGCCCCCGATTCCCCGGTCCGCTCTTGAGAAGGACCCGAGGCCCGGACCCCTCTTCGAAGGCAACCCTGTGGGTGAAGGCACAACACGAAGGGGCACTGCCACCCCCGTGCATCGTCCGCAAAGACCCGCGGGTTCCACACACAGCTCGACGAGGGGCCTGAGACCCCCCGAGCAACTCGAGAGGCCAGCGGGGTTCCCTTCCTCAGACAAGACGAGGCCTGACTCTCCTGTCCCAACTCTGCAGGGACCCTGCGGTCGGAGTCCGAAACGCAGAGGAAGCCTGAGGTGCCTGCCTCCCCTCGAGGTGAGGCCCTCTTCCGTTGCGCCAGACCCAGCGGAGTCCCGAGGGGCCCCGCCACCTCCACAGGATCCCTCGCCTCTCAGAGGCACCCTGGGAAGTTCCCTAAGGTCCCCGGCAGAAGGCGAGGGACACGAGGGTTTCCCGCCGCCCCCCGACAAAGACCTCGAGAGTCCTTCTTCAACGCGTCTCGAGGCCCTAGTCCCCTCCCGTGACTCGAGAGCCAGGACGCGCTCCCCCTCGCCACGCGCATGGAGACCTGACTTCCCTGGCGCCGCACGAGAGGCTCCCTGAGATCCTCGTCGTGCCTCGGGAGAAAACCCCCACGGGCGCCGCAGCTCGAGGAAACCCTTGAGACGCCCCCGTCCTCGCGAGCTGAGGGCCTTCTTTTCCTGCATGGCCTGGAGAGCAATCCCGGGTCCTCTCTCCAAACGGAAGAGGAGGCTGGACTCCCTTGAGGCCGCTCAGGGGGCTCCAAGAGACCCGCGTCGCGACTCGAGAGGAGAGCGGAGTCCTTGGCTTCCCCTCGAGACGAGGCCTGACTCCCCGGGGGAGCCTGGAATGCAACCCCGAGATCCCTGCCTTCCCTGGAGAGGAAAATTAGGTCCCGGACACACGCTTAGGTGAGGTCTCTTAGGCCCTGCAGTGACTCGAGCGCCACCCCCAGCTTTCCCTCGCAACCCGAGGGGAAGATTGGGCTTCCCAGGGCCAACCCAAGGGGAAGGCTGAGATCCCCGTCGTAACTCGAGAATGCCGCCGCAACTCGAGAAAAACCACGTGGTTCCCACCGCTTGGCAAGATGAGGCCCTTGCCCGCGACGGCGTCTCAAGGGAAGTCCCCTGTTCCGCCCTGAAGGGCGAGACGGTCCCTGACAGCCTTCCTGCGACCCCCAAAAGTCCCCCGACACGCCGGGTTCCCCCGAGGGGAACACCGAGGGTCCCGGCACCGCTTCCTCTGAGCCCCTTCTCCCCTCCTGATCGCGACAGGAGAGGCGATTCCCCTGCGTGGTCTGGAAGGGGTTCCCGGCCTTCCCGGCGCACCTCAGGATGAGGCCGGTCTCACGAGGAAATTCGAGACGAGCCACGTGGGTGGGGCCACAGGCCGAACGCCCCCGATTCCCCGGTCCGCTCTTGAGAAGGACCCGAGGCCCGGACCCCTCTTCGAAGGCAACCCTGTGGGTGAAGGCACAACACGAAGGGGCACTGCCACCCCCGTGCATCGTCCGCAAAGACCCGCGGGTTCCACACACAGCTCGACGAGGGGCCTGAGACCCCCCGAGCAACTCGAGAGGCCAGCGGGGTTCCCTTCCTCAGACAAGACGAGGCCTGACTCTCCTGTCCCAACTCTGCAGGGACCCTGCGGTCGGAGTCCGAAACGCAGAGGAAGCCTGAGGTGCCTGCCTCCCCTCGAGGTGAGGCCCTCTTCCGTTGCGCCAGACCCAGCGGAGTCCCGAGGGGCCCCGCCACCTCCACAGGACCCCTCGCCTCTCAGAGGCACCCTGGGAAGTTCCCTAAGGTCCCCGGCAGAAGGCGAGGGACACGAGGGTTTCCCGCCGCCCCCCGACAAAGACCTCGAGAGTCCTTCTTCAACGCGTCTCGAGGCCCTAGTCCCCTCCCGTGACTCGAGAGCCAGGACGCGCTCCCCCTCGCCACGCGCATGGAGACCTGACTTCCCTGGCGCCGCACGAGAGGCTCCCTGAGATCCTCGTCGTGCCTCGGGAGAAAACCCCCACGGGCGCCGCAGCTCGAGGAAACCCCTGAGACGCCCCCGTCCTCGCGAGCTGAGGGCCTTCTTTTCCTGCATGGCCTGGAGAGCAATCCCGGGTCCTCTCTCCAAACGGAAGAGGAGGCTGGACTCCCTTGAGGCCGCTCAGGGGGCTCCAAGAGACCCGCGTCGCGACTCGAGAGGAGAGCGGAGTCCTTGGCTTCCCCTCGAGACGAGGCCTGACTCCCCGGGGGAGCCTGGAATGCAACCCCGAGATCCCTGCCTTCCCTGGAGAGGAAAATTAGGTCCCGGACACACGCTTAGGTGAGGTCTCTTAGGCCCTGCAGTGACTCGAGCGCCACCCCCAGCTTTCCCTCGCAACCCGAGGGGAAGATTGGGCTTCCCAGGGCCAACCCAAGGGGAAGGCTGAGATCCCCGTCGTAACTCGAGAATGCCGCCGCAACTCGAGAAAAACCACGTGGTTCCCACCGCTTGGCAAGATGAGGCCCTTGCCCGCGGCGGCGTCTCAAGGGAAGTCCCCTGTTCCGCCCTGAAGGGCGAGACGGTCCCTGACAGCCTTCCTGCGACCCCCAAAAGTCCCCCGACACGCCGGCTTCCCCCGAGGGGAACACCGAGGGTCCCGGCACCGCTTCCTCTGAGCCCCTTCTCCCCTCCTGATCGCGACAGGAGAGGCGATTCCCCTGCGTGGTCTGGAAGGGGTTCCCGGCCTTCCCGGCGCACCTCAGGATGAGGCCGGTCTCACGAGGAAATTCGAGACGAGCCACGTGGGTGGGGCCACAGGCCGAACGCCCCCGATTCCCCGGTCCGCTCTTGAGAAGGACCCGAGGCCCGGACCCCTCTTCGAAGGCAACCCTGTGGGTGAAGGCACAACACGAAGGGGCACTGCCACCCCCGTGCATCGTCCGCAAAGACCCGCGGGTTCCACACACAGCTCGACGAGGGGCCTGAGACCCCCCGAGCAACTCGAGAGGCCAGCGGGGTTCCCTTCCTCAGACAAGACGAGGCCTGACTCTCCTGTCCCAACTCTGCAGGGACCCTGCGGTCGGAGTCCGAAACGCAGAGGAAGCCTGAGGTGCCTGCCTCCCCTCGAGGTGAGGCCCTCTTCCGTTGCGCCAGACCCAGCGGAGTCCCGAGGGGCCCCGCCACCTCCACAGGATCCCTCGCCTCTCAGAGGCACCCTGGGAAGTTCCCTAAGGTCCCCGGCAGAAGGCGAGGGACACGAGGGTTTCCCGCCGCCCCCCGACAAAGACCTCGAGAGTCCTTCTTCAACGCGTCTCGAGGCCCTAGTCCCCTCCCGTGACTCGAGAGCCAGGACGCGCTCCCCCTCGCCACGCGCATGGAGACCTGACTTCCCTGGCGCCGCACGAGAGGCTCCCTGAGATCCTCGTCGTGCCTCGGGAGAAAACCCCCACGGGCGCCGCAGCTCGAGGAAACCCCTGAGACGCCCCCGTCCTCGCGAGCTGAGGGCCTTCTTTTCCTGCATGGCCTGGAGAGCAATCCCGGGTCCTCTCTCCAAACGGAAGAGGAGGCTGGACTCCCTTGAGGCCGCTCAGGGGGCTCCAAGAGACCCGCGTCGCGACTCGAGAGGAGAGCGGAGTCCTTGGCTTCCCCTCGAGACGAGGCCTGACTCCCCGGGGGAGCCTGGAATGCAACCCCGAGATCCCTGCCTTCCCTGGAGAGGAAAATTAGGTCCCGGACACACGCTTAGGTGAGGTCTCTTAGGCCCTGCAGTGACTCGAGCGCCACCCCCAGCTTTCCCTCGCAACCCGAGGGGAAGATTGGGCTTCCCAGGGCCAACCCAAGGGGAAGGCTGAGATCCCCGTCGTAACTCGAGAATGCCGCCGCAACTCGAGAAAAACCACGTGGTTCCCACCGCTTGGCAAGATGAGGCCCTTGCCCGCGACGGCGTCTCAAGGGAAGTCCCCTGTTCCGCCCTGAAGGGCGAGACGGTCCCTGACAGCCTTCCTGCGACCCCCAAAAGTCCCCCGACACGCCGGGTTCCCCCGAGGGGAACACCGAGGGTCCCGGCACCGCTTCCTCTGAGCCCCTTCTCCCCTCCTGATCGCGACAGGAGAGGCGATTCCCCTGCGTGGTCTGGAAGGGGTTCCCGGCCTTCCCGGCGCACCTCAGGATGAGGCCGGTCTCACGAGGAAATTCGAGACGAGCCACGTGGGTGGGGCCACAGGCCGAACGCCCCCGATTCCCCGGTCCGCTCTTGAGAAGGACCCGAGGCCCGGACCCCTCTTCGAAGGCAACCCTGTGGGTGAAGGCACAACACGAAGGGGCACTGCCACCCCCGTGCATCGTCCGCAAAGACCCGCGGGTTCCACACACAGCTCGACGAGGGGCCTGAGACCCCCCGAGCAACTCGAGAGGCCAGCGGGGTTCCCTTCCTCAGACAAGACGAGGCCTGACTCTCCTGTCCCAACTCTGCAGGGACCCTGCGGTCGGAGTCCGAAACGCAGAGGAAGCCTGAGGTGCCTGCCTCCCCTCGAGGTGAGGCCCTCTTCCGTTGCGCCAGACCCAGCGGAGTCCCGAGGGGCCCCGCCACCTCCACAGGACCCCTCGCCTCTCAGAGGCACCCTGGGAAGTTCCCTAAGGTCCCCGGCAGAAGGCGAGGGACACGAGGGTTTCCCGCCGCCCCCCGACAAAGACCTCGAGAGTCCTTCTTCAACGCGTCTCGAGGCCCTAGTCCCCTCCCGTGACTCGAGAGCCAGGACGCGCTCCCCCTCGCCACGCGCATGGAGACCTGACTTCCCTGGCGCCGCACGAGAGGCTCCCTGAGATCCTCGTCGTGCCTCGGGAGAAAACCCCCACGGGCGCCGCAGCTCGAGGAAACCCCGGAGACGCCCCCGTCCTCGCGAGCTGAGGGCCTTCTTTTCCTGCATGGCCTGGAGAGCAATCCCGGGTCCTCTCTCCAAACGGAAGAGGAGGCTGGACTCCCTTGAGGCCGCTCAGGGGGCTCCAAGAGACCCGCGTCGCGACTCGAGAGGAGAGCGGAGTCCTTGGCTTCCCCTCGAGACGAGGCCTGACTCCCCGGGGGAGCCTGGAATGCAACCCCGAGATCCCTGCCTTCCCTGGAGAGGAAAATTAGGTCCCGGACACACGCTTAGGTGAGGTCTCTTAGGCCCTGCAGTGACTCGAGCGCCACCCCCAGCTTTCCCTCGCAACCCGAGGGGAAGATTGGGCTTCCCAGGGCCAACCCAAGGGGAAGGCTGAGATCCCCGTCGTAACTCGAGAATGCCGCCGCAACTCGAGAAAAACCACGTGGTTCCCACCGCTTGGCAAGATGAGGCCCTTGCCCGCGGCGGCGTCTCAAGGGAAGTCCCCTGTTCCGCCCTGAAGGGCGAGACGGTCCCTGACAGCCTTCCTGCGACCCCCAAAAGTCCCCCGACACGCCGGGTTCCCCCGAGGGGAACACCGAGGGTCCCGGCACCGCTTCCTCTGAGCCCCTTCTCCCCTCCTGATCGCGACAGGAGAGGCGATTCCCCTGCGTGGTCTGGAAGGGGTTCCCGGCCTTCCCGGCGCACCTCAGGATGAGGCCGGTCTCACGAGGAAATTCGAGACGAGCCACGTGGGTGGGGCCACAGGCCGAACGCCCCCGATTCCCCGGTCCGCTCTTGAGAAGGACCCGAGGCCCGGACCCCTCTTCGAAGGCAACCCTGTGGGTGAAGGCACAACACGAAGGGGCACTGCCACCCCCGTGCATCGTCCGCAAAGACCCGCGGGTTCCACACACAGCTCGACGAGGGGCCTGAGACCCCCCGAGCAACTCGAGAGGCCAGCGGGGTTCCCTTCCTCAGACAAGACGAGGCCTGACTCTCCTGTCCCAACTCTGCAGGGACCCTGCGGTCGGAGTCCGAAACGCAGAGGAAGCCTGAGGTGCCTGCCTCCCCTCGAGGTGAGGCCCTCTTCCGTTGCGCCAGACCCAGCGGAGTCCCGAGGGGCCCCGCCACCTCCACAGGATCCCTCGCCTCTCAGAGGCACCCTGGGAAGTTCCCTAAGGTCCCCGGCAGAAGGCGAGGGACACGAGGGTTTCCCGCCGCCCCCCGACAAAGACCTCGAGAGTCCTTCTTCAACGCGTCTCGAGGCCCTAGTCCCCTCCCGTGACTCGAGAGCCAGGACGCGCTCCCCCTCGCCACGCGCATGGAGACCTGACTTCCCTGGCGCCGCACGAGAGGCTCCCTGAGATCCTCGTCGTGCCTCGGGAGAAAACCCCCACGGGCGCCGCAGCTCGAGGAAACCCCTGAGACGCCCCCGTCCTCGCGAGCTGAGGGCCTTCTTTTCCTGCATGGCCTGGAGAGCAATCCCGGGTCCTCTCTCCAAACGGAAGAGGAGGCTGGACTCCCTTGAGGCCGCTCAGGGGGCTCCAAGAGACCCGCGTCGCGACTCGAGAGGAGAGCGGAGTCCTTGGCTTCCCCTCGAGACGAGGCCTGACTCCCCGGGGGAGCCTGGAATGCAACCCCGAGATCCCTGCCTTCCCTGGAGAGGAAAATTAGGTCCCGGACACACGCTTAGGTGAGGTCTCTTAGGCCCTGCAGTGACTCGAGCGCCACCCCCAGCTTTCCCTCGCAACCCGAGGGGAAGATTGGGCTTCCCAGGGCCAACCCAAGGGGAAGGCTGAGATCCCCGTCGTAAGTCGAGAATGCCGCCGCAACTCGAGAAAAACCACGTGGTTCCCACCGCTTGGCAAGATGAGGCCCTTGCCCGCGACGGCGTCTCAAGGGAAGTCCCCTGTTCCGCCCTGAAGGGCGAGACGGTCCCTGACAGCCTTCCTGCGACCCCCAAAAGTCCCCCGACACGCCGGGTTCCCCCGAGGGGAACACCGAGGGTCCCGGCACCGCTTCCTCTGAGCCCCTTCTCCCCTCCTGATCGCGACAGGAGAGGCGATTCCCCTGCGTGGTCTGGAAGGGGTTCCCGGCCTTCCCGGCGCACCTCAGGATGAGGCCGGTCTCACGAGGAAATTCGAGACGAGCCACGTGGGTGGGGCCACAGGCCGAACGCCCCCGATTCCCCGGTCCGCTCTTGAGAAGGACCCGAGGCCCGGACCCCTCTTCGAAGGCAACCCTGTGGGTGAAGGCACAACACGAAGGGGCACTGCCACCCCCGTGCATCGTCCGCAAAGACCCGCGGGTTCCACACACAGCTCGACGAGGGGCCTGAGACCCCCCGAGCAACTCGAGAGGCCAGCGGGGTTCCCTTCCTCAGACAAGACGAGGCCTGACTCTCCTGTCCCAACTCTGCAGGGACCCTGCGGTCGGAGTCCGAAACGCAGAGGAAGCCTGAGGTGCCTGCCTCCCCTCGAGGTGAGGCCCTCTTCCGTTGCGCCAGACCCAGCGGAGTCCCGAGGGGCCCCGCCACCTCCACAGGATCCCTCGCCTCTCAGAGGCACCCTGGGAAGTTCCCTAAGGTCCCCGGCAGAAGGCGAGGGACACGAGGGTTTCCCGCCGCCCCCCGACAAAGACCTCGAGAGTCCTTCTTCAACGCGTCTCGAGGCCCTAGTCCCCTCCCGTGACTCGAGAGCCAGGACGCGCTCCCCCTCGCCACGCGCATGGAGACCTGACTTCCCTGGCGCCGCACGAGAGGCTCCCTGAGATCCTCGTCGTGCCTCGGGAGAAAACCCCCACGGGCGCCGCAGCTCGAGGAAACCCCTGAGACGCCCCCGTCCTCGCGAGCTGAGGGCCTTCTTTTCCTGCATGGCCTGGAGAGCAATCCCGGGTCCTCTCTCCAAACGGAAGAGGAGGCTGGACTCCCTTGAGGCCGCTCAGGGGGCTCCAAGAGACCCGCGTCGCGACTCGAGAGGAGAGCGGAGTCCTTGGCTTCCCCTCGAGACGAGGCCTGACTCCCCGGGGGAGCCTGGAATGCAACCCCGAGATCCCTGCCTTCCCTGGAGAGGAAAATTAGGTCCCGGACACACGCTTAGGTGAGGTCTCTTAGGCCCTGCAGTGACTCGAGCGCCACCCCCAGCTTTCCCTCGCAACCCGAGGGGAAGATTGGGCTTCCCAGGGCCAACCCAAGGGGAAGGCTGAGATCCCCGTCGTAAGTCGAGAATGCCGCCGCAACTCGAGAAAAACCACGTGGTTCCCACCGCTTGGCAAGATGAGGCCCTTGCCCGCGACGGCGTCTCAAGGGAAGTCCCCTGTTCCGCCCTGAAGGGCGAGACGGTCCCTGACAGCCTTCCTGCGACCCCCAAAAGTCCCCCGACACGCCGGGTTCCCCCGAGGGGAACACCGAGGGTCCCGGCACCGCTTCCTCTGAGCCCCTTCTCCCCTCCTGATCGCGACAGGAGAGGCGATTCCCCTGCGTGGTCTGGAAGGGGTTCCCGGCCTTCCCGGCGCACCTCAGGATGAGGCCGGTCTCACGAGGAAATTCGAGACGAGCCACGTGGGTGGGGCCACAGGCCGAACGCCCCCGATTCCCCGGTCCGCTCTTGAGAAGGACCCGAGGCCCGGACCCCTCTTCGAAGGCAACCCTGTGGGTGAAGGCACAACACGAAGGGGCACTGCCACCCCCGTGCATCGTCCGCAAAGACCCGCGGGTTCCACACACAGCTCGACGAGGGGCCTGAGACCCCCTGAGCAACTCGAGAGGCCAGCGGGGTTCCCTTCCTCAGACAAGACGAGGCCTGACTCTCCTGTCCCAACTCTGCAGGGACCCTGCGGTCGGAGTCCGAAACGCAGAGGAAGCCTGAGGTGCCTGCCTCCCCTCGAGGTGAGGCCCTCTTCCGTTGCGCCAGACCCAGCGGAGTCCCGAGGGGCCCCGCCACCTCCACAGGATCCCTCGCCTCTCAGAGGCACCCTGGGAAGTTCCCTAAGGTCCCCGGCAGAAGGCGAGGGACACGAGGGTTTCCCGCCGCCCCCCGACAAAGACCTCGAGAGTCCTTCTTCAACGCGTCTCGAGGCCCTAGTCCCCTCCCGTGACTCGAGAGCCAGGACGCGCTCCCCCTCGCCACGCGCATGGAGACCTGACTTCCCTGGCGCCGCACGAGAGGCTCCCTGAGATCCTCGTCGTGCCTCGGGAGAAAACCCCCACGGGCGCCGCAGCTCGAGGAAACCCCTGAGACGCCCCCGTCCTCGCGAGCTGAGGGCCTTCTTTTCCTGCATGGCCTGGAGAGCAATCCCGGGTCCTCTCTCCAAACGGAAGAGGAGGCTGGACTCCCTTGAGGCCGCTCAGGGGGCTCCAAGAGACCCGCGTCGCGACTCGAGAGGAGAGCGGAGTCCTTGGCTTCCCCTCGAGACGAGGCCTGACTCCCCGGGGGAGCCTGGAATGCAACCCCGAGATCCCTGCCTTCCCTGGAGAGGAAAATTAGGTCCCGGACACACGCTTAGGTGAGGTCTCTTAGGCCCTGCAGTGACTCGAGCGCCACCCCCAGCTTTCCCTCGCAACCCGAGGGGAAGATTGGGCTTCCCAGGGCCAACCCAAGGGGAAGGCTGAGATCCCCGTCGTAACTCGAGAATGCCGCCGCAACTCGAGAAAAACCACGTGGTTCCCACCGCTTGGCAAGATGAGGCCCTTGCCCGCGACGGCGTCTCAAGGGAAGTCCCCTGTTCCGCCCTGAAGGCCGAGACGGTCCCTGACAGCCTTCCTGCGACCCCCAAATGTCCCCCGACACGCCGGGTTCCCCCGAGGGGAACACCGAGGGTCCCGGCACCGCTTCCTCTGAGCCCCTTCTCCCCTCCTGATCGCGACAGGAGAGGCGATTCCCCTGCGTGGTCTGGAAGGGGTTCCCGGCCTTCCCGGCGCACCTCAGGATGAGGCCGGTCTCACGAGGAAATTCGAGACGAGCCACGTGGGTGGGGCCACAGGCCGAACGCCCCCGATTCCCCGGTCCGCTCTTGAGAAGGACCCGAGGCCCGGACCCCTCTTCGAAGGCAACCCTGTGGGTGAAGGCACAACACGAAGGGGCACTGCCACCCCCGTGCATCGTCCGCAAAGACCCGCGGGTTCCACACACAGCTCGACGAGGGGCCTGAGACCCCCTGAGCAACTCGAGAGGCCAGCGGGGTTCCCTTCCTCAGACAAGACGAGGCCTGACTCTCCTGTCCCAACTCTGCAGGGACCCTGCGGTCGGAGTCCGAAACGCAGAGGAAGCCTGAGGTGCCTGCCTCCCCTCGAGGTGAGGCCCTCTTCCGTTGCGCCAGACCCAGCGGAGTCCCGAGGGGCCCCGCCACCTCCACAGGATCCCTCGCCTCTCAGAGGCACCCTGGGAAGTTCCCTAAGGTCCCCGGCAGAAGGCGAGGGACACGAGGGTTTCCCGCCGCCCCCCGACAAAGACCTCGAGAGTCCTTCTTCAACGCGTCTCGAGGCCCTAGTCCCCTCCCGTGACTCGAGAGCCAGGACGCGCTCCCCCTCGCCACGCGCATGGAGACCTGACTTCCCTGGCGCCGCACGAGAGGCTCCCTGAGATCCTCGTCGTGCCTCGGGAGAAAACCCCCACGGGCGCCGCAGCTCGAGGAAACCCCTGAGACGCCCCCGTCCTCGCGAGCTGAGGGCCTTCTTTTCCTGCATGGCCTGGAGAGCAATCCCGGGTCCTCTCTCCAAACGGAAGAGGAGGCTGGACTCCCTTGAGGCCGCTCAGGGGGCTCCAAGAGACCCGCGTCGCGACTCGAGAGGAGAGCGGAGTCCTTGGCTTCCCCTCGAGACGAGGCCTGACTCCCCGGGGGAGCCTGGAATGCAACCCCGAGATCCCTGCCTTCCCTGGAGAGGAAAATTAGGTCCCGGACACACGCTTAGGTGAGGTCTCTTAGGCCCTGCAGTGACTCGAGCGCCACCCCCAGCTTTCCCTCGCAACCCGAGGGGAAGATTGGGCTTCCCAGGGCCAACCCAAGGGGAAGGCTGAGATCCCCGTCGTAACTCGAGAATGCCGCCGCAACTCGAGAAAAACCACGTGGTTCCCACCGCTTGGCAAGATGAGGCCCTTGCCCGCGACGGCGTCTCAAGGGAAGTCCCCTGTTCCGCCCTGAAGGGCGAGACGGTCCCTGACAGCCTTCCTGCGACCCCCAAAAGTCCCCCGACACGCCGGGTTCCCCCGAGGGGAACACCGAGGGTCCCGGCACCGCTTCCTCTGAGCCCCTTCTCCCCTCCTGATCGCGACAGGAGAGGCGATTCCCCTGCGTGGTCTGGAAGGGGTTCCCGGCCTTCCCGGCGCACCTCAGGATGAGGCCGGTCTCACGAGGAAATTCGAGACGAGCCACGTGGGTGGGGCCACAGGCCGAACGCCCCCGATTCCCCGGTCCGCTCTTGAGAAGGACCCGAGGCCCGGACCCCTCTTCGAAGGCAACCCTGTGGGTGAAGGCACAACACGAAGGGGCACTGCCACCCCCGTGCATCGTCCGCAAAGACCCGCGGGTTCCACACACAGCTCGACGAGGGGCCTGAGACCCCCTGAGCAACTCGAGAGGCCAGCGGGGTTCCCTTCCTCAGACAAGACGAGGCCTGACTCTCCTGTCCCAACTCTGCAGGGACCCTGCGGTCGGAGTCCGAAACGCAGAGGAAGCCTGAGGTGCCTGCCTCCCCTCGAGGTGAGGCCCTCTTCCGTTGCGCCAGACCCAGCGGAGTCCCGAGGGGCCCCGCCACCTCCACAGGATCCCTCGCCTCTCAGAGGCACCCTGGGAAGTTCCCTAAGGTCCCCGGCAGAAGGCGAGGGACACGAGGGTTTCCCGCCGCCCCCCGACAAAGACCTCGAGAGTCCTTCTTCAACGCGTCTCGAGGCCCTAGTCCCCTCCCGTGACTCGAGAGCCAGGACGCGCTCCCCCTCGCCACGCGCATGGAGACCTGACTTCCCTGGCGCCGCACGAGAGGCTCCCTGAGATCCTCGTCGTGCCTCGGGAGAAAACCCCCACGGGCGCCGCAGCTCGAGGAAACCCCTGGGACGCCCCCGTCCTCGCGAGCTGAGGGCCTTCTTTTCCTGCATGGCCTGGAGAGCAATCCCGGGTCCTCTCTCCAAACGGAAGAGGAGGCTGGACTCCCTTGAGGCCGCTCAGGGGGCTCCAAGAGACCCGCGTCGCGACTCGAGAGGAGAGCGGAGTCCTTGGCTTCCCCTCGAGACGAGGCCTGACTCCCCGGGGGAGCCTGGAATGCAACCCCGAGATCCCTGCCTTCCCTGGAGAGGAAAATTAGGTCCCGGACACACGCTTAGGTGAGGTCTCTTAGGCCCTGCAGTGACTCGAGCGCCACCCCCAGCTTTCCCTCGCAACCCGAGGGGAAGATTGGGCTTCCCAGGGCCAACCCAAGGGGAAGGCTGAGATCCCCGTCGTAACTCGAGAATGCCGCCGCAACTCGAGAAAAACCACGTGGTTCCCACCGCTTGGCAAGATGAGGCCCTTGCCCGCGGCGGCGTCTCAAGGGAAGTCCCCTGTTCCGCCCTGAAGGGCGAGACGGTCCCTGACAGCCTTCCTGCGACCCCCAAAAGTCCCCCGACACGCCGGGTTCCCCCGAGGGGAACACCGAGGGTCCCGGCACCGCTTCCTCTGAGCCCCTTCTCCCCTCCTGATCGCGACAGGAGAGGCGATTCCCCTGCGTGGTCTGGAAGGGGTTCCCGGCCTTCCCGGCGCACCTCAGGATGAGGCCGGTCTCACGAGGAAATTCGAGACGAGCCACGTGGGTGGGGCCACAGGCCGAACGCCCCCGATTCCCCGGTCCGCTCTTGAGAAGGACCCGAGGCCCGGACCCCTCTTCGAAGGCAACCCTGTGGGTGAAGGCACAACACGAAGGGGCACTGCCACCCCCGTGCATCGTCCGCAAAGACCCGCGGGTTCCACACACAGCTCGACGAGGGGCCTGAGACCCCCTGAGCAACTCGAGAGGCCAGCGGGGTTCCCTTCCTCAGACAAGACGAGGCCTGACTCTCCTGTCCCAACTCTGCAGGGACCCTGCGGTCGGAGTCCGAAACGCAGAGGAAGCCTGAGGTGCCTGCCTCCCCTCGAGGTGAGGCCCTCTTCCGTTGCGCCAGACCCAGCGGAGTCCCGAGGGGCCCCGCCACCTCCACAGGATCCCTCGCCTCTCAGAGGCACCCTGGGAAGTTCCCTAAGGTCCCCGGCAGAAGGCGAGGGACACGAGGGTTTCCCGCCGCCCCCCCGACAAAGACCTCGAGAGTCCTTCTTCAACGCGTCTCGAGGCCCTAGTCCCCTCCCGTGACTCGAGAGCCAGGACGCGCTCCCCCTCGCCACGCGCATGGAGACCTGACTTCCCTGGCGCCGCACGAGAGGCTCCCTGAGATCCTCGTCGTGCCTCGGGAGAAAACCCCCACGGGCGCCGCAGCTCGAGGAAACCCCTGAGACGCCCCCGTCCTCGCGAGCTGAGGGCCTTCTTTTCCTGCATGGCCTGGAGAGCAATCCCGGGTCCTCTCTCCAAACGGAAGAGGAGGCTGGACTCCCTTGAGGCCGCTCAGGGGGCTCCAAGAGACCCGCGTCGCGACTCGAGAGGAGAGCGGAGTCCTTGGCTTCCCCTCGAGACGAGGCCTGACTCCCCGGGGGAGCCTGGAATGCAACCCCGAGATCCCTGCCTTCCCTGGAGAGGAAAATTAGGTCCCGGACACACGCTTAGGTGAGGTCTCTTAGGCCCTGCAGTGACTCGAGCGCCACCCCCAGCTTTCCCTCGCAACCCGAGGGGAAGATTGGGCTTCCCAGGGCCAACCCAAGGGGAAGGCTGAGATCCCCGTCGTAACTCGAGAATGCCGCCGCAACTCGAGAAAAACCACGTGGTTCCCACCGCTTGGCAAGATGAGGCCCTTGCCCGCGACGGCGTCTCAAGGGAAGTCCCCTGTTCCGCCCTGAAGGGCGAGACGGTCCCTGACAGCCTTCCTGCGACCCCCAAAAGTCCCCCGACACGCCGGGTTCCCCCGAGGGGAACACCGAGGGTCCCGGCACCGCTTCCTCTGAGCCCCTTCTCCCCTCCTGATCGCGACAGGAGAGGCGATTCCCCTGCGTGGTCTGGAAGGGGTTCCCGGCCTTCCCGGCGCACCTCAGGATGAGGCCGGTCTCACGAGGAAATTCGAGACGAGCCACGTGGGTGGGGCCACAGGCCGAACGCCCCCGATTCCCCGGTCCGCTCTTGAGAAGGACCCGAGGCCCGGACCCCTCTTCGAAGGCAACCCTGTGGGTGAAGGCACAACACGAAGGGGCACTGCCACCCCCGTGCATCGTCCGCAAAGACCCGCGGGTTCCACACACAGCTCGACGAGGGGCCTGAGACCCCCTGAGCAACTCGAGAGGCCAGCGGGGTTCCCTTCCTCAGACAAGACGAGGCCTGACTCTCCTGTCCCAACTCTGCAGGGACCCTGCGGTCGGAGTCCGAAACGCAGAGGAAGCCTGAGGTGCCTGCCTCCCCTCGAGGTGAGGCCCTCTTCCGTTGCGCCAGACCCAGCGGAGTCCCGAGGGGCCCCGCCACCTCCACAGGATCCCTCGCCTCTCAGAGGCACCCTGGGAAGTTCCCTAAGGTCCCCGGCAGAAGGCGAGGGACACGAGGGTTTCCCGCCGCCCCCCGACAAAGACCTCGAGAGTCCTTCTTCAACGCGTCTCGAGGCCCTAGTCCCCTCCCGTGACTCGAGAGCCAGGACGCGCTCCCCCTCGCCACGCGCATGGAGACCTGACTTCCCTGGCGCCGCACGAGAGGCTCCCTGAGATCCTCGTCGTGCCTCGGGAGAAAACCCCCACGGGCGCCGCAGCTCGAGGAAACCCCTGAGACGCCCCCGTCCTCGCGAGCTGAGGGCCTTCTTTTCCTGCATGGCCTGGAGAGCAATCCCGGGTCCTCTCTCCAAACGGAAGAGGAGGCTGGACTCCCTTGAGGCCGCTCAGGGGGCTCCAAGAGACCCGCGTCGCGACTCGAGAGGAGAGCGGAGTCCTTGGCTTCCCCTCGAGACGAGGCCTGACTCCCCGGGGGAGCCTGGAATGCAACCCCGAGATCCCTGCCTTCCCTGGAGAGGAAAATTAGGTCCCGGACACACGCTTAGGTGAGGTCTCTTAGGCCCTGCAGTGACTCGAGCGCCACCCCCAGCTTTCCCTCGCAACCCGAGGGGAAGATTGGGCTTCCCAGGGCCAACCCAAGGGGAAGGCTGAGATCCCCGTCGTAACTCGAGAATGCCGCCGCAACTCGAGAAAAACCACGTGGTTCCCACCGCTTGGCAAGATGAGGCCCTTGCCCGCGACGGCGTCTCAAGGGAAGTCCCCTGTTCCGCCCTGAAGGGCGAGACGGTCCCTGACAGCCTTCCTGCGACCCCCAAAAGTCCCCCGACACGCCGGGTTCCCCCGAGGGGAACACCGAGGGTCCCGGCACCGCTTCCTCTGAGCCCCTTCTACCCTCCTGATCGCGACAGGAGAGGCGATTCCCCTGCGTGGTCTGGAAGGGGTTCCCGGCCTTCCCGGCGCACCTCAGGATGAGGCCGGTCTCACGAGGAAATTCGAGACGAGCCACGTGGGTGGGGCCACAGGCCGAACGCCCCCGATTCCCCGGTCCGCTCTTGAGAAGGACCCGAGGCCCGGACCCCTCTTCGAAGGCAACCCTGTGGGTGAAGGCACAACACGAAGGGGCACTGCCACCCCCGTGCATCGTCCGCAAAGACCCGCGGGTTCCACACACAGCTCGACGAGGGGCCTGAGACCCCCTGAGCAACTCGAGAGGCCAGCGGGGTTCCCTTCCTCAGACAAGACGAGGCCTGACTCTCCTGTCCCAACTCTGCAGGGACCCTGCGGTCGGAGTCCGAAACGCAGAGGAAGCCTGAGGTGCCTGCCTCCCCTCGAGGTGAGGCCCTCTTCCGTTGCGCCAGACCCAGCGGAGTCCCGAGGGGCCCCGCCACCTCCACAGGATCCCTCGCCTCTCAGAGGCACCCTGGGAAGTTCCCTAAGGTCCCCGGCAGAAGGCGAGGGACACGAGGGTTTCCCGCCGCCCCCCGACAAAGACCTCGAGAGTCCTTCTTCAACGCGTCTCGAGGCCCTAGTCCCCTCCCGTGACTCGAGAGCCAGGACGCGCTCCCCCTCGCCACGCGCATGGAGACCTGACTTCCCTGGCGCCGCACGAGAGGCTCCCTGAGATCCTCGTCGTGCCTCGGGAGAAAACCCCCACGGGCGCCGCAGCTCGAGGAAACCCCTGAGACGCCCCCGTCCTCGCGAGCTGAGGGCCTTCTTTTCCTGCATGGCCTGGAGAGCAATCCCGGGTCCTCTCTCCAAACGGAAGAGGAGGCTGGACTCCCTTGAGGCCGCTCAGGGGGCTCCAAGAGACCCGCGTCGCGACTCGAGAGGAGAGCGGAGTCCTTGGCTTCCCCTCGAGACGAGGCCTGACTCCCCGGGGGAGCCTGGAATGCAACCCCGAGATCCCTGCCTTCCCTGGAGAGGAAAATTAGGTCCCGGACACACGCTTAGGTGAGGTCTCTTAGGCCCTGCAGTGACTCGAGCGCCACCCCCAGCTTTCCCTCGCAACCCGAGGGGAAGATTGGGCTTCCCAGGGCCAACCCAAGGGGAAGGCTGAGATCCCCGTCGTAACTCGAGAATGCCGCCGCAACTCGAGAAAAACCACGTGGTTCCCACCGCTTGGCAAGATGAGGCCCTTGCCCGCGACGGCGTCTCAAGGGAAGTCCCCTGTTCCGCCCTGAAGGGCGAGACGGTCCCTGACAGCCTTCCTGCGACCCCCAAAAGTCCCCCGACACGCCGGGTTCCCCCGAGGGGAACACCGAGGGTCCCGGCACCGCTTCCTCTGAGCCCCTTCTCCCCTCCTGATCGCGACAGGAGAGGCGATTCCCCTGCGTGGTCTGGAAGGGGTTCCCGGCCTTCCCGGCGCACCTCAGGATGAGGCCGGTCTCACGAGGAAATTCGAGACGAGCCACGTGGGTGGGGCCACAGGCCGAACGCCCCCGATTCCCCGGTCCGCTCTTGAGAAGGACCCGAGGCCCGGACCCCTCTTCGAAGGCAACCCTGTGGGTGAAGGCACAACACGAAGGGGCACTGCCACCCCCGTGCATCGTCCGCAAAGACCCGCGGGTTCCACACACAGCTCGACGAGGGGCCTGAGACCCCCTGAGCAACTCGAGAGGCCAGCGGGGTTCCCTTCCTCAGACAAGACGAGGCCTGACTCTCCTGTCCCAACTCTGCAGGGACCCTGCGGTCGGAGTCCGAAACGCAGAGGAAGCCTGAGGTGCCTGCCTCCCCTCGAGGTGAGGCCCTCTTCCGTTGCGCCAGACCCAGCGGAGTCCCGAGGGGCCCCGCCACCTCCACAGGATCCCTCGCCTCTCAGAGGCACCCTGGGAAGTTCCCTAAGGTGCCCGGCAGAAGGCGAGGGACACGAGGGTTTCCCGCCGCCCCCCGACAAAGACCTCGAGAGTCCTTCTTCAACGCGTCTCGAGGCCCTAGTCCCCTCCCGTGACTCGAGAGCCAGGACGCGCTCCCCCTCGCCACGCGCATGGAGACCTGACTTCCCTGGCGCCGCACGAGAGGCTCCCTGAGATCCTCGTCGTGCCTCGGGAGAAAACCCCCCACGGGCGCCGCAGTTCGAGGAAACCCCTGAGACGCCCCCGTCCTCGCGAGCTGAGGGCCTTCTTTTCCTGCATGGCCTGGAGAGCAATCCCGGGTCCTCTCTCCAAACGGAAGAGGAGGCTGGACTCCCTTGAGGCCGCTCAGGGGGCTCCAAGAGACCCGCGTCGCGACTCGAGAGGAGAGCGGAGTCCTTGGCTTCCCCTCGAGACGAGGCCTGACTCCCCGGGGGAGCCTGGAATGCAACCCCGAGATCCCTGCCTTCCCTGGAGAGGAAAATTAGGTCCCGGACACACGCTTAGGTGAGGTCTCTTAGGCCCTGCAGTGACTCGAGCGCCACCCCCAGCTTTCCCTCGCAACCCGAGGGGAAGATTGGGCTTCCCAGGGCCAACCCAAGGGGAAGGCTGAGATCCCCGTCGTAACTCGAGAATGCCGCCGCAACTCGAGAAAAACCACGTGGTTCCCACCGCTTGGCAAGATGAGGCCCTTGCCCGCGACGGCGTCTCAAGGGAAGTCCCCTGTTCCGCCCTGAAGGGCGAGACGGTCCCTGACAGCCTTCCTGCGACCCCCAAAAGTCCCCCGACACGCCGGCTTCCCCCGAGGGGAACACCGAGGGTCCCGGCACCGCTTCCTCTGAGCCCCTTCTCCCCTCCTGATCGCGACAGGAGAGGCGATTCCCCTGCGTGGTCTGGAAGGGGTTCCCGGCCTTCCCGGCGCACCTCAGGATGAGGCCGGTCTCACGAGGAAATTCGAGACGAGCCACGTGGGTGGGGCCACAGGCCGAACGCCCCCGATTCCCCGGTCCGCCCTTGAGAAGGACCCGAGGCCCGGACCCCTCTTCGAAGGCAACCCTGTGGGTGAAGGCACAACACGAAGGGGCACTGCCACCCCCGTGCATCGTCCGCAAAGACCCGCGGGTTCCACACACAGCTCGACGAGGGGCCTGAGACCCCCTGAGCAACTCGAGAGGCCAGCGGGGTTCCCTTCCTCAGACAAGACGAGGCCTGACTCTCCTGTCCCAACTCTGCAGGGACCCTGCGGTCGGAGTCCGAAACGCAGAGGAAGCCTGAGGTGCCTGCCTCCCCTCGAGGTGAGGCCCTCTTCCGTTGCGCCAGACCCAGCGGAGTCCCGAGGGGCCCCGCCACCTCCACAGGATCCCTCGCCTCTCAGAGGCACCCTGGGAAGTTCCCTAAGGTCCCCGGCAGAAGGCGAGGGACACGAGGGTTTCCCGCCGCCCCCCGACAAAGACCTCGAGAGTCCTTCTTCAACGCGTCTCGAGGCCCTAGTCCCCTCCCGTGACTCGAGAGCCAGGACGCGCTCCCCCTCGCCACGCGCATGGAGACCTGACTTCCCTGGCGCCGCACGAGAGGCTCCCTGAGATCCTCGTCGTGCCTCGGGAGAAAACCCCCACGGGCGCCGCAGCTCGAGGAAACCCCTGAGACGCCCCCGTCCTCGCGAGCTGAGGGCCTTCTTTTCCTGCATGGCCTGGAGAGCAATCCCGGGTCCTCTCTCCAAACGGAAGAGGAGGCTGGACTCCCTTGAGGCCGCTCAGGGGGCTCCAAGAGACCCGCGTCGCGACTCGAGAGGAGAGCGGAGTCCTTGGCTTCCCCTCGAGACGAGGCCTGACTCCCCGGGGGAGCCTGGAATGCAACCCCGAGATCCCTGCCTTCCCTGGAGAGGAAAATTAGGTCCCGGACACACGCTTAGGTGAGGTCTCTTAGGCCCTGCAGTGACTCGAGCGCCACCCCCAGCTTTCCCTCGCAACCCGAGGGGAAGATTGGGCTTCCCAGGGCCAACCCAAGGGGAAGGCTGAGATCCCCGTCGTAAGTCGAGAATGCCGCCGCAACTCGAGAAAAACCACGTGGTTCCCACCGCTTGGCAAGATGAGGCCCTTGCCCGCGGCGGCGTCTCAAGGGAAGTCCCCTGTTCCGCCCTGAAGGGCGAGACGGTCCCTGACAGCCTTCCTGCGACCCCCAAAAGTCCCCCGACACGCCGGGTTCCCCCGAGGGGAACACCGAGGGTCCCGGCACCGCTTCCTCTGAGCCCCTTCTCCCCTCCTGATCGCGACAGGAGAGGCGATTCCCCTGCGTGGTCTGGAAGGGGTTCCCGGCCTTCCCGGCGCACCTCAGGATGAGGCCGGTCTCACGAGGAAATTCGAGACGAGCCACGTGGGTGGGGCCACAGGCCGAACGCCCCCGATTCCCCGGTCCGCTCTTGAGAAGGACCCGAGGCCCGGACCCCTCTTCGAAGGCAACCCTGTGGGTGAAGGCACAACACGAAGGGGCACTGCCACCCCCGTGCATCGTCCGCAAAGACCCGCGGGTTCCACACACAGCTCGACGAGGGGCCTGAGACCCCCTGAGCAACTCGAGAGGCCAGCGGGGTTCCCTTCCTCAGACAAGACGAGGCCTGACTCTCCTGTCCCAACTCTGCAGGGACCCTGCGGTCGGAGTCCGAAACGCAGAGGAAGCCTGAGGTGCCTGCCTCCCCTCGAGGTGAGGCCCTCTTCCGTTGCGCCAGACCCAGCGGAGTCCCGAGGGGCCCCGCCACCTCCACAGGATCCCTCGCCTCTCAGAGGCACCCTGGGAAGTTCCCTAAGGTCCCCGGCAGAAGGCGAGGGACACGAGGGTTTCCCGCCGCCCCCCGACAAAGACCTCGAGAGTCCTTCTTCAACGCGTCTCGAGGCCCTAGTCCCCTCCCGTGACTCGAGAGCCAGGACGCGCTCCCCCTCGCCACGCGCATGGAGACCTGACTTCCCTGGCGCCGCACGAGAGGCTCCCTGAGATCCTCGTCGTGCCTCGGGAGAAAACCCCCACGGGCGCCGCAGCTCGAGGAAACCCCTGAGACGCCCCCGTCCTCGCGAGCTGAGGGCCTTCTTTTCCTGCATGGCCTGGAGAGCAATCCCGGGTCCTCTCTCCAAACGGAAGAGGAGGCTGGACTCCCTTGAGGCCGCTCAGGGGGCTCCAAGAGACCCGCGTCGCGACTCGAGAGGAGAGCGGAGTCCTTGGCTTCCCCTCGAGACGAGGCCTGACTCCCCGGGGGAGCCTGGAATGCAACCCCGAGATCCCTGCCTTCCCTGGAGAGGAAAATTAGGTCCCGGACACACGCTTAGGTGAGGTCTCTTAGGCCCTGCAGTGACTCGAGCGCCACCCCCAGCTTTCCCTCGCAACCCGAGGGGAAGATTGGGCTTCCCAGGGCCAAGCCAAGGGGAAGGCTGAGATCCCCGTCGTAACTCGAGAATGCCGCCGCAACTCGAGAAAAACCACGTGGTTCCCACCGCTTGGCAAGATGAGGCCCTTGCCCGCGACGGCGTCTCAAGGGAAGTCCCCTGTTCCGCCCTGAAGGGCGAGACGGTCCCTGACAGCCTTCCTGCGACCCCCAAAAGTCCCCCGACACGCCGGGTTCCCCCGAGGGGAACACCGAGGGTCCCGGCACCGCTTCCTCTGAGCCCCTTCTCCCCTCCTGATCGCGACAGGAGAGGCGATTCCCCTGCGTGGTCTGGAAGGGGTTCCCGGCCTTCCCGGCGCACCTCAGGATGAGGCCGGTCTCACGAGGAAATTCGAGACGAGCCACGTGGGTGGGGCCACAGGCCGAACGCCCCCGATTCCCCGGTCCGCTCTTGAGAAGGACCCGAGGCCCGGACCCCTCTTCGAAGGCAACCCTGTGGGTGAAGGCACAACACGAAGGGGCACTGCCACCCCCGTGCATCGTCCGCAAAGACCCGCGGGTTCCACACACAGCTCGACGAGGGGCCTGAGACCCCCTGAGCAACTCGAGAGGCCAGCGGGGTTCCCTTCCTCAGACAAGACGAGGCCTGACTCTCCTGTCCCAACTCTGCAGGGACCCTGCGGTCGGAGTCCGAAACGCAGAGGAAGCCTGAGGTGCCTGCCTCCCCTCGAGGTGAGGCCCTCTTCCGTTGCGCCAGACCCAGCGGAGTCCCGAGGGGCCCCGCCACCTCCACAGGATCCCTCGCCTCTCAGAGGCACCTGGGAAGTTCCCTAAGGTCCCCGGCAGAAGGCGAGGGACACGAGGGTTTCCCGCCGCCCCCCGACAAAGACCTCGAGAGTCCTTCTTCAACGCGTCTCGAGGCCCTAGTCCCCTCCCGTGACTCGAGAGCCAGGACGCGCTCCCCCTCGCCACGCGCATGGAGACCTGACTTCCCTGGCGCCGCACGAGAGGCTCCCTGAGATCCTCGTCGTGCCTCGGGAGAAAACCCCCACGGGCGCCGCAGCTCGAGGAAACCCCTGAGACGCCCCCGTCCTCGCGAGCTGAGGGCCTTCTTTTCCTGCATGGCCTGGAGAGCAATCCCGGGTCCTCTCTCCAAACGGAAGAGGAGGCTGGACTCCCTTGAGGCCGCTCAGGGGGCTCCAAGAGACCCGCGTCGCGACTCGAGAGGAGAGCGGAGTCCTTGGCTTCCCCTCGAGACGAGGCCTGACTCCCCGGGGGAGCCTGGAATGCAACCCCGAGATCCCTGCCTTCCCTGGAGAGGAAAATTAGGTCCCGGACACACGCTTAGGTGAGGTCTCTTAGGCCCTGCAGTGACTCGAGCGCCACCCCCAGCTTTCCCTCGCAACCCGAGGGGAAGATTGGGCTTCCCAGGGCCAACCCAAGGGGAAGGCTGAGATCCCCGTCGTAACTCGAGAATGCCGCCGCAACTCGAGAAAAACCACGTGGTTCCCACCGCTTGGCAAGATGAGGCCCTTGCCCGCGACGGCGTCTCAAGGGAAGTCCCCTGTTCCGCCCTGAAGGGCGAGACGGTCCCTGACAGCCTTCCTGCGACCCCCCAAAAGTCCCCCGACACGCCGGGTTCCCCCGAGGGGAACACCGAGGGTCCCGGCACCGCTTCCTCTGAGCCCCTTCTCCCCTCCTGATCGCGACAGGAGAGGCGATTCCCCTGCGTGGTCTGGAAGGGGTTCCCGGCCTTCCCGGCGCACCTCAGGATGAGGCCGGTCTCACGAGGAAATTCGAGACGAGCCACGTGGGTGGGGCCACAGGCCGAACGCCCCCGATTCCCCGGTCCGCTCTTGAGAAGGACCCGAGGCCCGGACCCCTCTTCGAAGGCAACCCTGTGGGTGAAGGCACAACACGAAGGGGCACTGCCACCCCCGTGCATCGTCCGCAAAGACCCGCGGGTTCCACACACAGCTCGACGAGGGGCCTGAGACCCCCCGAGCAACTCGAGAGGCCAGCGGGGTTCCCTTCCTCAGACAAGACGAGGCCTGACTCTCCTGTCCCAACTCTGCAGGGACCCTGCGGTCGGAGTCCGAAACGCAGAGGAAGCCTGAGGTGCCTGCCTCCCCTCGAGGTGAGGCCCTCTTCCGTTGCGCCAGACCCAGCGGAGTCCCGAGGGGCCCCGCCACCTCCACAGGATCCCTCGCCTCTCAGAGGCACCCTGGGAAGTTCCCTAAGGTCCCCGGCAGAAGGCGAGGGACACGAGGGTTTCCCGCCGCCCCCCGACAAAGACCTCGAGAGTCCTTCTTCAACGCGTCTCGAGGCCCTAGTCCCCTCCCGTGACTCGAGAGCCAGGACGCGCTCCCCCTCGCCACGCGCATGGAGACCTGACTTCCCTGGCGCCGCACGAGAGGCTCCCTGAGATCCTCGTCGTGCCTCGGGAGAAAACCCCCACGGGCGCCGCAGCTCGAGGAAACCCTGAGACGCCCCCGTCCTCGCGAGCTGAGGGCCTTCTTTTCCTGCATGGCCTGGAGAGCAATCCCGGGTCCTCTCTCCAAACGGAAGAGGAGGCTGGACTCCCTTGAGGCCGCTCAGGGGGCTCCAAGAGACCCGCGTCGCGACTCGAGAGGAGAGCGGAGTCCTTGGCTTCCCCTCGAGACGAGGCCTGACTCCCCGGGGGAGCCTGGAATGCAACCCCGAGATCCCTGCCTTCCCTGGAGAGGAAAATTAGGTCCCGGACACACGCTTAGGTGAGGTCTCTTAGGCCCTGCAGTGACTCGAGCGCCACCCCCAGCTTTCCCTCTCCCTCGCAACCCGAGGGGAAGATTGGGCTTCCCAGGGCCAACCCAAGGGGAAGGCTGAGATCCCCGTCGTAACTCGAGAATGCCGCCGCAACTCGAGAAAAACCACGTGGTTCCCACCGCTTGGCAAGATGAGGCCCTTGCCCGCGACGGCGTCTCAAGGGAAGTCCCCTGTTCCGCCCTGAAGGGCGAGACGGTCCCTGACAGCCTTCCTGCGACCCCCAAAAGCCCCCCGACACGCCGGGTTCCCCCGAGGGGAACACCGAGGGTCCCGGCACCGCTTCCTCTGAGCCCTTCTCCCCTCCTGATCGCGACAGGAGAGGCGATTCCCCTGCGTGGTCTGGAAGGGGTTCCCGGCCTTCCCGGCGCACCTCAGGATGAGGCCGGTCTCACGAGGAAATTCGAGACGAGCCACGTGGGTGGGGCCACAGGCCGAACGCCCCCGATTCCCCGGTCCGCTCTTGAGAAGGACCCGAGGCCCGGACCCCTCTTCGAAGGCAACCCTGTGGGTGAAGGCACAACACGAAGGGGCACTGCCACCCCCGTGCATCGTCCGCAAAGACCCGCGGGTTCCACACACAGCTCGACGAGGGGCCTGAGACCCCCCGAGCAACTCGAGAGGCCAGCGGGGTTCCCTTCCTCAGACAAGACGAGGGGCCTGACTCTCCTGTCCCAACTCTGCAGGGACCCTGCGGTCGGAGTCCGAAACGCAGAGGAAGCCTGAGGTGCCTGCCTCCCCTCGAGGTGAGGCCCTCTTCCGTTGCGCCAGACCCAGCGGAGTCCCGAGGGGCCCCGCCACCTCCACAGGATCCCTCGCCTCTCAGAGGCACCCTGGGAAGTTCCCTAAGGTCCCCGGCAGAAGGCGAGGGACACGAGGGTTTCCCGCCGCCCCCCGACAAAGACCTCGAGAGTCCTTCTTCAACGCGTCTCGAGGCCCTAGTCCCCTCCCGTGACTCGAGAGCCAGGACGCGCTCCCCCTCGCCACGCGCATGGAGACCTGACTTCCCTGGCGCCGCACGAGAGGCTCCCTGAGATCCTCGTCGTGCCTCGGGAGAAAACCCCCACGGGCGCCGCAGCTCGAGGAAACCCCTGAGACGCCCCCGTCCTCGCGAGCTGAGGGCCTTCTTTTCCTGCATGGCCTGGAGAGCAATCCCGGGTCCTCTCTCCAAACGGAAGAGGAGGCTGGACTCCCTTGGAGGCCGCTCAGGGGGCTCCAAGAGACCCGCGTCGCGACTCGAGAGGAGAGCGGAGTCCTTGGCTTCCCCTCGAGACGAGGCCTGACTCCCCGGGGGAGCCTGGAATGCAACCCCGAGATCCCTGCCTTCCCTGGAGAGGAAAATTAGGTCCCGGACACACGTTTAGGTGAGGTCTCTTAGGCCCTGCAGTGACTCGAGCGCCACCCCCAGCTTTCCCTCGCAACCCGAGGGGAAGATTGGGCTTCCCAGGGCCAAGCCAAGGGAAGGCTGAGATCCCCGTCGTAACTCGAGAATGCCGCCGCAACTCGAGAAAAACCACGTGGTTCCCACCGCTTGGCAAGATGAGGCCCTTGCCCGCGACGGCGTCTCAAGGGAAGTCCCCTGTTCCGCCCTGAAGGGCGAGACGGTCCCTGACAGCCTTCCTGCGACCCCCAAAAGCCCCCCGACACGCCGGGTTCCCCCGAGGGGAACACCGAGGGTCCCGGCACCGCTTCCTCTGAGCCCCTTCTCCCCTCCTGATCGCGACAGGAGAGGCGATTCCCCTGCGTGGTCTGGAAGGGGTTCCCGGCCTTCCCGGCGCACCTCAGGATGAGGCCGGTCTCACGAGGAAATTCGAGACGAGCCACGTGGGTGGGGCCAACAGGCCGAACGCCCCCGATTCCCCGGTCCGCTCTTGAGAAGGACCCGAGGCCCGGACCCCTCTTCGAAGGCAACCCTGTGGGTGAAGGCACAACACGAAGGGGCACTGCCACCCCCGTGCATCGTCCGCAAAGACCCGCGGGTTCCACACACAGCTCGACGAGGGGCCTGAGACCCCCTGAGCAACTCGAGAGGCCAGCGGGGTTCCCTTCCTCAGACAAGACGAGGCCTGACTCTCCTGTCCCAACTCTGCAGGGACCCTGCGGTCGGCGTCCGAAACGCAGAGGAAGCCTGAGGTGCCTGCCTCCCCTCGAGGTGAGGCCCTCTTCCGTTGCGCCAGACCCAGCGGAGTCCCGAGGGGCCCCGCCACCTCCACAGGATCCCTCGCCTCTCAGAGGCACCCTGGGAAGTTCCCTAAGGTCCCCGGCAGAAGGCGAGGGACACGAGGGTTTCCCGCCGCCCCCCGACAAAGACCTCGAGAGTCCTTCTTCAACGCGTCTCGAGGCCCTAGTCCCCTCCCGTGACTCGAGAGCCAGGACGCGCTCCCCCTCGCCACGCGCATGGAGACCTGACTTCCCTGGCGCCGCACGAGAGGCTCCCTGAGATCCTCGTCGTGCCTCGGGAGAAAACCCCCACGGGCGCCGCAGCTCGAGGAAACCCCTGAGACGCCCCCGTCCTCGCGAGCTGAGGGCCTTCTTTTCCTGCATGGCCTGGAGAGCAATCCCGGGTCCTCTCTCCAAACAGAAGAGGAGGCTGGACTCCCTTGAGGCCGCTCAGGGGGCTCCAAGAGACCCGCGTCGCGACTCGAGAGGAGAGCGGAGTCCTTGGCTTCCCCTCGAGACGAGGCCTGACTCCCCGGGGGAGCCTGGAATACAACCCCGAGATCCCTGCCTTCCCTGGAGAGGAAAATTAGGTCCCGGACACACGCTTAGGTGAGGTCTCTTCGGCCCTGCAGTGACTCGAGCGCCACCCCCAGCTTTCCCTCGCAACCCGAGGGGAAGATTGGGCTTCCCAGGGCCAACCCAAGGGGAAGGCTGAGATCCCCGTCGTAACTCGAGAATGCCGCCGCAACTCGAGAAAAACCACGTGGTTCCCACCGCTTGGCAAGATGAGGCCCTTGCCCGCGACGGCGTCTCAAGGGAAGTCCCCTGTTCCGCCCTGAAGGGCGAGACGGTCCCTGACAGCCTTCCTGCGACCCCCAAAAGTCCCCCGACACGCCGGGTTCCCCCGAGGGGAACACCGAGGGTCCCGGCACCGCTTCCTCTGAGCCCCTTCTCCCCTCCTGATCGCGACAGGAGAGGCGATTCCCCTGCGTGGTCTGGAAGGGGTTCCCGGCCTTCCCGGCGCACCTCAGGATGAGGCCGGTCTCACGAGGAAATTCGAGACGAGCCACGTGGGTGGGGCCACAGGCCGAACGCCCCCGATTCCCCGGTCCGCTCTTGAGAAGGACCCGAGGCCCGGACCCCTCTTCGAAGGCAACCCTGTGGGTGAAGGCACAACACGAAGGGGCACTGCCACCCCCGTGCATCGTCCGCAAAGACCCGCAGGTTCCACACACAGCTCGACGAGGGGCCTGAGACCCCCTGAGCAACTCGAGAGGCCAGCGGGGTTCCCTTCCTCAGACAAGACGAGGCCTGACTCTCCTGTCCCAACTCTGCAGGGACCCTGCGGTCGGAGTCCGAAACGCAGAGGAAGCCTGAGGTGCCTGCCTCCCCTCGAGGTGAGGCCCTCTTCCGTTGCGCCAGACCCAGCGGAGTCCCGAGGGGCCCCGCCACCTCCACAGGATCCCTCGCCTCTCAGAGGCACCCTGGGAAGTTCCCTAAGGTCCCCGGCAGAAGGCGAGGGACACGAGGGTTTCCCGCCGCCCCCCGACAAAGACCTCGAGAGTCCTTCTTCAACGCGTCTCGAGGCCCTAGTCCCCTCCCATGACTCGAGAGCCAGGACGCGCTCCCCCTCGCCACGCGCATGGAGACCTGACTTCCCTGGCGCCGCACGAGAGGCTCCCTGAGATCCTCGTCGTGCCTCGGGAGAAAACCCCCACGGGCGCCGCAGCTCGAGGAAACCCCTGAGACGCCCCCGTCCTCGCGAGCTGAGGGCCTTCTTTTCCTGCATGGCCTGGAGAGCAATCCCGGGTCCTCTCTCCAAACGGAAGAGGAGGCTGGACTCCCTTGAGGCCGCTCAGGGGGCTCCAAGAGACCCACGTCGCGACTCGAGAGGAGAGCGGAGTCCTTGGCTTCCCCTCGAGACGAGGCCTGACTCCCCGGGGGAGCCTGGAATGCAACCCCGAGATCCCTGCCTTCCCTGGAGAGGAAAATTAGGTCCCGGACACACGCTTAGGTGAGGTCTCTTCGGCCCTGCAGTGACTCGAGCGCCACCCCCAGCTTTCCCTCGCAACCCGAGGGGAAGATTGGGCTTCTCAGGGCCAACCCAAGGGGAAGGCTGAGATCCCCGTCGTAACTCGAGAATGCCGCCGCAACTCGAGAAAAACCACGTGGTTCCCACCGCTTGGCAAGATGAGGCCCTTGCCCGCGACGGCGTCTCAAGGGAAGTCCCCTGTTCCGCCCTGAAGGGCGAGACGGTCCCTGACAGCCTTCCTGCGACCCCCAAAAGTCCCCCGACACGCCGGGTTCCCCCGAGGGGAACACCGAGGGTCCCGGCACCGCTTCCTCCGAGCCCCTTCTCCCCTCCTGATCGCGACAGGAGAGGCGATTCCCCTGCGTGGTCTGGAAGGGGTTCCCGGCCTTCCCGGCGCACCTCAGGATGAGGCCGGTCTCACGAGGAAATTCGAGACGAGCCACGTGGGTGGGGCCACAGGCCGAACGCCCCCGATTCCCCGGTCCGCTCTTGAGAAGGACCCGAGGCCCGGACCCCTCTTCGAAGGCAACCCTGTGGGTGAAGGCACAACACGAAGGGGCACTGCCACCCCCGTGCATCGTCCGCAAAGACCCGCGGGTTCCACACACAGCTCGACGAGGGGCCTGAGACCCCCTGAGCAACTCGAGAGGCCAGCGGGGTTCCCTTCCTCAGACAAGACGAGGCCTGACTCTCCTGTCCCAACTCTGCAGGGACCCTGCGGTCGGAGTCCGAAACGCAGAGGAAGCCTGAGGTGCCTGCCTCCCCTCGAGGTGAGGCCCTCTTCCGTTGCGCCAGACCCAGCGGAGTCCCGAGGGGCCCCGCCACCGCCACAGGATCCCTCGCCTCTCAGAGGCACCCTGGGAAGTTCCCTAAGGTCCCCGGCAGAAGGCGAGGGACACGAGGGTTTCCCGCCGCCCCCCGAGAAAGACCTCGAGAGTCCTTCTTCAACGCGTCTCGAGGCCCTAGTCCCCTCCCGTGACTCGAGAGCCAGGACGCGCTCCCCCTCGCCACGCGCATGGAGACCTGACTTCCCTGGTGCCGCACGAGAGGCTCCCTGAGATCCTCGTCGTGCCTCGGGATAAAACCCCCACGGGCGCCGCAGCTCGAGGAAAACCCTTAGACGCCCCCGTCCTCGCGAGCTTTGGGCCTTCTTTCCTGCATGGCCTGGAGAGCAATCCCGGGTCCTCTCTCCAAACGGAAGAGGAGGCTGGACTCCCTTGAGGCCGCTCAGGGGGCTCCAAGAGACCCGCGTCGCGACTCGAGAGGAGAGCGGAGTCCTTGGCTTCCCCTCGAGACGAGGCCTGACTCCCCGGGGGAGCCTGGAATGCAACCCCGAGATCCCTGCCTTCCCTGGAGAGGAATATTAGGTCCCAGACACACGCCTAGGTGAGGTCTCTTCGGCCCTGCAGTGACCCGAGCGCAAACCCCTGTTTTCCCTCGCAACCTGAGGGGAAGGTTGGGCTTCCCAGGGCCAACCCAAGAGGAAGCCTGAGATCCCCGTCGTAACTCGAGAATCCCGCCGCAACTCGAGAAAAACCACGTGGTTCCCACCTCTTGGCAAGATGAGGCCCTTGCCCGCGATGGCGTCTCAAGGGAAATCCCCTGTTCCGCCCTGAAGGGCGAAACGGTCCCTGACAGCCTTCGTGTGACCCCCAAAATTTCCCCGACACCCCGGGTTCCCTCGAGGGCAACACTGAGTGTCCCGGCACAGCTTCCTCTGAGCCCCTTCTCCCCTCCTGATCGCGACAGGAGAGTCGATTCCCCCGCGAGGTCTGGAAGGGGTTCCCGGCCTTCCCGGCGCACCTCTGGATGAGGCCGGTCTCACGAAGAAATTCGAGACGAGCCACGTGGGTGGTGCCACATGCCGAACGCCCCCGATTCCCCGGTCCGCTCTTGAGAAGGACCCGAGGCCCGGACCCCTCCTCGAAGGCAACCCTGTGGGTGAAGGCACAACACGAAGGGGCTCTGCCACCCCCGTGCATCGTCCGCAACGACCCGCGGGTTCCACATACAGCTCGACGAGGGGCCTGAGACCCCCTGAGCAACTCGAGAGGCCAGCCGCCTTCCGTTCCTCAGACAAGACGAGGCCTGACTCTCCTGTCCCAACTCTGCAGGGACCCTGCGGTCGGAGTCCGAAACGGAGAGAAATCCTGAGGTTCCTGTCTCCCCTCGAGGTGAGGCCCTATTCCATTGCACCAAACCCAGATGAATCGCGAGAGGCCCCTCCCAACTCCACAGTATCCCTGAATTCTCACAGGCACCTTGAGAATCTACCTGAGTTCACCGGCTCAAGTCCAGGGAACCCAGGGTTTCCTGCTGCGACCCGAGAAAGACCTTGAGAGTCCTTCGGCGCGTCTTGAGACCCGATTCCCCTACCATGACTCGAGAGCAAAGATCCGCTCCCCATCGCCATGCGCATGGAGACCTGACTTCCCTGACTCCTGAAGAGAGTCTCCCTGAGCTCCCCGTTGTACCTCTTCGGAAACCCCATTCAGGCACCGCAGCTCGAGAAAACCCACGATACGCCCCCGTCATCACGAGATGAGGGACTTGTTTCCTGCCTGGCATGGAGAGCAAAACCGAGTCCTCTCTCCAGACTCCACAGGAGGCTTGACTCTAGGCCTCTCAGTTGGCTCCAAGAGATACCTGTCAGGACCTGAAGGGAGAGCAGAGTCCTTTGCTTCCCCTCGAGACGGGGCCTGACTCCCCGTGTCAGTCTGGAATGCAACCCCGAGTTCCTGTCACACCTGGAGAGGAAAACTCGGTCCTGGACACAAGCCTAGATGAGGTCTATTTTGCACTGCAGTTACTAGAGCGCAATCGCCAGCTCTCCCTCGCAAATCGAATTGAAGATTGGACTTCCCTGGGCCAATACAATTGGAAGCCTGAATTCGACATCGTAACTCGAGAATCCCGCCGAAACTCGAGAAAATCCACGTGGTTCCCCCATCAGCGCTAGATGAGGCCCTTGCCCTCTACAGCGAATCAAGAGAAGTCCCACTTTCTGTCTTGAAGTGCGAAACGGTATTTGGCACCCTTGATGCAATCTCAAAATTCCCCGACATACCGGTCTCACTCGAAAGGAACACCGAGGTTCCCGGAACCACTTCATTTGAGCTCCTTCTCCCCTCGTGATCGCGACAGGAGTGTCGATTCCCCTGCTATGTCTGGAAGGGGTTCCCGACCTTTCCAGCGCGCCTAAGGATGAGGCAGGTCTCACGAGGAAATTCGAGACATAGCCTCGTGGGTGGTGCCACAAGCCGAAAGACCCCGATTTCCCGGTCTGCTCTTGATAAGAACGTGATGCCGTGACACTTTACGAAGGAAAACCTGTGGATGAAAGCACAACACGAAAGGGCACTGACACCCCCGTGCATCGTCCAGAAAAACCCGCAGGTTACAAACACAGTTCAACAAGTGGTCTGTCACCCCGTGAACAACTCGACAGGCAAGTGGAGTTCCATTCCTCCACACAAGACGAGACCTGATTTTCTGTACCAACTCTGCAGGGAAACTGCGATCCGAGTCAGTACCAGCGACAGGAAACCCAGGAGAGGAAACATGAGGTTCCTGCCTCCACTCGAGATGAGGCTCTCATCCATTGCACCAAACCCAGTGGAGTCCAGAGAGGCCCCTCCCAACTCCACAGTACCCCTGACTTCTCAGAGGCACCCGGAGAAGCTCCATGAGGTCACCGGCACATGTCGAGGGAACCCAGGGTTTCCTGCCACAATGGGAAAAAGACCTCGAGAGTCCTACTTCAACGTGTCTTGAAGCCCGAATCTGCTTCCATGGCTCTATAGAAATGACACGCACCCCCTCGCCACGCACATGGAGACCTGACTTCCCTGGCGCCATAAGAGAGGCTCCCTGAGCTCCCTGTCGTACCTCGAGAGAAACCCCACACTGACGCCGCAGCTTGAGAAAACTCACCATACGCCCCTGTCATCGCGAGATGAGGGCCTTCTTTTCCTGCATGGCCTGGAGAGGAATCCCGAATCCTCTTTCCAAACTCCACAGGAGGCTTGACTCCCTTTAGGCCACTTAGTGGGCTCCAAGAGATACCCGTCGCGACTCGAGAGGAGAATTGAGTCCTTTGCTTCCCCTCGAGACAAGGCCTGACTCACCAGGTGGGTCTGGAATGCAACCCCGAGATCCCTGTCTCCCCTGGAGAGGAACATTCGGTCCTGGAAACAAGCCTAGATGAGGTCTCTTTTGCCCTTCTGTAACTCGAGAGCAATCCCCCGCTCTCCCTGACAACTCGAATGGAAGATTGGACTTCCCTGGGCCAACACAAGAGGAAGCCTGAATTCCCCTTCGTAACTCGAGAATCCCACCGCAACTCGAGAAAAAGCACTTGGTTCCCTCGTCATCACAAGATGAGGCCCTTGCCCGCTACAGCTTCTCAAGAAAAGTCCCACGTTCCGTCTTGAAGTGCAAAACGATACTTGACACCCTTGATGTGACCCCAAAAGTTCCCCGAAATATCGGTCTCACTCGAGGTGAACACCGAGGTTCCCGGCACCAGTTTATCTGAGCCCCTTCTCCCCTCCTGTTCGTGATAGGAGGGTCACTTCCCCTGCTTTGTTTGTAAGGGGTTCCCGACCTTCACGGGGCACTTCAGGATGAGGCCAGTCTCACGAGGAAATTCGAGACGTAGCTCGCGGGTGGTACCACATGCCAAAAGACTATGATTTCCCGGTACGCTCTTGATAAGAACCCGATGCCTGGACACCTCTTCGAAGGCAACCCTGTGGATGAAGGCACAACACAAAGGGGCACTGACACCCTCGTGCATCGTCCGGAAAAACCCGCAGGTTCCACATACAGCTCAACAAGTGGCTTGTCACCCCTGAAGAACTCGAGAGGCAAGTGGGGTTTCATTCCTCTACACAAGACGATGCCTGACTCTCCTGTCCCAACTCTGCAGGGACTTTGCGATCCGAATCAGACCAGCGCCAGTGAAGTCACGAGAGGAACGCTGAGGTTCCTGCCTCCACTCGAGATTAGGACCTCTTCCATTGCACGAAACCCAGTGGAGTCCCGAGAGATGCGTCCCAGCTCCACAGTATCCCTGACTTCTCAGAGGCACCCTGAGAAGCTCCCTGAGGTCACCAGCACAATTCGAGTGAACCCAGGGCTTACTGCCGCCACCATAGAAAGAACTCAAGAGTCCTTCTTCAACGCATTTTGAGGCCTGATTCCCCTACCATGACTCGAGGGCAATGACACGCTCCCTCTGCTACTCTCATGAAGCCCTGACTTCCCTGGCACCACACGAGAGGCTCCCTGAGCTCCCCGTCATACCTCGTGAGAAACCAAACACTGGCGCCACAGATAGAGAAAACCCACGAGACGCCCCCATTTTCGCGACATGACGGCCTTCTTTTCTAGCATGGCCTGGAGAGCAATCCCGAGTCCTCTCTCCAAACTCCACAGTAGGCTTGACTCCCTTTTGGTCACTCAGTGGACTCCAAGACATACCTGTCGCGACTCGAGAGGAGAGCGGAGTCTTTTCCTTCCCCTCGAGGCGAGGCCTGACTCCTCGGGTGTGTCTGATATGTGAACCGGAGATCCCTGTCGCCCCTGGAGAGAAACATTAGGTCCTGGACACAAGCCTAGATGAGGTCTCTTTTTTCCTGCAGTGACTCGAGAGCAATCCCCAACTCTCCCTCGCAACTCGAATGGAAGACTGGACTTCCCTGGGCCAACAGAAGAGGAAGCCTGAATTTCCCGTTGTAACTCAAGAATCCCGCCACAACTCGAGAAAAACCACGTCGTTCCCTCTTCATCGCAAGATGCGGCCATTGCCGCTACAGCGTCTCAAAAGAAGTCTTACGTTCCATCTTGAAGTGCGATACGGTACTTGGCACCTTTGATGCGACCCCAAAAGTTCCCCAACACACTGGTCTCACTGGAGGGGAACACCGAGGTTCCCGGCATCACCTCATCTGTGCCCCTTCTCCCCTCCTGATCGAGACAGGAGGGTCGATTCCCCTGCTTTGTCTGCAAGGGGTTCCGACCTTCCCGGCGCACCTCAGGATGAGGCCGGTCTCACTAGGAAATTCGAGACGTAGCCTGGTGGGTGGTGCCACATGCGGAAAGACCCCGATTTCCCGGTCCGCTCTTAATAAGAACCCGATGCCAGGACACCTCTTTGAAAGCAAACCTGTGGATGAATGCACAACACGAAGGGGTACTGACATCCCCATGCATAGTACAGAAAAACACGCAGATTCCAAACACAGATCGACAAGTGTCCTGTCATCCCTTGAAGAAATAGAGAGGCATGCGGAGTTCCGTTCCTCCACACAAGAGAAGGCCTGACTCTCCTTTCCCAACTCTGCAGGGACCGTGCGATCGGAGTCAGAAATGTAGATGAAACCTGACGTTCCTGCATCAACTCGAAATGAGGCCCTCTTCCATTGCGCCATACCCAGTGGAGTCCCGAGAGGCCCCTAAAACTCCACAGTATCCCTGATTCTCAGAGGCACCCTCAGAAGCTCTCTGCGGTCACTGGCACAAGTCGAGTGAACCCAGGGTTTCCTGCTGCATTCTGAGAAAGACCTTGAGAGTCCTTCTTTACCGCGTCTTGAGGCCCGATACCCTACCATGACTGGAGAGCAATGACGCATTCCCCTCGCCACGCCCATTGAAACCTAACTTCCCTGGCGCCACACGAGAGGCTCCCTGCGCTCCCCGTCCTACCTCATGAAAACCCCACACTGGCACCGCCGCTCGAGAAAACGCACGAGACGCCCCCATCATCGTAAGATGAGGGCCTTCTTTTCCTACATGACCTAGAGAGCAATCCCGAGTCCACTCTCCAAACTCCACTGGAGGCCTGACTCCCTTTAGGCCACTCAGTAGCCTCCAAGAGATACACGTCGCTACTCTAGAGGAGAGCAGAGTCCGTTGCTTCCCCTCGAGCCGAGGCCTGACTACTTGGGTGAGTCTGGAATGGGATCCCGAGATCCGTGTTGCCCCTGTAGAGGAAAACTCGGTCCTGGACACAAGCCTAAATGAGGTCTTTTTTGTCCTGCATTGACTCAAGTGCAATCCCCAGCTCTCCCTCGCAACTCGAATGGATGATTGGACTTCCCTGGGCCAACACAAGAGGAAGCCTGTATTCCCCATTGTAATTCGAGAATCCCGCGGCAACTGGAGAAAAACAACGTGGCTCCTCCGTCATCGAAATATGAGGCCCCTGTCAGCTATAGCGTCTCCAGGGAAGTCCCATGTTCCGTCTTGAAGTGTGAAACGGTACTTGGCACCCTTGATGCGACCCCCAAATTTCCCTGACACCCCGGTCTCACTCGAGGAGAACATGGAAGTTCCCAGCACCGCTTCAGCTGAGCCTCTTCTCCCCTCCTGATGGCGACAGGAGGGTTGATTCCCCTGCTTTGTCTGGAAGGGGTTCCCAGACTTCCCGGCGAACCTCAGGATGAGGCCAGTCTCACGAGGGAAGTCGAGACGTAGCCTCGTGGGTTGTGCCACATGCCGAAAGACCCCGATTTCCTGGTCCGCTATTGATAAGATCCCGATGCCCGGTCACCTCTTCGAAGGTAACCCTGTGGATGAAGGCACAACACGAAGGGGCACTGACACCCCTGTGCATCGTCCCCCAAAACCGCAGGTTCCACATACAACTCGACAGGTGGCCTGTCATCCCGTGAACAACTCGAGAGGCAAGCGGAGTTCCATTACTCCACACAAGACGAGGTCTGACTCTCCTGTCCCAACTCTGCAGGGACCCTGCTATCCGAGTCAGAAATGGAGAGGAACCCTGACGTTACTGCCTCAATCCGAGATTAGGTCCTCTTCAATTGCACCAGTCCCTGTGATGTCCCGAGAAGCCCCTCTCAACTCCACAGTATCCCTGACTTCTCAGAGGAACCCCGCTAAGCTCCCTGAGGTCATGGGCACAAGTCGAGGGAACCCAGGGTTTCCTGCTACACCCCGAGAAAGACCTCGAGAGTTCTTCTTCGAAGCGTCTTGAGGCTTGATTCCCCTACCATGACTCGAGAGCAATGAGGCGCTCCCCCACGCCACGTCCATGGAGACCTGACTTCTGTGGCACCACAGGAGTCTCCCTGAGCTCCCCGTCCTATCTCGTGAGAAACCCCAACCAGGCACTGCACCTTGAGAAAACCCACGAGACGCCACCGTCATCGCGAGATGAGGGCCTTCTTTTCCTGCATGGCCTAGAGAGCAATCCCGAGTCCTCTCTCCAAACTCCACAGGAGGCTTAACTCCATTTAGGCCACTCTTGGGCTCCAAGGGATACCCGTCGCGACTCGAGAGGAGAGCGGAGTCCATTCATTCCCTTCGAGACGAGGCCTGACTCCCCGGGTGAGTCTGGAATGCAACCCCGAGATCCCTGTCGCCTCTGGAGAGAAAAACTCGGTCCTGGACACAAACCTAGATGAGCTCTCTTTTGCCCTGCAGTGACTCGAGAGCAATCTCCAGCTCTCACTTGCAACTCGAATGGAAGATTGGACTTCCCTGGGCCAACACAAGAGGAAACCTGTATTCCCCATCGTAACTCAAGAATCCTGCCGCAACTCGAGAAAAAACACGTGGGTCCCCCGTCAGTGCTAGATGAGGCCCTTGCCCACTACAGCATCTCAAGAGAAGTCCCAGGTTCCGTCTTGAAGTGCGAAACGGTACTTGGCACCCTTGATGCAACCAGAAAAGTTACCCGACTTTCACTCAAGGAGAGCACCGAGGTTCCCGGCACTACTTCATCTGAGCCCTTTCTCTCCTCCTGATCCTGAAAGTAGGGTCGATTCCCCTGCTTTGTTTGGAAAGGGTTCCCGGACTTTCCTGCGCGCCTCAGGATGAGGCCGGTCTCACGAGAAAATTCGAGACGTAGCCTAGTGGGTGGTGCAACATGCTGAAAGACCCCAATTTCCCGGTCCGCACTTGAGGAGAACACGATACCTGGACACCTCTTCGAAGGCAACCTTGTGGATGAAGGCACAACAGGAAGGAGCACTGACGCCCCCGTGCATCTCCGAAAAACCCGCAGGTTCCACACACATCACGAAAAGTGGTGTTATCCTTGAACAACTTGAGATGTAAGCGGAGTTCCATTCCTCCACAGAACACGAGACCTGACACTCCTGAGCAAACTCAACAGGGACCCTGCGATCTGAGTCACATCCGGCATCCAGGAAGTCAGGAGCAGAACCCTGAGGTTCCTGCCTCAACTCGAGATGAGGCCCACTTCCATTGCACCAAACCCAAAGGAGTCCCGAGAGGCCTCTCCCAAATCCACAGTATCCCTGACTTCTCAGAGGCACCCTGAGACGCTCCCTGAGGTCACCGGCACAAGTCAAGGGAACCCAGGGTTTCCTGCCGCAACCCTAGAAAGACATCGAGAGTTCTTTTTCAACCCGTCATGAGGCCCGATTCCCCTACCCTGACTTGAGAGCAATGACGCGCTCCCCCTTGCCCCGCCCATGGAGACCTGACTTCCCTGTTGCCACACGAGAGGCTACCTGAACTCCCCGTCGTACCTCGTGAGAAACCCCACACTGGCGCCGCAGCTCGAGAAAACCCACGAGACGCCCCCGTCATCTCGAGATGTGGGCCTTCTTTTCCTGCATGGCCTGGAGAGCAATCCCGAGTCCTCTCTCCAAACTGAAGAGGAGGGTTGACTCCCTTTAGACCACTCAGTGGGCTCCAAGAGATACACGTCGCAACTCGAGAGGATAGCCAAGTCCTTTGCTTCCCCTCGAGACGAGGCCTAACTCCCCGGGTGAGTCTGTAATGCAAACCCGAGATCCCTGTCGCCCTTGGAGAGGATCACTGGGTCCTGAACACAAGGCTAGATGAGGTCGCTTTTGCCCTGCAGTAACTCGAGAGCACTCCCCAGCTTTCCCTCGCAACCCGAATGGAAGATTGGACCTCCCTGGGCCAACACAAGAGGAAGCCTGAATTCCCAGTAGTAATTCGAGAATTCTGCCTCAACTTGAGAAAAACCACGTGGTTCCCCCGTCATTGCAAGATGAGGCCCTTGCCCGCTGCAGCGTCTCAAGAGTAGTCCCACGTTCTGTCTTCAAGTGCGAAATGATATTTGGCACCCTTAATGCTACCCCAAAAGTTCCCCGACATACGGGTCTCACTAGAGGGGAACACCGAGGTTCCTGGCACCACTTCATCTGAGCCCCTTCTCCCCTCCTGATCGCGAAAGGAGGGTCAATTCCCCTGCTTTGTCTGCAAGGGGTTCCCGACCTTCTCCACGCACCTCAGATGAGGCTGTCTCACGAGGAAATTCGAGATGTAGCCTCGATGGTGGTGCCACATGCCAAAAGACCGTGATTTCCCGATCTGCTCTTGATAAGAACGCGATGCCCAGACACCTATTCGAAGATAGTGTGGATGAAGGCACAACACGAAGGGGCACTGACACACCCGTGCATCATCCGGAAAAGACCGCAGGTTACTCATACAGCTCAACAAGTGCCTGTCACCCAGTGAACAACTCGAGAGGCAAGCGGAGGTCCATTCCTGCACACAAGACAAGGCCTGACTCACCTCTCCCAACTATGCAGGGGGCTGCGATCGGAATCAGAAATGGAGAGGAACCCTGAGGTTCCTGCCTCCCCTCGAGATGAGGCCCCCTTCCATTTCACCAAACCCAGTGGAGTCCCGAGAGGTCTTTCCCAACTCCACAGTATCCCTGACTTCTCAGAGGCACCCGGAGAATCTCCCTGAGGTCACCGGCACAAGTCGAGGGAACCCAGGTATTCTTGCCAAGACCCGAGAGAGATCTTGAGAGTCCTTCAACGCGTCTAGAGGCCTGATTCCCCTACCATGACTCGAGAGCAATGACGCGCTCCCCCTCGCCACACGCATCGAGACCTAACTTCCCTGGCGCCACACAAGAGGCTCCCTGAGCTCCCCGTCGTACCTCCTGAGAAACCAACACAAGTGCTGCAGCTCGGTAAAACCACCGAGACCCCCCCCGTCATCGTGAGATGAGGGCCTTCTTTTCCTGCATGTCCTGGAGTGCAATCCCGAGTCCTCTCTCCAAACTCCAGAGGAGGCTTGACTCCCTTTAGTCCACTCAGTGGGCTCCAAGAAATACCCGTCGCGACTCGAGAAGAGAGAGAAGTCCTTTGTTTCCCCTCGAGAGGACGCCTGACTCCTGGGTGAGTCTAGAATGCAACCCCAAGATCCCAGTCATCCCTTGAGAGGAACATTAGGTCCTAGACACAAGCCTGGATGAGGTTTCTTTTGCCCTGCAGTGACTCGAGCGCAACCCCCAGCTCTCCCTCGCAACTCGAATGGAAGATTGGGCTTCCCTGGGCCAACACAAGAGGAAGCCAGAAATCCCCTTCGTAACTCGAGAATCCCGCCTCAACTCGAGAAAAACCACGTGTTTCCAACGTCATCCCAAGATGAGGCCCTTGCTGCTATGGCGTCTCAAGAAAAGAACCACGTTCCGTCTTGAAGTGCGAAACGGTACTTTGCACCCTTGATGCGACACCAAATGTTCCCGGACACGCCGGTCTCACTCAACAGGAACACCGAGGTTCCCGCACCACTTCATCTGAGCACCTTCTCCCCTCCTGTTCAAGACAGGAGGGTCTATTCCCCTGCTTTGTTTGGAAGGGGTTTCCCACATTCCCGGCGCACCTAAGGATGAGGCCGGTCTCACGAGTAAATTCGAGACATAGCGTCGTGGGTGGTGTCACATGCCGAAATACCCCGATTTCCCGGCCCACTCTTGAGAAGAACCCGATGCCCGGACACCTCTTCGAAGGCAACCCTGTGGATGAAGGCACAAAACGAAGGGTCACTTACACTCCCGTGCATCATTCGGTAAAAGCCGCAGGTTCCACACACAGCTCGACAAGAGGCCTGTCATCCCATGAACAACTCGAGAGGCAAGCAGAGTTCCATTCCTCCACTCAAGACGAGGCCTGACTCTCCGGTCCCAACTCTGAAGGGACCCTGCGATCGGAGTCCGAAATGGAGAGGAACCCTGAGGTTCCTGACTCCACTCGAGATGAGGCCCTCTTCCATTACACCAAAAACAGTGGAGGCCCGAGAGGCCCCTCCCAAATCCACAGTATCGCGACTTCTCAGAGGCACCCTTAGAAGCTCCCTGAGGTCACTGGCACAAGTCGAGGGAACACAGGGTTTCCTGACGCAACCCGAGAAAGACCTCGAAAATCCTCCTTCAACGCATCTTGAATCCCGATTCCCCTACCATGACTCGAGAGCAATGACGCGTTCCCCCTCGCCACTCGCATGGAGACTTGACTTCCCTGGCGCCACACGAGAGGCTCCCTGAGCTCCCCGTCATACCTCGTGAGAAATCCCACACTGGCTCCCCAGCTCCAGAAAACCCACGAGACGCCTCCGTCATCGCGAGATGAAGGCCTTCTTTTCCTGCATGGCCTGGAGAGCAATCTCGAGGCCTCTCTTCAAACTCCACAGGAGGCCTGACTCCCTTTAGGCCACTCTGTGGGCTCCAAGAGATACCCGTTGGGATTCGAGAGGAGAGCAGAATTCTTTGCTTCCCCTATATACCAGGCCTGACTCCTCAGGTGAGTCTGGAATGCAACCCCGAGATCCCTGTCGCCCCTGGAGAGGAACATTAGGTCCTAGACACAAGCATAGATGAGGTCTCATTTGCCCTGAAGTGACTCGAGAGCAATCCCCTGCTCTCCCTCGCACCTCGAATGGAAGAATGGACTTCCCTGGGACAACACAAGAGGAAACCTGAATTCCCCGTCGTAATTCGAAAATCCCGCTGCAACTCGAGGAAAACCACGTGGTTCCCCCGTCATCGCAAGATGAGGCCCTTGCCAGCTACAGCGTCTCAGTAGAAGCCCTACGTTCCATCTTGAAGTTTAAAACGATAATTGGCAACCTTGATGTTAGCACAAAAGTTCCCCGACACCCTGGTCTCACTCGAGGGGAACACCAAGGTTCGGTGCACCGCTTGTTCTGAGCCCTTTATCCCCTCCTGATCGCGACGGGAGGGTCGATTACCCTGCTTTGTCTGGAAGGGGTTCCGGACCTTCCCGGCGCACCTCAGGATGAGGCCGGTCTCACGAGGAAATTTGAGACGTAGCCTTGTGGTTGGTGCCACACGCCGAAAGACCCCGATTTCCCTGTCTGCTCTTGATAAGAACCCAATGCTAGGACACCTCTTCGAAGGCAATCCTGTGGACGAAGGCACAAAACGAAGGGGTCTGACACCCTCCTGCATCGTTGGAAAAGCCCGCAAGTTCCACATACAGATCGACAAGTGGCCTGTCACCCCGTGAACAACTCGAGAGGCAAGAGGAGTTAAATTCCTCCACACAAGACGAGGCCTGACTCTCCTGTCCCAACTCTGCATGGACACTGAGATCCGATTCAGAAATGGAGAGGAACCATAAGGTTCCTGCCTCAACTCGAGATAAGGCCCTCTTCTACTGCACCAAACCCAGTGGAGTTCGGAGCGGCCCCTCCCAACTGCACAGTATCCCTGACTTCTCAGAGGCACCCTGAAAAGCTCCCTGAGGTCACGGGCATAAGTCGACGGAACCCAGGGTTTCCTGCCGTAACCTGAGAAAAACCTCGCGAGTCCTTCTTCACGCGTCTTGAGGCCCGATTCCCCTACCATGACTGGAGAAAAATGACGCGCTCCCCCTCGCCACGTGCATGAAGATCTGACTTCCCCGGCACCACATGAGAGGCTCCCTGAGCTCCCCATCGTACCTCGTGAGAAACCCCACACTGGCGCCGCAGCTCGAGAAAACCCACGAGACCCCCCTGTCATGGTGAAATGAGGGCCTTTCCTGCATGACCTGAAGAGCAATCCCGAATCCTCTCTCCAAACTCCAAAGGAGGCTTGACTCCCTTTAGGTCACTCAGTGGGCTCCAAGAGATACCCGTCGATACTCAGGAGGAGAGCGGTGTCCTTTGCTTCCCCTCGAGTTGAGGCCTGACTACGAGGGTGAGTCTGGAATGCAACCCTGGATCCCTGTCGCCCCTGGAGAGGAACCTTAGGTCCTGGACAAAAGCCTAGATGAGGTCTCTTTGGCCCTGCAGTGACTCAAGCGCAACCCCTAGCTTTCCCTTGCAACTCGAATGGAAGATTGGCCTTTCTGAGCCAACACAAGAGGAAGCCTGAATTTCCAGTTGTAATTTGAGAAACCCGCCGCAACTCGAGAAAAATCACGCGGTTCCCCGTATTGCAAGATGAGGCACTTGCCCCCTACAGCGTCTCAAGAGAAGTCTCACATTCCGTCTTGAAGTGCAAAACAGTACTTGGCACCCTTGATGCGACCCCAAAAGTTCCCCTATATACCGATCTCACTAGAGGGGACACTGAAGTTTCCGGCACCACTTCATCTGAGGCCTTTCTCCTCTCCTGATCGCGATAGGAGGGTCGATTCCACTGCTTTGTCTCGAAGGGATTCCCGACCTTCCCGGCACACCTCAGGATGAGGCCGGTCTCACGAGGAAATTCGAGAGGTAGCCTCGAGGGCCATACTACATGCCGAAAGACCCCGATTCCATGGTCCACTTTTGATCAAAACCAGACTCCTGGACACCTCTTCGAAGGCAAGCCTGTGGATGAAGGCACAACACGTAGGGGCACTGACACCCCGTGCATCTTCCGGAAAAACGCGCAGGTTCCTCACACAGCTCCACAAGTGGTCTGTCACCTCGTGAACAACTCGAGAAGCAAGCGGAGTTCCATTCCTCCACACAAGACGATGCCTGACTCTCCTGTCACAACTCTAGGGACCTTGCGCACCGAGTCAGAAATGGAGAGGAAGCCTGAGGTTCCTGCCTCCACTCAAGATGAGGCCCTTTTCCATTGCCACAAAACCAGTGGAGTCCCGAGAGGCCCGTCCCAAATCCACAGTATGCCTGACTTCTCAGAGGCACCCTGAGAAGCTCCCTAAGGTCACCGGCAGAAGTCGACGGAACCCAGGGTTTCCTGCCGCAACCCGAGAAAGACCTTGAGAGTCCTGCTTTAACGTGTCTTGAGGCCCGATTCCCATATCATATCTCGAGAGCAATGACGCACTCCCCCTTGCCATGCGCATGGAGACCTGAATTCCCTGGTGCCACACGAAAGGCTCCCTGAGCTTCCCGTCGCACCTCATCAGAAACCGCACACTGGCACTGCAGCTCGAGAAAACCAACAAGACGCCCCTGTCATTGCGAGATGAGGGTCTTCTTTTCCTGCATGGCCTGGAGAGCAATCCTGAGTCCTCTCTCCAAACTCCACAGGGGGCTTGACTCCCTTTAGGCCACTCAGTGGGCTCCAAGAGACACCTGTGGTGACTCGAGAGGAGAGCGGGGTCCTTTGCTTCCCCTTGAGTCGAGCTCTGACTCCCAGGATGCGTCTGGAATGCAACCCCGAGATCGCTGTCGGCCCTGGAGAGGAATATTAGGTCCTGGACACAAGCCTAGATGAGGTCTCTTTTGCCCTGCAGTGACTCAAGAGCAAAGCCCAGCTCTCCCTCGAAACTCGAATGGAAGATTGGACTTCCCTGGGCCAACACAAGAGGAAGCCTGAATTCCCCGTCGTAACTCGAGAATCCCGCCGCACCTTGAGAAAAACCACGTGATTCCCCCGTCATCCCAAGATGAGGCCCTTGCCCTCTACAGCGTGTCAAGAGAAGCCCCAAGTCCGTATTGAAGTGCAAAACGGTACTTGGCACCCTTGAAGCGACCCCAAAAGTTTCCCGACACACCGGTCCCACTCGAGGGGAACACCGAGGTTCCCGGCATGACTTCAACTGAGCCCTTTCACTCCTCCTGATCGCGACAAGATGGTCGATTCCCCTGCTTTGTCTGGAAGGGGTTCCCGATCTTCATGGCGCACCTCAGGATGACACCAGTCTAATGAAGAAATTCGAGATGTAGCCTCATGGATGGTGCCACGTTCTGAAAGACCCCGATTTCCTGCTCTGCTATTGATAAGAACCCGATGTCCGGACACCTCTTTGAAGGCAACCCTGTGGATGAAGGCACAACACGAAGGGGCACTGACCCCCTCATGCATCTTACGGAAAAAACCGAAGGTTCCACTCACAGCTCGACAAATGGTCTGTTATCCTGTGAACAACTCGAGAGGCAAGTGGAGTTCCATTCCTCCACACAAGACGAGGCCTGACTCTCCTGTCCCAACTCTTCAGGGACCCTGTGGTCGGAGTTTTAAATGGAGAGGAACCCTTAGGTTCCTGCCTCAACTCGAGATGAGAACCTTTGCCATTGCACCAAACCCAGTGGAGTTCCGAGAGCGCCTCCCAAGTCCACAGTATGCCTGACTTCTCAGAGGCACCCTGAAAAGCTCCCTGAGGTCACCGGTACAAGTCGAGGGAACCCAGGGTTTCCTGCCGCAACCTGAGAAAGACCTCGAGACTCCTTCTTCAACGCGTCTTGAGTCCCGATTTCCCTACCATGACTCGAGAGCATTTATGGGCTCCTCCTCATCACACGCATAGACACCTGACTTTCCTGGCGCCACACGAGAGGCTCCCTGAGCTCCCTGTCGTACTTCGTGAGAAAACTCATACTTGCGCTCCAACTCGAGAAAACCCACAAGACGCCCCCGTCATTGCGAGCTGAGGGCCTTCTTTCCTGTATGGCCTGGAGAGCAATCCCGAGTCCTCTCTCCAACTCCACAGGAGGCTTGACTCCCTGGAGGCCACTCAGTGGGCTCCAAGAGATACCTATCGTGACCCAGGAGGATATCAGAATCCTTTGCTTCCCCTCGAGCCGAGGCCTGACTCACTGGGTGAGTCTGGAATGCGTCCCCGTGATCCCTATCGCCCCTGGAGAGGAACATTAGGTCCTGGACACAAGCCTAGATGAGGTCTATTTTGACCTGCCATGACTCGAGAGCAATTCCCACCCAGCTCTCCCTGGCAACTCGAATGGAAGAATGCACTTCCCTGGGCCAACAGAAGAGGAAGCCTGAATTCCCCGTCGTAAGTCAACAATCCCATCGCAACTCGAAAAAAACCACGTGGTTTCCCCTTCATCACAAGATGAGGCCCTTGCCTGCCACAGCGTCTCAAGAGAAGTCCCACGTTTCATCTTGAAGTTTGAAACAGTATTTGGCAAGCTTCGTGAGACCCCAAAAGTTCCCTGACATACCGGTCTCACTCAAGGGGAACACCGAGGTTCCCGGCACCACTTCATCTGAGCCCCTTCTCCCCTCCTGATCGCGACAGTAGGGTCGATTAACCTGCTTTGTCTGGAAGGCTTTCCCGACCTTCCAGGGGCACCTCAGCATGAGGCCAGTCTCACGAGGAAATTCGAGATGTAGCCTCGTGTGTGGTGCCGCATTCCAAAAGACCCCGATTTCCTGGTCCGCTCTTGATAAGAACCCGATGCCCGCACACCACTTCGAAGGCAACCCTGTGGATGAAAGCACATCACGAAGGGGCACTGACACCCCCGTGCATTGTCTGGAAAAAACCGCAGGTTCCACACACAGCTCGACAAGTGGCCTGTCATTCCTTGAACAACTCGAGAGGCAAGCGGAGTTCCATTCCTCCACACAAGACGAGGCCTGACTCTCCTGTCCCAACTCTGCAGGGACCCTGCAATCTGAGTCAGAAATGGAGAGGAACCCTGAGGTTCCTTCCTGATCTCGAGATTAGGCCCTCTTCCGTTGCAGCAAACCCAGTGGAGTCCCGAGAGGCCTCTCCCAGCTCCATAGTATCCCTGACTTCTCAGAGGCGCCCTGAGAAGCCACCTGAGGTCACAGGCACAAGTCGAGGGAACCCAGGGTTTCCTGCCACAACCCGAGAAAGACCTCGAGCGTCCTTTTTCATTGCGTTGAGCCCTGATTCCACTACCATGACTCGAGAGCAATGACATGCGCCCCCTCGCCACTCGTATGGAGACTTGACTTCCCTGACACCACACGAGAGGCTCCCTGAGCTCCCGGTCGTACCTTGTGAGAAACCCTACACTGGCACCGCAGCTCCAGAAAAACCACGAGACTCCCCCGACATCGCGAGATGAGGGCTTTCTTTTCCTGCATGGCCTGGAGAGCAATCCCGCGTGCTCTCTCCAAACTCCACAAGAGAGGAGCCAAGATTGCTGAGGAGTAGGACGGGGAGAACTCTTTCCCCCCCAAACAATTTCATCAAAAGAGCATTTAAACGTCGAGTAAATTCCACAATACAACTTATGAATGCTGCCAGAGGACATCAGGCACCCAGAAAAGAACCCAACTCTTGGAAAGTAGGTAGGAAAAAGTATAAAAGACAATAAAAGGGACAAAAGAGGGAGGGAGGGATTTCCGTCCCGGGAAGATAGTCTTAAAAAGAGAAAAGTTTCCAAACACCAGGAAAGCTTTTCACTGCCAAATCTTTGCCAAGCTTTGGAAGCACAAAGGGCAACATAAGGGGGATAAAAATAAATAAACAATTAAAACTCGCAGATTGCAAGCCCTACGGTAACTCCCCCAGCCGCGAAGCAGTGCAGACGCCTGCTCACACCATTAGCAAGCAGGGGCTGGGCAGGGAGGCGCAGCGCGGGCTGCATCACTTAGAGTAAAAATCTGGCCTGAATACCCTGAGCACTATCTGAACGAAATAACTTGGGCTAGCAAACCAGACTCTGGGATATCTACCACGCAAAAAGCCAGCCCTAACCTAAGACACCGCCAGGCCCGCGCACGGAACAAAGGACTGAACAGAGATAGCCGGCTGCAGACCTTCCCCCTCCAGTGACAGGCAGCCAGAGCCGGAAGGGGGCAATCGCAGCCCCAGAGAGACATTATCTATAAAACTGTAAGCAGGCTTCTTTGCTAACTAAAACTTCTTGGGGATCTGGACGGTCAACATCTGCCTGAGAAGGTGCGCCTGTTTTACACCCAGATAACCGAGTGGCGGGGAGGCGATAAGTCACAACATTGGCGCTCGCCAAACACCTCATCACCTGAGCTGCTCGGACCTGGGAAGAGCACAAAACGCAGGCCCAACCGAGTCTGTGCCTCTGAGGACTACCCGAGTGCCTGAACCTGAGCGGCTTGGACCTGGGAGGTGCATGCAGCCCAGGGCCAGCCTCGGATTGTTCCCGGTGGAACAACCTAGAGCCCGAGCAGTGTGGGCAGGGAGGCTACACGTGCCGTGAGCGGGGGCAGACCCAGTGTGGCTGAGGCACTGCGAGCGCACGCCAGTGTTATTTGTTTGCAGCATCACTCCCTCCCTCCCTCCCCACAGCGCAACTGAACAAGTGAGCCTAAAAAAAAAAAAAGTGTCCTCCACCGTCCCCTTTGTGTCAGGGCATAAACCAGACACTGAAGAGACCAGCAAACAAAAGAAGCTATAACAGAGGGAAACGCCTTGGAAGCTAGAGGCAATAGATTAAAACCCTGTGGTTACTAGGACTACATAGGAAGGAGCCTATAGATCTTGAGAAATATAAGTCGGACCAAGGAACTAGCCAAAAATGAACCGAACCCACGATACTCACAACAAAACCAGAGAAAGTCCTAGATATATTTTTATGATCATTCTTACTTTTTTTAAATTTTTTTAATTTTAAGTTCTCTATTGTTCATTTAATTTTCACTTTTATAACCTATTACTTTGCAAAAAAAAGACCCTATTTTTTTCTTCTTCAGCAAACTTCATATATATATATATAAAATAATTTTTTGACCTTGTTTTTTTGTTTTGTTTTTTTTTCTTCTTTTCTTTAACATTGTATTTTTGAAATTCCAAACTGTACTCTAGATTTTTAATTTATGCTTTTTGATATTTGATATCAATTTTGTACCTGTAGTTTATTTATAATTTTTGCCACATTGCTTGTTTTTGTTTGTTTGTTTTCTCTTTAGTTTTCTTCTTCCTTTTTTTTAACATTGTATTTTTGAAATTCCAAACTCTATTCTAGATTTTTAATTTTTGCTTTTTGGTATTAGTTATCAATTTTGTACCTGTATTTTCTTGATAATTTTTGCGACATTGTTTGTTTTTCTTTGTTCGTTTTTTCTCTCTTTCTTTTCCTTCTTCTTTTCTTTAACATCATATTTTTGAAATTCCAAACTCTACTCTAGATTTTTAATTTTTGCTTTTATGTATTTGTTACCAATTTTGTACCTTTAAGAACCCAATCTTCAGTACCCATTTTTCACTAGGGAGCGAGATTACTGGCTTGACTGCTCTCTCTCCCTTTGGACTCTCCTTTTTCTCCACCAGGTCGCCTGTGTCTCCTCCCTAACCCCTCTCTACTCTACCCAACTCTGTGAATTTCTGTGTATTCCAGACGGTGGAGAACACTTAGGGAACTGATTACTGGCTGGATCTGTCTCCCTCCTTTTCATTCCCCCCTTTTATCCTTCTGGCCACCTCTGTCTCCTTCCTCCTTCTTCTCATCTCTGTATAACTCTGTGAACATCTCTGAGCGGTCCAGTTGTGGAGTGCACATAAGGAAGTGACTACTGGCCAGCACACTCTCTCCACTATTGATTCCACTTGATCTCATTTGGGTCACCTCTAACTCCCTCCTCCCTCTTCTCTTCTCCATGTAACGCTGTGAACCATTCTGAGTGGCCCTCACAGTAGAGAAACTTTTCTTCTTTAACGTAGATGTTTTATCAATGGTGCTGTATAGAAGGAGAAGTTTTGAAACTACTGTAAAAGTAAGACAGATAACTGGAAGCAGGAGGCTTAAGTCCAAACCCTGACTCCAGGGAACTCCTGACTCCAAGGAACATTAATTGACAGGAGCTCATCAAATGCCTCCATACCGACACTGAAATCAAGCACCACACAAGGGCCAACAAGTTCCAGGGCAAGACATACCAAGCCAATTCTCCAGCAACAAAGGAACGCAGCCCTGAGCTTCAAGATACAGGCTGCCCAAAGTCACCCCAAAACCACAAACATCTCATAACTCATTACTGGACACTTCATTGCACTCCAGAGAGAAGAAATACAGCTCCACCCACCAGAACACGGACACAAGCTTCCCTAACCAGGAAACCTTGACAAGACACCTGTACAAACCCACACACAGCGAGGAAATGCCACAGTAAAGAACTCCACAAACTGCCAGAATACAGAAAGGACACCCCAAACTCAGCAATTTAAACAAGATGAGACAGAGGAATACCCAGCAGATAAAGGAACAGGATAAATGCCCACCAAACCAAACAAAAGAGGAAGAGATAGGGAATCTACCTGATAAAGAATTCCGAGTAAGGATAGTGAAATGGATCTAAAATCTTGAAATTAAAATGGAATCACAGATAAATAGCCTGGAGACAAGGATTGAGAAGATGCAAGAAAGGTTTAACAAGGACCTAGAAGAAATAAAAAAAGAGTCAATATATAATGAATAATGCAATAAATGAAATTAAAAACACTCTGGAGGCAACAAATAGTAGAATAACAGAGGCAGAAGATAGGATTAGTGAATTCGAAGATAGAATGGTAGAAATAAATGAATCAGAGAGGATACATGAAAAACGAATTAAAAGAAATGAGCACAATCTCAGAGACCTCCAGGACAATATTAAACGCTACAACATTCGAATCATAGGGGTCCCAGAAGAAGAAGACACAAAGAAAGACCGTGAGAAAATACTTGAGGAGATAATAGTTGAAAACTTCCCTAAAATGGGGAAGGAAATACTCACTCAAGTCCAAGAAACCCAGAGAGTCCCAAACAGGATAAAGCCAAGGCGAAACCCCCCAAGACACATATTAATCACATTAACAAAAATCAAACACAAAGAACAAATATGAAAAGCAGCAAGGGAAAAACAACAAATAACACACAAGGGAATTGCCATAAGGATAACAGCTGATCTTTCAATAGAAACTCTTCAAGCAAGGAGGGAATGGCAAGACGTACTTAAAATGATGAAAGAAAATAACCTACAGCCCAGATTATTGTACCCAGCAAGGATCTCATTCAAGTATGAAGGAGAAATCAAAAGCTTTGCAGACAAGCAAAAGCTGAGAGAATTCTGCACCTCCAAACCAGCTCTCCAACAAATACTAAACAGGAAACACAAAAACGGTGTATAAATTCAAACCCCAAACAATAAAGTAAATGGCAATGGGATCATACTTATCAGTAATTACCTTAAACGTAAATGGGTTGAATGCTCCAACCAAAAGACAAAGACTGGCTGAATGGATACAAAAACAAGACCCCTACATATGTTGTCTACAAGAGACCCACCTCAAAACAGGGGATACATACAGACTGAAAGTGAAGGGCTGGAAAAAGATTTTCCATGCAAATAGGGACCAAAAGAAAGCAGGAGTAGTGAAACTCATATCAGATAAAATAGACTTTAAAACAAAGGCTGTGAAAAGAGACAAAGAAGGTCACTACATAATGATCAAAGGATCAATCCAAGAAGAAGATATAACAATTATAAATATATATGCACCCAACGCGGGAGCACCACAGTATGTAAGACAAATGCTAACAAGTATGAAAGGAGAAATTAACACTAACACAATAATAGTTGGAGATTTTAATACCCCACTCACACCTATGGATAGATCAACTAAACAGAAATTTAACAAGGAAACACAAACTTTAAATGATACAATAGACCAGTTAGACCTAATTGATATCTATAGGACAATTCATCCCAAAACAATGAATTTCAACTTTTTCTAAAGTGCACATGGAACCTTCTCCAGGATAGATCACATCCTGGGCCATAAAGCTAGCATTGGTAAATTCAAAAAAATAGAAATCATTCCAAGCATCTTTTCTGACCACAATGCAGTAAGATTAGATCTCAATTACAGGAGAAAAACTATTAAAAATTCCAACATATGGAGGCTGAACAACACGCTGTTGAATAACCAACAAATCACAGAAGAAATCAAAAAAGAAATCAAAATTTGCATAGAAACGGATGAAAATGAAAACACAACAACCCAAAACTTGTGGGACACGGTAAAAGCAGTCCTAAGGGGAAAGTTCATAGCAATACAGGCACACCTCAAGAAACAAGAAAAAAGTCAAATAAATAAACTAATCCTACACCTAAAGCAACTAGAAAAGTAAGAAATGAAGAACCACAGGGTTAGTAGAAGGAAAGAAATCTTAAAAATTAGAGCAGAAATAAATGCAAAAGAAACAAAAGAGACCATAGCAAAAATCAACAAAACCAAAAGCTGGTTCTTTGAAACGATAAATAAAATTGCAAACCATTAGCCAGACTCATCAAGAAACAAAGGGAGAAAAATCAAATCAATAAAATTAGAAATGAAAATGGAGAGATCACAACAGAAAACACAGAAATACAAAGGATCATAAGAGACTACTATCAACAATTATATGCCAATAAAATGGACAACGTGGAAGAAATGGACAAATTCTTAGAAAAGTACAACTTTCCAAAACTGGACCAGGGAAGAACTAGAAAATCTTAACAGACCCATCACAAGCACGGAAATTGAAACTGTAACCAAAAATCTTCCAGCCAACAAAAGCCCAGGTCCAGACGGCTTCACAGCTGAATTCTACGAAAAATTTAGAGAAGAGCTAACACCTATCCTGCTCAAAATCTTCCAGAAAATTGCAGAGGAAGGTAAACTTCCAAACTCATTCTATGAGGCCACCATCAGCCTAATACCAAAACCTGACAAAGATCCCACAAAAAAAGAAAACTACAGGCCAATATCACTGATGACATAGATGCAAAAATCCTTAACAAAATTCTAGCAATCAGAATCCAACAACACATTAAAAAGATCATACACCATGACCAAGTGGGCTTTATCCCAGGGATGCAAGGATTCTTCAATATCCGCAAATCAATCAATGTAATACACCACCTTAACAAATTGAAAAATAAAAACCATATGATTTTCTCAATAGATGCAGAGAAAGCCTTTGACAAAATTCAACATCCATTTATGATAAAAACTCTCCAGAAAGCAGGAATAGAAGGAACATACCTCAACATAATAAAAGCTATATATGACAAACCCACAGCAAACATTATCCTCAATGGTGAAAAATTGAAAGCATTTCCTCTAAAGTCAGGAACTAGACAAGGGTGCCCACTTTCACCATTACTATTCAACATAGCTTTGGAAGTTTTGGCCACAGCAGTCAGAGCAGAAAAAGAAACAAAAGGAATCCAAATTGGAAAAGAAGAAGTAAAACTCTCACTGTTTGCAGATGACATGATCCTCTACATAGAAAACCCTAAAGACTCCACCAGAAAATCACTAGAACTAGTCAATGACTATAGTAAAGTTGCAGGATATAAAATCAACACACAGAAATCCCTTGAATTCCTATACACTAATAATGAGAAAACAGAAAGAGAAATTAAGGAAACAATTTCATTCACCATTGCAACGGAAAGAATAAAATACTTAGGAATATACCTACCTAAAGAAACTAAAGACCTATATATAGAAAACTATAAAACACTGGTGAAAGAAATCAAAGAGGACACTAATAGGTGGAGAAATATACCATGTTCATGGATTGGAAGAATCAATATAGTGAAAATGAGTATACTACCCAAGGCAATTTATAGATTCAATGCAATCCCTATCAAGCTACCAACAGTATTCTTCACAGAGCTAGAACAAATAATTTCACAATTTGTATGGAAATACAAAAAACCTCGAATAGCCAAAGCGATCTTGAGAAAGAAGAATGGAACTGGAGGAATCAACCTACCTGATTTCAGGCTCCGCTACAAAGCCACAGTTATCAAGACAGTATGGTACGGGCACAAAGACAGAAATATAGATTAGTGGAACGAAATAGAAAGCCCAGAGATAAATCCACACACATATGGACACCTTATCTTTGACAAAGGAGGCAAAAATATACAATGGATTAAAGACAATCTCTTTAACAAGTGGTGCTGGGAAATCTGGTCAACCACTTGTAAAAGAATGAAACTAGAACACTTTCTAACACAATACACAAAAATAAACTCAAAATGGATTCAAGATCTAAACGTAAGACCAGAAACTATAAAACTCCTAGAGGAGAACATAGGCAAAACACTCTCTGAAATACATCACAGCAGGATCCTCTATGACCCACCTCCCAGAATATTGGAAATAAAAACAAAAATAAACAAATGGGACCTAATTAACCTTAAAAGCTTCTGCACATCAAAGCAAACTATTAGCAAGGTGAAAAGACAGCCTTCGGAATGGGAGAAAATAATAGGAAATGAAGCAACTGACAAACAACTAATCTCAAAAATATACAAGCAACACCTACAGCTCAACTCCAGAAAAATAGATGACCCAATCAAAAAATGGGCCAAAGAACTAAATAGACATTTCTCCAAAGAAGACATACAGATGGCTAACAAACACATGAAAAGATGCTCAAAATCACTCATTATCATAGAAATGCAAATCAAAACCACGGTGAGGTACCATTTCACGCCAGTCAGAATGGCTGCAATCCAAAAGTCTACAAATAATAAATGCTGGAGAGGGTGTGGAGAAAAGGGAACCCTCTTACACTGTTGGTGGGAATGCAAACTAGTACAGCCACTATAGAGAACAGTGTGGAGATTCCTTAAAAAACTGGAAATAGAACTGCCTTATGATCCAGCAATCCCACTGCTGGGCATACACACTGAGGAAACCAGAAGGGAAAGAGACACGTGTACCCCAATGTTCATCGCAGCACTGTTTCTAATAGCCAGGACATGGAAGCAACCTAGATGTCCATCAGCAGATGAATGGATAAGAAAGCTGTGGTACATATACACAATGGAGTATTACTCCGCCATTAAAAAGAATAGAATGAATCAGTTCTAATGAGGTGGATGAAACTGGAGCCTATTATACAGAGTGAAGTAAGCCAGAAAGAAAAACACCAATACAGTATACTAACGCATATATATGGAACTTTGAAAGACGGTAACAATAACCCTGAGTACGAGACAGCAAAAGAGACACTGATGTATAGAAGAGTCTTATGGACTCTGTGGGAGAGGGAGAAGGTGGGAAGATTTGGGAGAATGGCATTGAAACATGTAAAATATTATGTATGAAAAGAGTTGCCAGTCCAGGTTTGATGCATGACACTGGATGCTTGGGGCTAGTGCACTGGGACGACCCAGAGGGATGCTATGGGGGGGAGGAGGGAGGAGGGTTCAGGATGGGGAGCACATGTATACCTGAGGCGGATTCATTTTGATATTTGGAAAAACTAATACAATTATGTAAAGTTTAAAAATAAAATAAAATTAAAAAAAAAATCCACAGGAGGCTTGACTCCCTTTAGGCCACTCAGTGGTCTCCAAGAAATACCCGTCGGGACTCGAGAGCAGAGCAGAGTCCTTTCCTTCCTCTCGAGATGAGGTCTGACTCCTCAGGTGCGTCTAAAATGCAACCCCGAGATCTCTGTCGCCCCTTTAGAGGAACATTAGGTCCTGGACACAAGCTTAGATGAGGTCTCTTTTGCCCTGAAGTGACTCGAGAGCAATCCCTAGCTCTCTCTCGCAACTCCAATGGAAGATTGGACTTCCCTGGGCCAACACAAGAGGAAGCCTGAATTCCCCATCGTAATTCGAGAATCCCGCCGAAACTCGAGAAAAACCACATGGTTACCCTGTCATCGCAAGATGAGGCCCTTGCCCGCTACAGAGTCTAAAGAGAAGTCCCAGGTTTCTTCTTGAAGTGTTTTCACACTTCAAGTGTGAAAACTTGGCACCCTTGATGCGATTCCAAAAGTTCCCCGACACCCTGGTCTCTCTCGAGGGGAACACCGAGGTTCCCGGTACGACTTCATCTGAGCCACTTCTCCCCTCCTGATTGCGACTGGAGGGTCGACTCCCGTGCTTTGTCTGGAAGGGGTTCCCAACCTTCCCGGCGCACCTCAGGATGAGGCCGGTCTAACGAGAATATTTGAGACGTAGCTTCATGGGTGGTAACACATGCTGAAAGACCCCGATTCCCCGGTCCACTCTTGATAAGAACCCGATGCCCGGACACCTCTTGAAAGGCAACCCTGTGGAAGAAGTCACAACACGAAGGGGCACTGACACCCTTGTGCATCGTCCGGAAAAACCCGCAGATTCCAAACACAGTTCGACAAGTTGCCTGTCACCCCGTGAATAACTCGAGAGGCAAGCGGAGTTCCATTCCTCCTTACAAGACGAGGCCTGACTCTCCTGTCCCAACTCTGCAGGGACCCTGCGATCAGAGTCAGAAATGGAGACGAACCCTGAGGTTCCTGCCTCCACTCGAGATGAGGCCCTCTTCTATTGCACCAAACCCAGTGGAGTCCCGAGAGGGCCCTCCCAACTCCAGGGTATCCTTGACTTCTCAGAGGCACACTGAGAAGCTCCCTGAGGCCACCGGCACTAGTCGAGGGAACCCAGGGTTTACTGCCGTGACCCAAGAAACACCTTGAAAGTCCTTCTTTAACAGTTCTTGAGGCCCGATACACCTTCCATGACTCTAGAGCAATGACGCGCTCCCCCTCGCAATGCGCATGGAGACCTGACTTCCCAAGCGCCACTTGAGAGGCTCCCTGAGCTCCCCGTAGTACCTCATGAGAAACCCCACACTGGCGCTGCAGCTCGAGAAAACCCACGAGGCGCCCCCTTCATCGCGAGATGATGGCCTTCTTTTCCTGCATGGCCTGGAGAGCAATCACGAGTCCTCTCTCCAAACTCCACAGGAGGCTTGACTCCCTTTAGGCCACTCAGTGGGCTCCAAGAGATACCCGTCGCAACTCGAGAGGAGAGCGGAGTCCTTCGCTTCCCCTCGAGACAAGGACTGACTCCCCGGGTGCATCAGGAAAGCAACCCCGAGATCCCTGTCCCCCCTGGAGACGAACATTATGTCCTGGACACAAGCCTAGATAAGGTCTCTTTTGCCCTGCAGTAACTCAAGCGCAATCCCTAGCTCTCCCTCGCAACTCGAATGGAAGACTGGACTTCCCTGGGCCAACACAAGAGGAAGCCTGAATTTCCTGACCTAACTCGAGAATCCCGCCACAACTCGAGAAAAACGACGTGGTTAACCTGTCACCACAAGATGAGGCCCTTGCCAGCTACAGCGTCTCAAGAGAAGTCTCACGTTTCGTCTTGAAGTTTGAAACGGTACTTAGCACCTTTGATGTGACTCCAAAAGTTCCCCGACATCCCAGTTTTACTCGAGGGGAACATCGAGGTTCCCGGCACCACTTCATCTGAGCCCCTTCTCCTCTCCTGATCGGGACAAGAGGGTCGATTCACTTGCTTTGTCTGAAAGGGTTACCAACCTTCCTGGTGCACCTCAGGTTGAGGTCCGTCTCAAGAAGAAATTCGAGACGTAGGCTTGTGGGTGGTGCCACATGCCGAAAGACACTGATTTCCTGGTCTGCTCTTGATAAGAATCTGAAGGCTGGATACCTCTTCGAAGGCAACCCTGTGTATGAAGGCAAAAAACGAAGGGGAACTGACACCCCCATGCATCGTCCGGATAAAACCGCAGGTTCCACACACAGCTCGACAAGTGGCCTGTTATCCGGTGAACAACTCGAGAGTCCAGTGGAGTTCCATTCCTCCACACAAGACGAGGCCTGACTCTCCTGTCCTAACTCTGTAGGGACTCTGTGTTCAGAGTCAGAAATGGAGAGCAACCCTGAGGTTCCTGCTTCAAATCGAGATGAGGCCCTCTTCTGACAAGGTCCAGCCTCGGCTGGTCCAGGGTTTTCGAAGGGGAGACAGAGTAGGCGACCTATTGATTTATTTATCGAAGATATAAAGAGTAATAGAATGAGGATAGCTCAGTAGGAAAATTTAGTGGAGAAAAGAAGCTGAGTAGCTTGGTTTATGCGGAAAATCAGTATAACCCGTGACACCAGGTTAGCTCTGACCACGGAGGCCGCAGGCTCCCTCTCGAATAGCGAAAAGTGCCCCACCTTAGACACCTTCTCAAGTGGTCTTCGAAGCCCAGGCAAATAAATGGTCGCAGAGGATATCCGCGCTCCAGATGGACACTCATCTGAAAATTGAGGGGAAGAATGACATTAGGAGACTAAGCGTTGGCAATCAAGTCCCGTAACTTTATTTTCAACAGGGGTTTTTATACCCTAAGTTACACATAGAGGATAATGGGGATGCAAAGACAGCAGCCTTTGATCCTTATCAAAAACCAGAGTTTCTGTCCTGCAAATGTATCGTATACAAATGGTTTAGGTGATTTACATCATCTTCTAGCCAGAAGACCTATTAACATTTTATGACTCTTGACAAAGACTTATCAACCATAAGACTTATTTTCTCTAAGAGTAATTATTTTAAGGTTTGGCCCCATCTTTCGAAGATAAAATTGCATTCCTATAGGGCAGATGTGTAATGGGCTTACAACAAAGGAAATAATTTATTACCTTAAGGGTCTAAAGTTAGTAACACCAAGGCCACTACTTATTTCTTCTACATACCAACTATATTAATTAATACACATTCAAGGATACAATTCAGGGGATGTGGAAAGTTGGCAACAAGCATTGGTTCATCAATGAAATCTTTTACTAGTTTTATTCTGACAGTTTCTAACTCTCTGAGAGGCTCTAAGCTATTTGAATATCTTAAGCTTCCCGTGCCTCTCGAGGCTCGGAGACTGTAAACAATTGTATGCATTGCTGTAGGAGACCGGGTAAACTTGTCAGGCGAGTTAGAGAGCCATCTGACGTGTTTGGATTTAAACACTCCTAATTGCCCAGGAACTTTATTAATTGGAGCTGTAAGTTAGCTCTTTGACAGAGAGAGTGAGATGGTGGTGGGGGACAGCCCCCAGTAAAGTCAGAGGGGAGAGCACAAAGCAATAAAGTAGGCAGACTCTGGTTTTGGGGGGTAGATGCTCAAGAATATCCGGGAGGACTCCCGAGGCTCGATCCCGCCTTTGTGTATGCCCAGCCTCCTTCCTCATGACCTTTGTCACGAGTGGAATGTCTCTCGCCGGCTCCCGGCCTCTCCCCGTTTTTTATTTCTTAAAACAGCCAGATGTAGCTCAGTCGCGAGCCTCTGAATACTCTGCCGAAGAATCCTGACAATACAAGGAAGAATGATTATGAGAAGCAGAATTAAAGCAGCCACCGCAGCATAGCTAAAGACATTAGACAGAATATTCTTTCCTGAGATGTAGTTAGGGAAAGTATGGAAGAAATCATTTGCTGTTCCAGCAGCAGTAAAATCTAATCGGGAGTGCTCCATGGTTGCTATTTGATAGTGAAGTTTCCCTACGTCTCAACCAATGTCAGAGCTGTTCCAGATACCTGAAATATGGTTTTTAATCTTTCCCCATTCAAAATCTGTCTCATTTACTTTCAGGGGTGTTCCACATATCCACCGATAGTCAGCATGACAAGACAATGCCATTTTCACCTTTAAAGCCTGCAATTCAGTCCCAATATGTATTACTGCTTCCTCTAGGGCGTCTACCCTCATTTCTAATTTTCTCTCTATAGCTTCCTGTGTTGCCAATGTTAAAGAAACATTTTTGGACATAGAATCAACATATTGAGCAGTATGTACTTGTTGAGTCAATGATATTGCTGCCACAGTAACAGAAGTGATTGCACTTATCAAAGCTGCTGTTCCCAAGATAAGTAAGCCCACAAACCGTCGTGTTTGCATTAAATCCTGTAGTTGTTGTAATACAGCAAGACCATAATTCAATAAGTGGTTACATCATAAGATAAGGTGGATGTTGTAGCATTACAAAGGAGCAAACATTATATTGAGGGTTTAAACAAGATGAACCAGGGAGCAGCTGTAGGCGTCAGCCCGGGGGAGCAGTGTCCCCAGCATCAGGAGGCAGAACGCGAGCGGCAGGCTGTGGGCCAAGGCGCCTATGGTGGGCGGAGGGGCAGGGTTCGTGGTTTAGGGCTAGCCGCCACCGCTTGGGCTCAGGGCGGTCCCCTCTCGCCGGTGGGGCCACGCTGGTCTGGACGGCACTCCGCGGGCGCGCTTTCCTCTCTGGCCCTCACTCGCTGCACAGACTTCTTTGCTCTAGGTCACGGGGTGCAGAGAGGTGGGTGCGAGGCGCTGCTGGTGGCGCGGAGGCGAGAGCTGGCTGGGGGAGGGGGAGCGAGCGAGTGCGCGCGCCGCGAACCTGGTCTTTGGGGAATGTGACATGACGAATTTGTCTGAGATCCAAACCGGAGAATCTGCATTCTGTAGAAATATACAAGCATACCCTCTCCCACAAGTTAGCAACACATCTGGCCTTTTTCACTCTCCCGTAAGGAGGCCTTTTTACTTGACCAGGGGCCGAGTCATAGCCTGTAATTCAGGCATCTAGTGTCTCATCATTGTAGTCTGCCCCTGTGTGTTTACGTTTAAGTGATTAATTACAATTGGAACATAAGTTCACTATTTGTCTAGCTGTTTCCCTATGGATATGTTAATTTAGGTCTAATGTTTAGTTTAGGTCTCTGTATAAATTTAAGTAATAAATGTATAACCTCCTTATCTCATTTTGGTATACAGGTATACAGATATACCTAAATGCAAAATGCATTTATATATGTATTTATATATGGCAACAAGTATAAAGTTATTGACATATAATATATATAAATCAATATACTTGAATTAATCTTTATAATTAATATATTAATTAATATATATTACAACAATACAACACATACACAGCTAATACCAACCAACACAAACCAATATACTGTAATAATACATGTCACACATTTATAATTATACAGTATATAGAACATATATCATCACAGCACATCAATCCATACCAATTAATATCAGCCACACACACATTATATTACTGCCATATATATTTAATTATACAGTAGATATATGTGTGTGTGTATATAGTATACATATTAATTTATATACAAATTAATTAAGTATAGATCTATAAATAGAATTAGGTATACCTTTATTATATTTTATTTATACCCATACCTAATTAGGCAAACTGTAATTAGGCAAATACATTTATATTATGTATTTATAACAATATATAAAGTATTGTTAAATGTACCACCTGTACAGCATCTCCACCCCACATACCACTTTCTCTAATCCCACCAACTCATTTTCAGTATTATGTGTTGGCCAGGAGCTGGGCCAGTCTTTCCCAGCAATGTTAAGAGACGTCTGTTCCTGTGTCTAATAGCCCTGGCGTTTTATTCTCTTGAATTAAAAGATCTTTTAAAGGCCTTGGAACTGTAATTTCCTGCACCCAAAAGGCTAGATCACTAGATCCAAATGTTTTGTGGCTCTTAGCTTGAGAAGTCAAGTTTTTCCTTGTCTGATAGTAAGGTAAAAGTAAAAGCTGTGTTACTCTTTGACCTTTATTAATTTGTACAGTTTTGATAGGCAGTGAGATCAAGACTTTAATTTCTCAATATCATCAGAATCTACTACACCATGCACCAGCGAAATTTCTTTTCTTTCTTTTTTTTTTATTTAAATTTTTTTTAAAAGAAAGCGAGCTACGCCCCAGGACAAATCTTACAATGTCCTCAGATAGGGGGCCAGCCACTCCGGTTGGAATTGGAGTAAGCGGCACATCAGGGGTTAATATTGTTATTAAATCTCCTTGCCTTTTCGCTTTTCTCCTAGCCTGGGTGAGACCCCCCTGAGGGAGTTTTCTCCAAGGAGCACGCTCTGCATATTGTGTACTAAAAGCTCCTTTGTTTAAAAAACTTTTTATCTTCCTCAGTCTTAGGCAACACTTTGGGAGGCTTTGGGGGCAAAGTGGGGAACTCCTGGGTCATGGGAGGCACAATCGAAGGCGGTGGCGGTCGCCTTAAATCAGAAAGTGGTGGATAAGTTTTTTAAAGGTTTGCGCAGAGGGGGAGGGAGCTCGCCAGGGCTCTCGGCCGCAGCGTCCTGTAAGCCCTCTCCTTCCTCGAGAGGTAGACCACTTTCTCCCTCCTTTTTTTTTTCTTCAATGGCAGAAAATATGATCTGTGCAGTAAATGGAGACTCACCACCATCCACCTCTATAGCCTCCCCCATAGTCTATTTAACAGCCTCGTGACGGAGGTCCAGGACATTTCTAATCATATTCCACAGTCAATAAATATTTGTCTATTCTTAGATGCAGAGAAATCCATTTTTAATTTTTTTTTAATTTTAGAGAATATTTTTATTTATTTTGTAACCTCTTTACCCTGGCTAAACTGCAGAGGGGACTAGAAAAGAAGCCTCAAGGTGAGGATCAAGTTCATCCTTGGGACTAGAGAAAATCCTTCTCCGGGAAACTCCTAGCGGTGGCCCTTTACCCCGACATGGAGGAGGAGGCATAGGGGGATGGGAGCGTCCCGAAGTTTTCCTCTTCTGTTCCGGAGATCCTTTAACTGTTTGGTAACTAAATCTTACGAACTGTCTGATCGGGGATGTTTCCCTCAACCTCCTAGGAGCGGATGGTCTGATTAGGGATGTTTTCTTAAACTTTTAGGAGCATCTTTAGCTTAAAAAAAAAAAAAATCCTCATCAGAATGGCATCGAGCTGCTGTTTCCTCTAAACCTTTTTCAAATTGAGGGGAGAGCTGATCTTTCTTTTCATCCCTATCTTTTACATGCTCATTGGCAGTCATAGCGGCTAGCCATTCATTTAGCTGTCGATAGCTAGGTATAGCCTCTTCATTTTCACTTTTCTTTATAACAGGTACCTTTTCAGATTTGCTTTTTTGTTTAACAGGTACTTTTCCAACTTTACTTTCCTCTTTAACAGGTACCTTTTCAAATTCATGAGCTGGATCTAAAACATCTCTAGTCATATTCCACAGAGGAAAGGTGTAAGTAGGGATTTTTTCCAAACCTTGCTGAGCACAATAAGCTCTTAGCTGTTTTCCTAGTTTTTTCAAGATATCGAGGTTAACAGTGCCTTGTTGTAGAAACCAAGGGCAGTGGTCTTGTACAAATGTAAAAAATGATTGAATGGAAGATTTTTTAACCTTGATTCTTCTTTTACTTAATAACTGTAAAATTACTCCTATAAAGAGCTGTCTTTCATTTGATTCAGTGTTGCCCATGTCAGAAACTTAAGGATAGTAAAAGATTTTGCTTTTAGCTATCTAAAGATTAGGCCTTTTTTGTCAGCCTTTTTAGAAACCGTTTTTTCTCTCTAACTCTTCAACACTTCCCACTCCTCTCGCCCTGTCTATTCTACAAGGGGATCTGCAGCCCCCTAAGTGGGATCCTATCTGTCGCCAAAACTGAACACTGGGGGAATGGGGTTGGGGATTTACCTTCGAAATGCCTGTCTCGGGCGCCACCTGCAGAGGTCCAGCCCCAGCTGATCCAGGGTATTCGAAGGGAAGATGGAGTAGGCGACCTATTTATATATTTATTTATTCATCAAAGATATAAAGAGTAATAGAATGAGGATAGCTCAGTAGGAAAATTCAGTGGAGAAAAGCAGCTGAGTAGCTTGGTTTACGCGGAAAATCAATATAACCCGTGACACCAGGTTAGCTCTGACCACGGAGGCTGCAAGTGCCCTCTAGAATAGAGGAAGGTGCCCCACCTTAGACACCTTATCGAGTGGGTCTTCGAACCCCAGGCAAATAAATGGTCGCAGAGGATATCCGCGCTTCAGATGGACACTCATCTGAAAATTGAGGGGAATAATGACATGGGGAGACCAAGCGTTGGCGAGCAAGGCCCGTAGCTTTATTTTCAACACAGGTTTTAATACCCTAAGTTACACATAGAGGATAATAGGGGATGCAAAGTCAGCAGTCTTTAATCCTTATCAAAAACCAGGGTTTCTTTTCTGCAGATTTATCGTATAAAAATGGTTTAGATGATTTACATCATCTTCTGGCCAGAAGACCTATTAACATTTTATGACTCTTGACAAAGACTTATCAACCATAAGAGTTATTTTCTCTAAGAGTAATTGTTTAAGGTTTGGCGCCATCTTTCAAAGATAAAATTGCATTCCTATAGGGAGGATGTGTAATGGGTTTACAACAAAGAAAAGAATTTATTACCTTAAGGGTCTAAAGTTACCAACATCAAGGCCACTACTTATTTTTTCTACATACCAACTATATTAATTAGCACACATTCAAGGATACAATTCAGGGGATGTGGAAACTTGGCAAAAAGCATTGGTTCATCAATGAAATCTTTTACTAGTTTTATTCTGACAGTTTCTAACTCTCTGAGAGGCTCTAAGCTATTTGAATATCTTAAACTTCCCGTGCGTCTCGAGGCTGGGAGACTGTACACAATCGTATGCATAGCTGTAGGAGACCGGGTAAACTTGTCAGGCGAGTTAGAAAACCATCTGAGGGGTTTGGATTTAAACACTACTAATTGCCCAGGAACATTATTAGTTGGAGCTGTAAGTTAGCTCTTTGACAGAGAGAGTGAGATGGTGGTGGGGGACATCCCCAGTAATGTCAGAGGTGAGAGAACAAAGCAATAAAGAAGGCAGACTTTGGTTTTTGGGGGTAGATGCTGAAGAATATACGGGGGAACTCCCGGAGGCTCGATCCCGCCTTTGCGTATGCCGAGACTCTTTCCTCATGACATTTGTCACGAGTGGAATATCTCTCGCTGGCTCCCGGCAATCTTCCATTGCACCAAACGCAGTGGAGTCCCGAGAGGCCCCTCCCAACACCACAGTATCAGTGTCTTCTCAGAGGCACCCTGAGCAACTCCCTGAGGTCACCGGCACAAGTAGAGGGAACACAGGGTATCCTGCCGCAACCCGAGAAAGACCTCAAGAGTCCGTCTTCAACGCGTCTTGAGGCCGGATTCCCCTACCATGACTCGAGAGCAATGACACGCTCCCCCTCGCCATGCGCATGGACACCTGACTTCCCTGGCACCACATGAGAGGCTCCCTGAGCTCCCCGTCATACCTCGTGAGAAACCCCTCACTGGCGCCACAGCTCGGGAAAACCCACGAGACGCCACCGTCATCGCGAGATTGGGGACATCTTTTCCTGCCTGACCTGGAGAGCAATCCCTGGTCTTTTCTCCAAACTTCACAGGAGGCTTTACTCACTTTAGGCCACTCAATGGGCTCCAAGAGATACCTGTCGCGACTTGAAAGGAGAGCAGAGTACTTTGTTTCCCCTCGAGATGAGGCCTTACCTTGGGTGAGTCTGGAATGCAACCCCGAGATCCCTGTTGCCCCTGGAGAGGAACATTATGTCCTGGACAAAAGCCTAGATGAGGTCTATTTTGCCCTACAGTGACTCGAGAGCAACACCCATCTCTCCCTCGCAATTCGAATGGAAGATTGGTCTTCACTGGGCCAACACAAGAGGAAGTCTGAATTTCCCATTGTAACTCGAGAATCCCGCCGCAACTCTTAAAAACCACGTGGTTCCCCATTCATCGCAATATGAGGCCTTTGCCCGCTACAGAGTCTCAAGAGAAGTCCCATGTTTCGTCATAAAGTTCGAAATGCTACTTGGCACCCTTGATGCGACCCCAAAAGTTCCCCAATATACCGGTCTCACTTCAAGGGAACACCGAAGTTCCTGGCACCACTTCATTTGAGCCCCTTCTCCCCTCCTGATCACGGCAGGAAGGTCGATTCCCCTGCTTTGTCTAGAAGGGGTTCCCGACCTTCATGGCGCACCTCAGGATGAGGCCAGTCTCACGAAGAAATTCGAGACGTAGCCTCGTGTTGGTGCCACGTGTCGAAAGACCCCGATTTCTCGGTCTTGCTCTTGATAAGAACCCGATGCCCGGACACCTCTTCTAAGGCAACCCTGTGGATGAAGGCACTACACGAGGGGGCACTGGCAACCCTGTTCATCGTCCGGAAAATCCCACAGGATCCACATACAGCTCCACAACTGGCCTGTCACCCCTTAAACAACGAGAGAGGCAAGCGGAGTTCCCTTCCTCAGACAAGACGAGGCCTGAGTATCCAATCCCAACTCTGCAGGCACGCTTCGATCTGAGTCAGAAATGGAGAGGAAACCTGAGGTTCCTGCCTCAACCCGAGATGAGGCCCTCTTCCATTAAAACAAACCCAGTGGAGTCCCGAGAGGCCACTCCCATCTCCACAGTATCCCTGACTTCTCATAGGCATTCTGAGAAGCTCCTTGAGGCCACCGGCAAACGTCGAGGGAAATAAGGGTTTCCTGCCACAACCGAAGAAAGACCTCGAGAGTCCTTCTTCAACGCGTCTTGTGGTCAGATTCCCCTACCATGGCTCGAGAGCAATAACGCGCTCCCCCTCGCCACGCACATGGAGACCTGACTTCCCTGGCACCACATGAGAGGCTCCCTGAGCTCCCTGTCGTACCTCGTGTGAAACCCCACACTGGCGCCGCAGCTCGAGAAAACACACAAGACCCCTCCGTCATCGCGAGATGAGGGCCATCTTTTCCTGCATGGCCTGGAGAGCAGTCCCAAGTCCTCTCTCCAAACTTCACAGGAGGCTTGACTCCCTTTAGGCCACAAAGTGGGCTCCAAGAGGTGCCCGTCGCAACTCGAAAGGAGAGCAGAGTCCTTTGCTTCCCTTCGACACGAGGCCTGACTCCCTGGGTGAGTCTGGAATGCAAACCTGAGATCCCTGTGGCCCTTGGAGAGGAACATTAGGTCCTGGACACAAGCCTAGATGAGGTCTCCTTTGCCCTGCAGTGACTCGAGCGCAACCCCCAGCTCTCCCTCGCAACTCGAATGGATGATTGGACTTCTCTGGCCCAACACAAGAGGAAGCCTGAAATCCCCGTCGTAACTCGAGAATCCCGCCACAACTCGAGAAAAACCACGTGGCTCCCCCGTCATCGCAAGATGAGGCCCTTGGCCGCTACAGCGTATCAAGAGAAGTCCCACGTTCCATCCTGAAGTACAAAACGGTACTTGGCACCCTTGATGCGACCCCCAAAGTTCCCTGACATACCGGTCTCACTCGAGGGAAACACCAAAGTTCATGGCACCACTTCCTGTGAGCCCCTTCACCCCTCCTGATCGCGACAGGAGGGTCGACTCCCATGCTTTGTCTGCAAGGGGTTCCCGACGTTCCCCGCAAACCTCCGGATGAGGCCGGTCTCATGAGGAAATTCGAAAAGTAGCCTCATGGTTGGTGCCACATGTTGAAAGATCCCGAATTCCCGGTCCACTCTAGATAAGAACCTGATGCCCGGACATCTCTTCGAAGGCAACCCTGTGGATGAAGGCACAACACGAAGGGACAATGACATCCCCATGCATCGTCTGGAAAAACCCGCCGATTCCACTCACAGCTCCAAATGTGGACTGTCACCCCGTGAACAACTCGAGAGGCAAGTGAAGTTGCATTCCTTCACACAAGATGAGGCCTTACCCTCCTGGCCCAACCCTTCAGGGACCCTGCGATCGGAGTCAGAAATGGAGAGGAACCCTGAGGTTCCTACCTCAACTAGAGAAGAGGCCCTCTTCCATTGAACCAAACTCAGTGGTGTCCCGAGAGGCCCCTCCCAACACCACAGTATCCCTGAATTCTCAGAGGCTCCCTGAGAAGCTACCTGAGGTCACTGGCACAAGTCGAGGGAACCCAGAGTTTCCTGAAGTAACCCGAGAAAGACTTGGAGAGTCCTTTTTCAACGTCTCTTGATGCCCGATTCCCCTACCATGACTCCAGAGCAAGGACGTGCTCCCCTCGCCACAAGCAGGAAAACTGACTTCCCTAGTACCACACAAGAGGTTCCCTGAGTACCCCATCATACCTCGTGAGAAAACCCACAGTGGCGCCGCAGTTCGAGAAAAACCACAAGATGCCCCCGTCAAGGAGAGATGGGGGCCTTCTTTTCCTGCCTGACCTGGAGAGCAATCCCTGGTCCTCTCTCCAAACTTCACAGGAGGATTGACTCCCTTTAGGCCACTCAGTTGGGTCCAAGAAATACCCGGTGCGACTCGAGAGGAGAGCGGAGTCCTTTGCTTCCCTCGAGACGAGGCCTGACTCCCCGGGTGAGTTTGGAATGCAACCCCGAGATCCCTGTCGCCCCTGGAGTGGAACATTATGTCCTAGACACAAGCCTAGATGAGGTCTATTTTGCCCTACAGTGATCGAGAGCAACCTCCATCTCTCCATCACAATTTGAATGGAAGATTGGGCTTCCCACGGTCAACACATGAGGAAGTCTGAATATCCCATCGTAATTCGAGAATTCAGCCTCAAGTCTTAAAAACCATGTGTTTCCCCCTTCATCGCAATATGAGGCCCTTGCCAGCTAGAGTCTCAAGGGAAGTCCCACGTTCCATCTTAAAGTTCGAAATGCTACTTGGCACCCTTGATGCGACCCCAAAGTTCCCCAACATACCGGTCTCACTTCAGGGGAACACCGAAATTCCCGGCGTCTCCAGGGAAGTCCCATGTTCTGTCCTTAAGTGCGAAACGGTACTTGACACCCTTGATGCGACCGCAAAAGTTCCCGACACGCTGGGTTCCCTCGAGGGGAACACCAAGGGTCCCGGCACCACTTCATCTGAGACCCTTCTCCCCTCCTGATCGCGACAGGAGAGTCGATTCCCCTGCTTTCTCTGGAAGGGGTTCCCGGCCTTCCTGGTGCACCTCAGGATGAGGCCGGTCTCAGGAGGAAATTCGAGACCAGCCATGTGTGAGGTGCCACGTGCCGAACGACACCGATTTTCCGGTCCACTCTTGATAAGAACCTGATGCCCGGACACCTCTTCGAAGGCAACCCTGTGAGTGAAGGCACAACACGAAGGGGCACTGACACCCCCGTGCATCCTCCGGAAAAACCCGCAGGGTCTACACACAGCTCGACAAGTTGCCTGAGACTCCCGGAACAACTCGAGAGGCAACCAGAATTCCATTCCTCAGACAAGACGAGGCATGACTCTCCTGTCCCAACACTGCAGGATCCGTGCAGTCGGAGTCAGAATTGGAGAGGAAGCCTGAGGTTCCTGCCTCCCCTCGAGATGAGGCCCTCTTCCATTGCGCCGAACCCAGCAGAGTCCCGAGAGGCCCTGCCAACTCCACAGCATTCCTCACCTCTCAGAGGCACCCTGGTAAGTTCCCTATAGTCCCCTGCAGAAGTCGAGGGAAACGAGGGTTTCCCGCCGCCACCCGAGAAAGACCTCGAGAGTCCTTCTTCAACGCGTCTTGAGGCCCTAGTCACTTCCCATGACTCGAGAGTGATGACCAGCTCCCCATCGCCATGCGCATGGAGACATGAGTTCCCTGGCGCCGCACGAGAGGCTCCCTGAGGTCCTCGTCGTGCCTCGGGAGAAAACCCCCACAGGCGCCGCAGCCTGAGGAAACCCATGAGATGCCCCCGTCATCGCGAGATGAGGGCCTTCTTTTCCTGCCTGACCTGGAGAGCAATCCCGAGTCCTCTCTCCAAACTGAAGAGGAGGCTCGACACCCTTGAGTCCACTCAGTGGGCTCCAAGAGATCCGTGTCGCGACTTGAGAGGAAAGTGGAGTCCTCTGCTTCCCCTCGAGGCGAGGCCTGACTCCCCGGGGGAGTCTGGAATGGAAACCCGAAATCTCTGTCTTCCCTTGAGAGGAATATTAGGTCCTGGACACACGCCTCGATGAGGTCTCTTTGGCCCTGTAGTGACTCGAGAAGAACCCCCAGCTTTCCCTCGCAACTCCAGGGGAAGATTGGGCTTCCCAGGGCCAACCCAAGAGGAAGCCTGAAATCCCCGTCGTTTTCGAGAATCCAGACGCAACTCGAGAAAAACGACGTGGTTCCAACGTCTTCACAGGATGAGTCCCTTGCCCGCTACAGCGTCTCCAGGGAAGTCCCATGTTCCGTCCTGAAGTGGGAAATGGTACTTGGCTCCCTTGATGCGACCCCTAAAGTTCCCTGAAACGCCGGGTTCCCTCGAGTGGAACACCTAGAGTCCCGGCCCCACTTCATCTGAGCCGCATCTCCCCTCCTGATCGCGACAGGAGAGTCGATTCCGCTTCTTTGTGTGGAAGGTGTTCCCGGCCTTCCCGGCGCACCTCAGGATGATGCTGGTCTCACGAGGAAATTCGAGATGAGCCACGTGGGTGGTGCCACATGCCGAATGACCCCGATTTCCCGGTCCGCTCTTGAAATGAACCTGATGCTGGACACCTCTTTGAAGGCAACCCTGTGGGGGAAGGCACCAAATGAAGGGGCAATGACACCCCCGTGCATCTTCTGGAAACACCCGCAGGTTCCACACACAGCTCGACAAGGGGCCTGAGACCCACTGAACGACTCGAGAGGTAAGCAGAGTTCCATTACTCAGACAAGACGAGGCCTGACTCTCCTGTCCCAACCCTGCAGGGACCCTGCGGTCGGAGTCAGAAATGGAGAGGAAGCCTGAGGTTCCTGCCTCCAATCGAGATGAGGCCCTCTTTCATTTCGTCAAACCTAGTGGAGTCCCGAGAGGCCCCTCTAACTCCTCAGTATCCCTCACCTCTCAGAGGCACCTGGGAAGTTCCCTAAGGTCCCCGGTAGAGGTCGAGGGAAACGAGTGTTTCCCGCCCCAACCCAAGAAAGACCTCGAGAGTCCTTCTTAAATGCGTCTGGAGGCCCTAGTCCCTCCCATGACTCCAGAGCAATGACGCGATCTGCCTGGCCACACGCATGGAGGCCTGACTTCTCTGGCACCGCACGAGAGGCTCCCTGAGCTCCCCATCATATCTCGTGAGAAACCCCACACTGGCGCCGCAGCTCGAGAAAACCCATGAGACGATCCCGTCATCACGAGAGGAGGGCCATCTTTAACTGAATGGTATGCAGATCAAGCGTGAACCTTCTGTCCAAGCTACACAGGACGCTTGACTCCCTTTAGGCCACTCATTGGGCTCCAAGAGTTACACGTCGCGACTCGAGAGGATAGTGGAGTCCTTTGCTTCCACTCGAGACGAGGCGTGACCCACCGGGTGAGACTGGAATGCGACCCTGATATCCCTGTTGCCCCTGGAGAGGAACACTACGTCCTGGACCCAAGCCTAGATGAGGACTCTTTGCCCTGAAGTGACTCGAGAGCAACCCACAGCTCTCTCTGACCAGTTGAATGGAAGATTGGACTTCCTGGGCCAACACAAGAGGAAGCCTGAATTCCCCGTCGTAACTCGAGAATCCCGCCGCAACTCGAGAAAAACCACGTGTTTCCCTCGTCATCGCAATATGAGGCCCTTGCCCGCTAGAGCATCTCCAGAGAATTCCCACGTTCCGTCTTGAAGTGCGAAACTGTACTTGGCACCCTTGATGCGACCTCAAAAGTGCCATGACATACCGGTCTCACTCGAGGGGACCACCGAGGTTCCCGGCACCACTTCATCTGAGCCCCTTCTCCCCTTCTGATCGCGACCGGTGTGTCGATTCCCCTGCTTTGTCTGCAAGGGTTCCCTACCTTCCCGGCGAACCTCAGGATGAGGCCGGTCTCCCGAGGAAATTCGAGACGTAGCCTCGTGGGTGGTACCACATGCTGAAAGACCCCAATTTTCTGGTACGCTCTTGAAAAGAACCCGATGCCCGGACACCTCTTTGAAGGCAACCCTGTGGATGAAGGCACAACACGAAGGGGCACTGACACCCCTGTGCATCATCCGGAAAAACCCGCAGGTTCCACACACAGCTCAACAAGTGGCCTGTCACTCCGTGAACAACTCGAAAGGCAAGCGGAGATCCATTCCTCCACGGAAGACGAGGCGTGACTCTCTTGTCCGTACTCGGCAGGTACTCTGCGACCCGAGTCAGAAATGGAGAGGACCCCTGAGGTTCCTGCCTCCATTCGAGATGAGGCCCTCTTCGATTGCACCAAACCCAGTTGAGTAATGAAAGGCCCCTCCCAAATCCACAGTGTCCCTGACTTCTCAGAGGCACCCTGAGAAGTTGCCTGAGGTCACCGACACAAGTCGAGGGAACCCAGGGTTCCCTGCCGCAACCCGAGAAAGACCTCGAGAGTCCTTCTTCAATGCGTCTTGAGGCCCGATTCGCCTACTATGACTCGAGAGCAATCACGCACTCCCCTTCACCACACGCACAGAGACCTGACGTCCCTAGCACCACACGAGAGGCTCTCTGAGCTCCCCGTCGTACCTCGTGAGAAATCTGATACTGGCGCCGCAGCTGGAGAAAACCCACGAGACGCCCCCGTCATCGCGAGATGAGGGCCTTTTTTCCTGCATGGCCAGGAAAACAATCCCGAGTCATCTCTCCAAACTACATAGGAGGCTTCACTCCCTTTACACCACGCAGTGGGCTCCAAGAGATACCCGTCGCGACTCGACAGGAGAGCGGAGTCCTTTTTTGCCCCTCAAGACGAGGCCTGACTCTCCGGGTGAGTCGAGAATGCAACCCTGAGATCCCTGTCGGCCCAGTATTGGAACACTAGGTCCTGGACACAAGCGTAGATGAGGTCTATTTTGCCCTGCAGTGACTGGAGAGCAATCCCCAGTTCTAACTTGCAACTCGAATGGAATACTGGATTTTCCTGGCGCCACACAAGAGACTCCCTGAAATCCCTGTGGTACTTCATGAGACACCCCACACTGGCGCCGCAGCTCGAGAAAACCCACGAGACGCCACCGTCATCTCGAGATGAGGGCCTTCTTTTCCTGCATGGCCTGGAGTCCAATCCCGAGTCCTCTCTCCAAACTCCACAGGAGGCTTGACTCCCTTTAGTACACACATTGGGCTCCAAGAGATACCCATCGAGACTCGAGACGAGAGCGGAATTCTTTGCTTACCCTCGAGGTGAGAACTGACTCCCCGGATGAGTCTGGAATGCAAACCCGAGATCCCTGTCGCCCCTGGAGAGCAACGTTAGATCCTGGACACAAGCCTAGATTAGGTCTCTTTTGCCCTGCAGTGACTCTAGCGCAATCCCCAGCTCCCCCTCGCAACCCGAATGGAAGATTGGTTTTCAAGGCCAACAAGAGGAAGCCTAAATTCCCGGTCATAACTCGAGAATCCCGCCGCAACTCGAGCAAAACCACGTGGTTCTCCCGTCATCGCAAGATGAGGCCCTTGCCCGCTACAGCGTTTCAAAAGATGTCCCAGGTTCCGTCTTGAAATGCGAAACAGTACTTGGCACCCTTGATGCGACCCCAAAAGTCCCCCAACACGCCGGTCTCACTCAAGGGGAACACCGAGGTTCCCGGCACCACTTCATTTAAGCCCCTTCTCCCCTCCTGATCGTGACCGGTGGGTCGATTCCCCTGCTTTGTCTGCAAGGGGGCCCGACCTTCCCTGCACAACTCAGGATGAGGCCGGTCTCATGGGGAAATTCGATACGTAGCTTTGTGGGTGGTGCCACTTGCTGAAAGACTCCAATTTCCCGGTCCGCTCTTGATAAGAATCCGATGCTCGGACACCTCTTGGAAGGCAGCCTTGAGTATGAAGGTACAACACGAAGGGGCATTAACACACCTCTGCATCATCCGGAAAAACGGGCAGGTTACACACACAGCTCGACAAGTGGCCTGTCACCTCGAGAACAACTCGAGAGGCAAGAGGAGTCCCATCCTCCAGAAAAGACGAGGCCTGACTCTCCTGTACCAACATGCAGGGACCTTGCGATCTGAGTCAGAAATGGAGAGGAACACTGAGGTTCCTGCTTCAACTCGAGATGAGTCCCTCTTACATTCCACCAAATGCAGAGGAGTCTCGAGAGGCCCCTCCAAACTGCACAGTATCCCTGACTTCTCAGAGGCACTCTGAGAAGCTCCCTGAGGTCGCAGGCACAAGTCAAGGGAACCCTGGGTTTTATGCAGTGACCCGAGAAAGACCTCGAGAGTCCTTCTTCAACCCGTCTTGAGGCCCTATTACCCTACCATGACTCGAGAGCAATGACGAACTCCCCCTAGCCATCTCATGGGGACCTGACTTCCCTGGCGCCACACGAGAGGCTCCCTGAGCTCCCTCTCGTACCTCGTCAGAAACCCGGCACTAGCGCGGCAGTCTAGAAAACCCACAAGAGGCCGCCGTCATCGCGAGATGAGGGCCTTCTTTTCCTGCATGGCCTGGAGAGGAATCCCGAGTCCTCTATCCAAACAGCACAGGAGGCTTGACTCCCTTTAGGGCACACAGTGGGCTCCAAGAGATACCCATCGCGACTCAAAAGGACAGCGGAGTTCTTTGCTTCCCCTCGAGACGAGGCCTGATTCCCCGGGTGAGTCTGGTATGCAAGCCCGAGATCCCTGTCGCCCCTAGGGAGGAACATTAAGTCCTGGACACAAGCCTAGATGAGGTCTATTTTGCCCTGCAGTGACTCGAGGGCAATCCCCAGCTCTCCCTTGAAACTCGAATGGAAGATAGGACTTCCCTGGGCCAACACATGAGGAAGACTGTATTCCCCGTCGAAACTCGAGAATCCCGCCACAACTCGAGAAACGCCACGTGGTTCCCCCGTCATCCCAAGATGAGGCCCTTGCCCCCTACAGCGTCTCAAGAGAAGTCCCACGTTCCGTCTTGAAGTGCGAAATGGTATCGGCACCCTTGATGCAACCTCAAAAGTTCCTCGACACACTGGTCTGACTCGAGGAGAACACCGAGGTTCCCGGCACCACTACATCTGGGCCCCTTCTCCCCTCCTGATCGCGACAGGAGGGTCGATTCCCCTGTTTTGTCTTGAAGGGGTTCCCGCCTTTCCCGGTGCATCTCAGGATGAGGCCGGTCTCACGAGGATATTCGAGACATAGCCTCGTGGATGGTGACACATGCCGAAAGACCCCGATTTCCCGGTTCGCTCTTGATAAGATCCCAATGCCCGGACACCTTTTTGAAGATAACCCTTTTGATGAAGGCACAACACGAAAGGGCACTGACACCCCCGGGTATCGTCCGGAGAAACCCGCAGGTACCACACACAGCTCGAGAAGTGACCTGTCACCCCGTGAACAACTGGAGAGGCAAGCAGAGTTCCATTCCTCCACACAAGACGAGGCCTGACTCTCCTGTTCGAACTCTGCAGCGAAACTGCAATCCGAGTCAGATCTGGCCCAGGGGAAGTCAGGAGAGGAAACATGAGTTTCCTGCCTCCACTCGAGATGAGGCCCTCTTCCATTGCACCGAACCCAGTGGAGTCCCGAGAGGCCCCTCCCAACTGCACAGTATCCCTGACTTCTCAGAGGCACCCTTAGACCTTCCTGAGATCACCGGCACAAGTCGAGGGAACCAAGGGTTTCCTGCCCCAACCCGTAAAAGACCTCGAGAGTCCTTCTTCAACGCGTCTTGAGGTGCGATTCCCCTACCATGACTCGAGAGCAATGACGCACTCCGCCTAGCCACGCGCATAGAAACCTGACTTCCCTGGCGCCACAGGAGAGGCTCCCTGAGCTCCCCATTATACCTCTTGAGCAACACCACACTGGAGCCGCAGCTCGAGAATACCCACGAGACGCCCCAGTCCTCACGAGATGAGGGCCTTCTTTTGCTGTATGGCCTGGAGAGCAATGCTGAGTCCTCTCTCCATACTCCACAGGAGGCTTGACTCATTTTAGGCCACACAGTGAGCTGCAAGATATACCCGTCGCGACTTGACAGGAGAGCGGTGTCCTTGGCTTCCCCTCGAGACGAGGCCTGATTCCCCGGGTGAGTCGAGAATGCAATGCTGAGATCGCTGTCGCCCCAGCAGAGGAACATTAGGTCTTGGACACAAGCCTAGATGAGGTCTATTTGGCCCTGCAGTGTCTCGAGAGCAATCCCCAGTTCTAACTCGCAATTCGAATGAAAACTGGACTTCCCTGGGCCAGTTGAACAGGAAGCCTGAATTCCCCGTCGTAACTCGAGAATCCCGCCGCAACTCAAGAAAAACCATGTGGTTCCCCCGTCATCGAAAGATGAGGCCCTTGCCCGCTACAGCGTCTCAAGAGAAGTCCCACGTTCCGTATTGAAGAGCGAAAAGTTACTTGGAACCCTTGATGCGACCCCAAAAGTTCCCCGACATACCAGTCTCACTTGAGGAGAACACCGAGGTTCCCGGCACCACTTCATCTGAGACTCTTCTCCCCTCTTGATCGTGACAGGAGGTTCGATTCCCTGCTTTGTCTGGAAGGCATTCCCGACCTTCCTGGCGCACATCAAGATGAGGCCAGTCTCACGAGGAAATTCGAGACATAGCCTCGTGGGTGGTGCGGCACGCCAAAAGATCCCAATTCCCTGGTCCGCTCTTGATAAGAACCCGATGGCAGAACCCAACTCGAAGACAATCCTGTGGATCAAGGCACAACACGAAGGGGCAGTGACACCCCGGTGCATCGTCCAGAAAAACCCACAAGTTCCACATACAAATCGACAAGTGGCCTGTCACCCCATGAACAACGCGAGAGTCAAGCAGAGTTCCAGTCCTCCACACAAGACGAGGCCTGACTCTCCTGTCCCAACTCTGCAGGGACTCTGCGATCCGAGTCAGATCCGGCGCATTCGAAGCCAGGAGAGGAACCCTGAGGTTCCTGCCTCAACTTGTCATGAGGCCCTCTTCCATTGCACCAAACCCAGTGGAGTTCCGAGAGGCCCCTCCCAACTCCACAGTGACCCTGACTTCTCAGAGGCACGCTGAGAAGCTTCCTGAAGTCACTGGCACAAGTCGATGGAACCCAGGGTTTCCTGCTGCAACCCAGGAAAGACCTTGAGAGTCCTTTTTAACACCTCTTCAGGCCCAATTCCCCTACCATGACTCGAGAACAATGACGGGCTCCCTCTCACCACGTGCATAGAGACCTGACTGCCCTGGCACCACGTGAGAGGCTCACTGAGCTCCCAGTCTTACTTCGTGAGAAACCCCACACTAGCGCCACAGCTCGAGAAAACCTACGAGACGCCCCAGTCGTTGGGAGATGAGGGCCTTCATTTCATGCATTCCCTGGAGAGCAATCCCGTGTCCTCCCTCCAAACACCAAAGGAGGTTTGACTCCCTTTAAGCCACTCAGTGGGCTCCAAGACATACCCGTCCGACTCGAGAGGAGAGCAGAGTCCTTTGCTTCCCCTCGAGATGAGGGCTGACTCCAAGGTGAGTCTGGAATGCAACCCCGAGATTTCTGTCGAGCCTTGACATGAACATTAGGTCCTGCACACAAGCCTTGGTGGGGTCTCTTTTGCCTTCAGTGACTAGAGCGCACCTCCAGCTCTTCCTCGAATCTCGAATGGAAGATAAGACTTTTGTGGGCCAACACAAGAGGAAGCATGAATTCCCTGTGGTAACTCAAATATCCCACCGCAACTCGAGAAAAACCAAGTGGTTCCGCAGTCATGCCAAGATGAGGCCCATGCCCGCTGGAGCACCCCAAGAGAAGTCCAACGTTCCATTTTGAAGAGCGAAACGGTACTTGGAACGCTTTATGTGACCCCAAAAGTTACCCGACATACCTGTCTCACTTGAGGGAAACACCGAGGTTCCCAGCAGCACTTCATCTGAGCCACTTGTCCCCTCCTGATCGCCACAGGAGGGTCGATTCCTCTGCTTTGTCTGGAAGAGTTTCATGAACTTCGCGGCACATTTCAGGATGAGGCCGGTTTCATGAGGAAATTCGAGACAACCCACGTGGGTGGTGCCAAATGCTGAACGACCCCGATATCCCGGTCCGCTCTTCATAAGAACCCGATGCCCGGACACCTCTTCGAAGGCAACCCTGTGGATGAAGACACAAAACGAAGTGTCACTGACACCCCCGTGCATCGTCTGGAAAAACCTGCAGATTCCACACACAGTTTGACAAGGGGCCTGAAACCCCATGAACAACTCGAGAGGCAAGCGGAGTTCCATTACTCAGAAAAGACATAGCCTGTCTCTCCTGTCCCAACTCTGCAGGGACCCTGATGTCGGAGTCCGAAACAGAGAGGAAGTCTGAGGTTCCTGCCTCCCCTCGAGATGAGCCCCTCTTCCATTGCGACAAACCCAGCGGAGTCCCAAGAGGCACCGCCAACTCCACAGTATCCCTCAACTCTCAGAGACACCCTGGGAAGTTCCCTAAGGTCCCCGGCAGAAGTCGAGGGAAACGACTTTTTCCCGCCACAACCCGAGAAAGACCTCGAGAGTCCCTCTTCAACGCGTCTTGAGGCCCTAGTCCCCTCCCATTACTCGAGAGCCACAACGCGCTCCTCCTCGCTACGCGCAGGGAGTCCTGACTTCCCTGGCGCCGCACGAGAGGCTCCCTGAGATCCTCGCCGTGCCTCGCGAGAAAACCCCCAAAGGCGCCGCAGCTCGAGGAAACCCCTGAGACGCCCCCGTCCTTGCGATGTGAAGGGACTTCTTTTCCTGCATGGCCTGGAGAACAATCCCGAGCCCTCTCTCCAAAATGAAGAGGAGGCTTGACTCCACTGACGCCACTAGGGGGCTCCAAGATATCCGCGTCGCGACTCGGGAGGACAGCAGAGTCCTTTGCTTCCCCTCGAGACGAGGCCTGACACCCAGGGGGATCCTGGAATGCAACCCCGAGATCCCTGCCTTCCCTGGAGAAGAACATTAGGTCCTGGACACAAGCCTAGATGAGGTCTCTTTGGCCCTGCAGTGACTCGAGCAAAACCCCCAGCTTTCCCTCGCCAATCGAATGGAAGACTGGGCTTCCCAGGGCCAACAGAGGAGGAAGCCTGTAATCCCCATCGTCACTCGAGAATCCCGGCGCAACTCGAGAAAAAACACGTGGTTCCAACGTCTTCGCAAGATGAGGCCCTTGCCCACTACAGCGTCTCAGGGGAAGTCCCATGTTCCGCCCTGAAGTGCGAAACAGTACCTGACACCCTTCGTGCGACCACCAAAAGCTCCCCGACACGCCGGGTACCCTCGAGGGAACACCGAGGTCCCGGCACAGCTTCATCTGAGCCCGTTCTCCCCTCCTGATCACGACAGGAGAGTCGATTCCCCTGCGTGGTTCAGAAGGGGTTCCCGGCCTTCCCGGTGCACCTCAGGATGAGGCCGGTCTCACAGGGAAATTCGAGACGAGCCACGTGGGTGGTGCCACATGCCAAATGCCCCCGATTCCCCGGTCCGCTTTTGAGAAGGACCCGAGGACCGGACCCCTCTTCGAAAGCAACCCTGTGGGTGAAGGCACAACACGAAGGGGCACTGACACCCCCGTGCATCATCCGGAAAGACCCGCGGGTTCCACACACAGCTCGACCAGGGGCCTGAAAACCCCTGACAACTCGAGAGGCAAGCGGGGTTCCCTTCCTCAGACAAGACGAGGCATGACTCTCCTGTCCCAACTCTGCAGGGACCCTGTGGTCGGAGCCGAAACGGAGAGGAAGCCTGAGGTTCCTGCCTCCCCTCGAGGTGAGGCCCTCTTCCGTTGCGCCAGACCAACGGAGTCCTGAGAGGCCCCACCAATTCCACAGGATCCCTCGCCTCTCAGAGGCACCCTGGGAAGTTCCCTAAGATCCCCGGCAGAAGGCGAGGGAAACGAGGGTTTCCCGCCGCCCCCCGACAAAGACCTCGAGAGTCCTTCTTCAACGCGTCTCGAGGACCTAGTCCCCTCCCGTGACTCGAGAGCCAGGACGCGCTCCCCCTCGCCACGCGCATGGAGACCTGACTTCCCTGGCGCCGCACGAGAGGCTCCCTGAGATCCTCGTCGTGCCTCGGGAGAAAACCCCCACGGGCGCCGCAGCTCGAGGAAACCCCTGAGACGCCCCCGTCCTGGAGAGCTGAGGGCCTTCTATTCCTGCATGGCCTGGAGAGCAATCCCGGGTCCTCTCTCCAAACTGAAGAGGAGGCTGGACTCCCTTGAGGCCACTCAGTAGGCTCCAAGAGATCCGCGTCGCGACTCGAGAGGAGAGCGGAGTCCTTGGCTTCCCCTCGAGACGAGGCCTGACTCCCCGAGGGAGCCTGAAAAGCAACCCCGAGATTCCTGCCTTCCCTGGAGAGGAATATTCGTTCCAGGACACACGCCTTGATGAGGTCTCTTTGGCCCTGCAGTGACTCGAGCGCTACCCCCAGATTTCCCTCGCTACTTGAATGGAAGATGGGGCTTCCCAAGGCCAACCCAAGAGGAAGCCTGAAATCCTCGTCGAAACTCGAGAATCCTGCCGCAACTCGAGAAAAACCACGTGGTTTCAACGTCTTCGCAAGATGAGGCCCTTGCCCGGTACGGCGTCTCAAGGGAAGTCCCATGTTCCGTCGTGAAGTGAGACACGGTACCTGACACCCTTCATGCGACATCCAAAATTTCCCCGACATGCCGGGTTCCCTTGAGGGGAACACCGAGAGTCCCGGCACCACTTCCTCTGAGGTCCTACTCCTCTCCTGTTCGCGACAGGAGAGTTGATTCCCCTGCGTGGTCTGGAAGGGGTTCCCGGCCTGCACGGCGCCCCTCAGGATGAGGCCGGCCTCGCGAGGAAATTCGAGACAAGCCCCGTGGCTGGTGCCCCATGTTGAACGACCCTGATTTCCCGGTCCGCAGTTGAGGAGAACCCGATGCCCGGACACCTCTTCGAAGGCCACCCTGTGAGTGAAGGAACAACACGAAGGGGCACTGACACTCCCGTGCATCGTCCGGAAACACCCGCGGTTTCCACACAGAGCTCCACGAGGGGACTGAGAGTCCCTGAGCAACTAGAGAGGCAAGCGGAGTTCCCTTCCTCAGACAAGACGAGGCCTGACTCTCCTGCCCCAACGCTGCAGGGACACTGCTGTCGGAGTACGAAACGGAGAGGAAGCCTGAGGTCCTGTCTCCCCTCGAGATGAGGCCCTCTTCGATTGCGCCAAACCCAGAGGAGTCCCGAGATGGCCCACCAACTCCACAGCATCCCTCACCTCTAAGAGGAACCCTGGGAAGTTCCCTCAGGTCACCGGGAGAAGTCGAGGGAAACGAGGGTTTCCCGCTGCTAGCCGAGAAAGACCTCGAGAGACCTTCTTCTACACGCCTTGATGCCCTAGTCCCCTCCCAGGACTCGAGAACAATGACGCGCTCCCCCTTGCCACGCTCATGGAGACCTGACTTCCCTGGCGCCGCACGAGAGGCTCCCTGAGAACCTCATCGTGCCTCGTGAGAAAAGCCCCACGGACGCCGCAGCTCGAGGAAACCCCTGAGAAGCCCCCGTCCTCGCGAGGTGAGGGCCTTCTTTTCCTGCCTTTCCTGGAGAGCAATCCCGGGTCCTCTCTCCAAACTGAAGATTAGGCTTGACTCCCTTGAGGCCACTCAGAGGGCTCCAAGAGATCCGCGTCGTGGCTCAAGAGAAGAGCGGAGTCCTTTGCTTCCCCTCGAGGCCAGGCCTGACTCCTCGGGGGACTCTGAAGTGCAACCCCGGGATCCCTGTCTTCCCTTGAGAGTACTACTAGGTCCTGGACACACGCCTAGATGAGGTCTCTTGGGCCCTGCAGTGACTCGAGCGCAACCCCCAGCTTTCCCTAGCAACTCGAATGGAAGATGGGGCTTCCCAGGGCCAACCCAAGAGGAAGCCTGAAATCCCCGTCGTAACTCGAGAATCCCGCCGCAACTCGAGAAAAACCACGTGGTCCCAACGTCTTCACAAGATGGGGCCCTTGCCCGCTACGGCGTCTCAAGGGAAGTCTCACGTTCCGTCCTGAGTTGCGAAACGGTACCTGACACCCTTCATGCGACCTCCAAAATTTCCCAGACACGCCGGGTTCCCTTGAGGGGAACACCGAGGGTCCTGGCACCACTTCATCTGAGCCCCTTCTCCCCTCCTCATCACGACAGGAGAGTCGATTCCCCTGCGTATTCTGGAAGGGGTTCCCGGCTTTCCCGGCACAACTCAGGATGAGGCCGGCCTCCCGAGGAAATTCGAGACGACCCCGTGGGTTGTGCCACATGCCGAACGACCCCGATTTCCCAGTCCGCTCTGGATAAGAACCCAATGCCCTGACACCTCTTCGAAGGCAACCCTGTGGGTGAAGTTACCATTCGAAGGGGCACTGACACCCCCGTGCGTCATCCGGAAAAACCCGCGGTTTCCACACACAGCTTGACGAGGTGCGTGAGACACCCTGAGCAATTCGAGAGGCAAGCGGAGTTCCCTTCCTCAGACAAGACGAGGCCTGACTCTCCTGTCCCAATTCTGCAGGGACCCTGTGGTTGGAGTCCGAAAAGGAGAGGAAGCCTAAGTTTCCTGTCTCCCCTCGAGATGAGGCCCTCTTCCATTGCGCCAAGCCCAGCAGAGTCCCGAGAGGCCACGCCAACTCCACAGCATCCCTCACCTATCAGAGGCACCATGGGAAGTTCCCTCAGGTCCCCGGCAGAAGTCGAGGGAAACGAGGCTTTCCCGCCGCAACCACAGAAAGACCTCGAGTGTCCTTCTTCAACGCCTCTGGAGGCCCTAGTCCTCTCCCATGACTGGAGAGCCATGACGCGCTCCCCCTCGCCACGTGCACAGAGACCTGACTTCCCTGGCACCGCACGAGAGGCTCCCTGAGATCCTCGTCTTGCCTCGTGAGAAAACCCCCATGGGCGCCGCAGCTCGAGGAAACCCCTGAGAAGCCCCCATCCTCGCGAGGTGAGGGCCTTCTTTTCCTGCCTGACCCAGAGCACAATCCCGAGTCCTCTCTCCAAACTGAAGAGAAGGCCTGACTCCCTTGAGGCCACTCAGTGGGCTCCAAGAGATCTGCGTCGCGACTTGAGAGGAGAGCGGCATCCTTGGCTTGCCCTCGAGGCGAGGCCTGACTCCCCGGGGGAGTCTGGAACGCCACCCTGAGATCCCTGTCTTCCCTTGAGAGGAACGTTAAGTCCCGGACACAGGCCTAGATGAGGTCTCTTTGGCCCTGCAGTGACTCGAGTGCAACCCTCAGCTTTCCCTCGCAACTCGAATGGAAGATTAGGCTTCCCGGGGCCAACACAAGAGGAAGCCTGAAATCCACTTCGTAACTCTAGAATCCCGCCGCAACTCGAGAAAATCCACATGGTCCCAACGTCTTCGCAAGATGAGGCCCTTGCCCGCTACGGCGTCTCAAGGGAAGTCCCAGGTTCTGTCCTGAAGTGCGAAACGGTACCTGACTCCTTTCATGCAACCCCCAAAAGTCCCCCACACGCCGGTTTCCCTCGAGGGTAACACCGAGGGTTCCATCCCCACTTCATCTGAGCCCCTTCTCCCCTCCTGATGGCGACAGGAGAGTCGATCCCCCTGCATTGTCTGGAAGTGTCCCCGGCCTTCCCAGCACAACTCAGGATGAAGCCGGCCTCACTAGGAAATTTGAGACTAGCCCCGTGGGTGGTTCCTCATGCCAAAAGACCCCGATTTCCCTGTCCGCTCTTGAAAAGAACCCGAGGCCCGGACACCTCTTCGAAGGCAACCCAGTGGGTGAAGGCACAACACGAAGGGGCACTGTCACCATCGTGCATTTCCGGAAACACCCGCAGGTTCCACACACAGCTCAACAAGGGGCCTGAGACCCCCTGAGCACCTCGAGAGGCAAGCGGAGTTCCCTTCCTCAGACAAGACGATTCCTGACTCTCCTGTCCCAACTCTGCAGGGACCCTGCGGTCGGAGTCTGAAACGGAGAGGAAGCCTGAGGTTCCTGCCTTCCCTGGAGATGAGGCCCTTTTCCATTGCGCCAAACCCAGCGGAGTCCTGAGAGGCCCCGCCAACTCCACAGCATCCCTCATCTGTCAGAAGCACACTGGGAAGTTCCCTAAGGTCACCGGTAAACTTTTATTGCACAAGGTCCCCATGAAAAGGCCCACGCAGCAGGACAGCCACAGATTCTGTCTGCCATTAAAGGGCAGTAAGGTGCCCTCCCCCCTTCTTTGCTGCCTCGGCGGCCACCAGGGTGCAATTCGCGTACCCTTCCCTTTCCCATCCTAGCAGGTGCTCCAGGGCCCGCTGGCCTACAAAGTGCCAGAAGCAGGGCTGGGCCAGCCGGCCAGAATTCAGGGTTCTGTCCCTTGGACTTCCAGCGGACACTAGGCTGCTTGGGAAAACCGCCCAGACTCTGAGGTTTTTCAGCAGAGGGGTGGAGCGGTAAAGGCCTTGACCCCAAAGACGAGGCCTTTCTGCAACCGCCAGGTTGGGGAGCTCTGAGACTGTGCCAACACAGGGCGGAATACATGGTTCCCTGCTCCACGCAGTCCCCGTTCCCTTACCTGTGTTCCGCACCCCTCCGCTGTGGCCAATGGATGCCGATCCTTGGGGATCCAGGAGTTCACGAAATGGGCATTCCCAGCCGCAATGGCGACCCCCAACAGCACATCTGGAAAGCCCTCCCCCACCCCCGCCAGGAGCCGACCCCCACTGCGAACGGAACCCCACCCCGCCCCGCACTGCCAGGTTTCGCCCCGGCCCTGCCGGGCTCCCGGTGGGTTCCCAGCAATATTGGCGACGCCCGGGAGCACAACAGGGACCGACCCCCCACCCACAGTGAGCGGAATCTCGACCTGTGCAGCCCAGGTTTACCTCACCCTGGCTGCGCTCCCGGCGCGTTTCCAGCCGCAGTGGCCATCTCCGAGAGCACAACTGGGAAGCCCTCCCCTACCCCCGCCAGGAGCCGACACCCGCCCTGCGCCGCCCGGGTTTGCCCCGCCCCTGCCGCGCTCCAGGGGCGCTGCCCACCTTCACCAGTGGCTCTCGGTGAGCCCCGTCCCCACGCCCGGTTCCAGGAGAGGCTCTCGGACCTCGCTGCTGCCGCCAGGTCAAACATGAGGACAATACATACACCCCACAGAGACAATCCAAGCTGTCTATGATTTAGGGATAAAACGAGGACTACAGAAAGGCAAGATGACCTGACCTAGGAGGGCCATGATATTCTATAGAACCAGACAAAGTTGGTTACCAAGGAAACTTTTTTCCTTGGAACCCGGGAAGCTGGTTCTTTGCATATGCAATGACCAACAATTAGCTTGTTACCCAAGCCTGCCTTACTGCCACCCCCATCCCCCCACTCCCCAGAAGACTGGCACAAAGAAATATTTTAAATCTCAGGCGGAAACCTGGAAGATGTCTTGTCTGTCTGTTTGGATTAAGGTATGTGTCAGTGTGAGCCCTGTGTTTTTTGATAATATTGCTCAAGTTCTGAGTTCTGATTTCAATGGTCTCAAGACAAGGCAGCCCTTCCAAATCAAACTGCTGGAAATACAAGAAAACATTGACCTAAATGAATGTCAGAGTCCCGTGAACTGGGAACTAGTCAATATTAAATATCTAGTATTTTTGGTTTTGCTCCTCCATTATAGACATGTCTAAGAGTCAACAACATTAAGCACAACATGTTCATAGTGCCTAGGTTTCTTTTGAGGTAAAAATTGCTCTATTGTTATATCTGTCACAAGCTTGTCAGCAAGAAACTACCTGGAAACGACAACAACAAAAGTAAAAAATGTAAATGTGATATGAGCTTTTAGACAAACTCTTTACAATAATTATACTCTAAAATATCTGCCTCTCATAGTCTTGATTGAAGGCAGAGGAGAAGGGGATGACAGAGGATAAGATGGTTGGATGGCATCACTGACTCGATGGACATGAGTTTGAGCAAGCCCCTGGAGCTGGTGACGGACACGGAAGCCTAGCGTCCTTCAGGCCACGGGGTCCCAAAGAGTCAGACACGACTGAGCAACTGAACTGAACTGAACTAACAAACGTTTCTCCAGGTGTTTTGGTTCCCCGAGTTTCTATCCTTGTTACGACAGTGTATTGAATAGCTAGGTCATTTCCAAATAAATGAAAGTTCTGAAACATTCACGACTTGAAAGGACCTCCCTTTTACACAGAAACAAAAGAGATTTTTGACTCTCCATGAATAGTGTCTGGCACCATCCTGACATGTTAAATGTAAGAAAGCAATTGTTTTGTTTTGTTTTGTTCTGTTCTTGGGGGTGGGGGGAGGGGGGCGGGCTATAGCGAATGCCAATATAAAAGTCAGTTCTTGGTTGCTGAAGGGAAATGTATGACTTGTTATTACAAGAAAGTATGTGGAATGCAATGGCACTTGAGGAAGGAAAACAAAGTAGTTCTGTCTTACAGGTGGCCGTTTCAGGATGGGAGAAGCAAAGGAATGGGTACAGAATGGGATAAGGAGGTTGTAGGGAAAGTGGACCCCCAGAAAAGAGTTCTGTGCCTAGCACAAGTTTTCTTGAGATGTCGAAATGCCTTTGCTAATGGAGTTTAAGTTTCTTTACCTCTTAAGTGATCTCTTCTAGGTTGACCTAGAACAGAAATCTTTTGTTAGCTTTGGCTAAGTGGAGAAGTAGTGTTTCACGGTGACATATGTGATCCTTCCTGACTGTTTGCAGCCCTTTTGATATTGATGCACTGCTTCTGCTGCTGCTGCCACCGCTGCTGCTGCTAAGTCGTTTCAGTCGTGTCCGACTCTGTGCGACCCCATAGACGGCAGCCCACGAGGCCCCGCAGTCCCTGGGGTTCTCTAGGCAAGAACACTGGAGTGGGTTGCCATTTCCTCCTCCCATGCATGAAAGTGAAAAGTGAACGTGAAGTCGCTCAGTGGTGTCCGACTCTTAGCGACCCCATGGACTGCAGCCTACCAGGCTCCTCCATCCATGGGATTTTCCACGCAAGAGTACTGGAGTGGGGTGCCATTGCCTTCTCCCATATCTATGCACAAGCCTGCCTAAATAATTGACTTCTAGCTAGCTTTGGGATGCCAATGACCATCCACCCTTACAAGGCAACAGAGAAGAGAAAAACACTTACCACAGGAGGTCCTGGTAAGGAACGAGGAACTAACAAGCTCCCGCCAACCAGGATTCTGCAGAGGTCAACAAGAGGTCAGTAAGAGATGGAAGACTGCAGTCCAGAGGTCCTAGCAACTTCCATCTTGCAGCAGAGACCCAGCATAGTCAAAACGAATTCAATGTTGCAAAAAATAAGTAAACAAATAAAGGACAGAAGTTCTTTGAACACATGACTGAGATTAGGGTGAGGCAGTACATGTACAGTGCCCGGAAAATCTTAAAGTATGAGAAAGGAAAGAAATTAAAGACAACTATCAAGCTGTCCAAACTGATAAAAACGAAATATTACACAGTTTTTTCTGTATATATTACCAGATAATAATCTGAAAAGGAATTAAAAAAATTCCCTTTCAATAATGTCAACATGAATACAACACTTTGCCATGGATGTAACGAGGATGACAAGACTGGCACACTGGAACTTATACACCCTGGCTGAAAACTATCCTGAATACATGGACAGGTATTCCATAACAATGGAAAGAATTAAGATGGCAATACCATGGAATGCATCTTCAATCTGAAATGAAGATTTGATATGATTTGATCGCTCAGAGCTTTTGTGTCATCAATTGTTATTAAAGTATAAATGAGATAGAGAAAACTGCTGACTTAGACTTGAGGCGGGGTGTACGCCCTGCTGGTCTCTAGCCAGATATTCTACAGGCACTAGCAGTCAGCTAAGGAAAGAAAGGCACTGTCTCAGGGAATGGCACCAGGCCCCTCCCCCACGACATGCCTTGAGGTCACATTGGCAGCAGGTGAGTCATCCTGGGCCAAAAACTGATTGACATGAATCTTGAAGAAAGGCAGTATTCCAGGCAAATATATCATTTCCTTAACATAGATTAGGAGAACAAGGTACGAGGAAAACATACTGTTTTGTTCAAGTCGCTTCTGAGCCTATTGGGGGAACCGACCTGAAGCCAGAGTCCAGCAGATATACATAGGATATTTACATCGCTTAAGACAAACATTTCCTCAGGAACAAATGCATTGCTTAGCTCAAGGTTTGTCTGCGAAATTCTTACACATCAGGAGATGGCTCCGAGCTGGGTTTCTACGCACAAGAACATGAATGCAAAGGACAAGCCTGCACAGCCCATCTGCCCCCCTCCCCCACAGCCAGCAGCATTTCCAAGTGACCTCCTAAGGCCTTCCCCAAAATACAGGGGCACCTCTGGGTTTCCTGTTTCCCTCACTTCGAACACTTTTCTTAAAAAAAAAAAAAAAAATCCTGCACACTTCTTGATAGAATGCCACAGTGCAAGGAAAACAGGTCTTCGATACTTAAACCTCCCTGTGCCAAACACTTGGGGCTTGGTTCTGTTTTGTTTTGTTTTTTAATTACACCACCACATAATTTAAACTTTTTACAATTTCTAATTATTCAGTACCAAAACACCAAACTTTTATTGCACAAGGTCCCCATGAAAAGGCCCACGCATCAGGACAGCCACAGATTCTGCCATGAAAGGGCAGCAAGGTGCCCTCCTCCCTTCTTTGCTGCCTGGGCGGCCACCAGGGTTTGAAATCCATGCACCCTACTAAGTTTCTAGGGTGCAATCCGTGGACCCTTCCCTTTCCCATCCCAGCAGGTGCTCAAGGGCCCGCTGGCTTACAAAGTGCCAGAAGCAGGGCTGGGCCAGCCGGCCAGAGTTCAGTGTTCTGTCCCTTGGACTTCCAGGGGACACTAGGCTGCTTGGGAAAACCGTGCAGACTGAGATTTTTCAGCAAAGGGGTGGAGCGGTAAAGGCCTTGACACCAAGGGCGAGGCCTTTCTGCGACCGCCAGGTTGGGGAGCTCCGAGAATGTGCCAACAGAGGGTGGAATACTTGGTTCCCTGCTCCAAGCAGTCCCAGTTCCCTGACCTGTGGCCCGCAGCCCTCCGCTGCACCCACTAGATGTGGATCCTTGGGGACACAGGAGCATAGGAAATGGGCGTTCCTAGCCGCAGTGGCGACCCCCGAGAGCACAACTGGGACCGAACCCCCACCCACAGCCATCTAAATCTCGACCCGCGCAGCCCAGGTTTACCCCGCCCCGGGTGCGCTCCCGGCGCGTTTCCAGCCGCAGTGGCCACCACCAAGAGCACAACTGGGAAGCCCTCCCCCACCCCCGCCAGGAGCCGAACCCCGCCCCGCGCCACCCGGGTTCACCCCGCCCCTGCCGCACTCCCAGCGCGTTTCCAGCTGCAGTGGGGACCCCCGAGAGCACAACTGTTACCGCCCCCCACCCCCTCCCGACCAGAACCCCGACCCGCGCCGCCCAGGATCGCCCCGCCCCTGGCGCGCTCTCGGGGCGTTGCCCACTTCCACCAGGGGCTCCTGGTGAGCCCCGTCCCCACGCCCGGTTCCAGGAGAGGATCTCGGACCTCGCTACTGCCGCCAGGTCAAACACGAGGACAATACATCCACCCCACAGAGACAATCCAAGCTGTCTATGATTTAGGGATAAAATGAGGACTACAGAAAGGAAAGATGTCCTGACCTAGGAGGGCCATGAGAGTCTATAGATCCAAACAAAATTGGGTACCAAGGAAACTTTTTTCCTTGGAACCCGGAAAGCTGGTTCTTTGCATATGCAATGACCAACAATTAGCTTGTTACCCAAGCCTGCCTCGCTGCCACCCCCACTACCCCCCCCCACTCCCCAGGAAAACAGCTCAAAGAAATATTTTAAATCTCAGGCGGAAAACTGGAAGATGTCTTGTCTGTCTGTCTGGATTAAGGTATGTGTCAGTATGAGCCTTGTGTTTTTTGATAATATTGCTCAAGTTCTGAGTTCTGATTTCAATGGTCTCAAGACAAGGCAGCCCTTCCAAATCAAACTGCTGGAAATACAAGAAAACATTGACCTAAATGAATGTCAGAGTCCCGTGAACTGGGAACTAGTCAATATTAAATATCTAGTATTTTTGGTTTTGCTCCTCCACTATAGACATGTCTAAGAGTCAACAACATTAAGCACAACATGTTCATAGTGCCTAGGTTTCTTTTGAGGTAAAAATTGCTCTATTGTTATATGTGTCACAAGCTTGTCAGCAAGAAAGTACCTGGAAACAGCAACAACCAATGTAAAAAATGTAAATGTGATATGAGCTTTTAGATAAACTCTTAACAATAATTATACTCTAAAATATCTGCCTCTCATAGTCTTGATTGAAGGCAGAGGAGAAGGGGATGCCAGAGGATAAGATGGTTGGATGGCATCACTGACTCGATGGACATGAGTTTGAGCAAGCCCCTGGAGTTGGTGATGGACACGGAAGCCTGGCGTCCTGCAGGCCACGGGGTCCCAAAGAGTCAGACTCGACTGAGCAACTGAACTGAACTGAACTTACAATCGTTCCTCCAGGTGTTTTGGTTACCTGAGTTTCTATCCTGGTGCTAAACTAAGTGACGACAGTGTATTGAATAGCTAGGTCACTTCCAAATAAATGAAACTTCTTAAACATTCACGACTTGAAAGGACCTCCCTTTTACACAGAAACAAAAGAGATTTTTGACTCTGCATGAATAGTGACTGGCACCATCCGAACATATTAAATGTAAGAAAGCAATTTTTTTGTTTTGTTTTGTTTTGTTCTGTTCTTGCAGGAAGCGGGGTGGGCGCTATTATCACTGATAGGTATGCTCACCAATCTATCAAATGCCAATATAAGAGTGAGTTCTTGGTTGCTGAAGGGAAATGTATGACTTGTTATTACAAGAATGTATGGAATGCAATCACACTTTAAGAAGGAAAACGAAGTAGTTCTGTCTTACAGGTGGCATTTTCAGGACGGGAGAAGCAAAGGAATGGGTACAGAATGGGATAAGGAGGTTGTAGGGAAAGTAGGCCCCCAGAAAAGAGTTTTGTGCCTAGCACAAGTTTTCTTGAGATGTTGAACTGCCTTTGCTAATGGAGTTTAAGTTTCTTTACCTCTTAAGTGATCTCTTCTAGGTTGACCTAGAACAGAAATCTTTTGTTAGCTTTGGCTAAGAGGAGAAGTATTGTTTCACGGTGACATATGTGATCCTACCTGACTGTTCTCATCCCCTTTGATATCTATGCACTGCTGCTGCTGCTGCTGCAGCTGCTAAGTGGTTCAGTTGAGGCCGACCCTGTGCCACGCCATAGATGGCAGCCCACCAGGCCCCGCAGTCCCTGGGGTTCTCTAGGCAAGAACACTGGAGTGGGTTGCCATTTCCTCCTCCTATGCATGAAAGTGAAAAGTGAAAATGAAGTCGCTCAGTGGTGTCCGACTCTTAGCCACCCCATGGACTGCAGCCTACCAGGCTCCTCCGTCCTTGGGATTTTCCAGGAGTGGGGTGCCATTGCCTTCTCCCATATCTATGCACAAGCCTGCCTAAATAATTGACTTCTAGCCAACTTTGGGATGCCCATGACCACCCACCCTTACCAGGCAACAGAGAAGAGAAAAACACTTACCACAGGAGGTTCTGATAAGGAACAAGGAACTAACAAGCTCCCACCTACCAGGAATCTGCAGAAGTCAACAAGAGGTCAGCAAGAGATGAGAGACTGCAGTCCAGAGGTCCTAGCTACTTCCATTTAGCAACAAACACCCAGCATAGTCAAAACGATTTCAATGTTAAAGAATAAATAAATAAATAAATAAAAGGACAGAAGTTCTTTGAACACATGTCTGAATTTAGGGGTGAGGCATTACATATGTGTCCCAGGATAATCTTAAAGTGTCAGAAAGTAAAGAAATTAAAGACAACTATCAAGCTGTCCAAACTGATAAAAATGAATGATTACACAGTTTTATCTGTATACATTAGCAGATAATAATCTGAAAAGGAATTTTAAAAAATTCCCTTTCAATAATATCAACATGAATAAAACACTTTGCCATGGATGTAACGAGGATGACAAGACTGGCACACTGGAAATTATACACCCTGGCTGAAAACTATCCTGAATACATGGACAGATATTCCATAACGATGGAAAGACTTAAGATGGCAATACCATGGAATGCATCTTCAATCTGAAATGAAGATTTGATATGATTTGATCGCTCAGAGCTTTTGTGTCATCAAGTGTTATTAAAGTATTAAAGAGATAGAGAAAGCTGCTGACTTAGACTCGAGGCGGGGTGGGGGGGGGTAGTAAGAGTACCCCCTGCTGGTCTTTAGCCAGATATTCTACAGGCACTAGCAGTCAGCTAAGGAAAGAAAGGAACTGTTTCAGGGAATGGCACCAGGCCCTTCCCCCACGACATGCATTGAGATAATATTGGCAGCAGGTGAGTCATCCCGGGCCAAAACTTGATTGACATGAATCTTGAAGAAAGGCAGTATTGCAGGCAAATATATCATTTCCTTAACATAGATAAGGAGAACAAGCTAGGAGGAAAACATGCTGTTTTGTTCAAATCGCTTCTGAGCCTTTTGGGGGAACCGACCTGAAGCCAGAGTCTAGCGGAAATACATAGGATATTTACATCGCTTAAGACAAACATTTTTTTAGGAAAAAATGCATTGCTTAGCTCAAGGTTTGTCTGCGAAATTCTTACACATCAGGAGATGGCTCTGAGCTGGGTTTCCACACACAGGAACATCCATGCAAAGGACAAGCCTGCACAGCCCATCTGCCGCCCTCCCCCACAGCCAGCAGCATTTCCAAGTGACCTCCTAAGGCCTTCCCCAAAATACAGGGGCACCTCTGGGTTTCCTGTTTCCCTCACTTCGAACACTTTTCTTAAAAAAAAAAAAATCCTGCACACTTCTTGATAGAATGCCACAGTGCAAGGAATACAGTCCTTCAATATTTAAACCTCCATTTGCAAAACACTTGGAGCTTGGTTTTGTTTTGTTTTGTTTTTTAATTACACCACCACATAATTTAAAGCTTTTACACGTTCTAATTATTCAGTTCCAAAACACCAAACTTTTATTGCACAGGGTCCTCATGAAAAGGCCCACGCAGCTGGACAACCACAGATTCTGCCATGAAAGGGCAGCAAGGTGCCCTCCCCCCTTCTTTGCTGCCTGGGCGGCCACCAGGGTTTGAAATCCATGCACCCTACTAAGTTTCTATGGTGCAATCCGTGGACCCTTCCCTTTCCCATCCCAGCAGGTGCTCAAGGGCCGGCTGGCTTACAAAGTGCCAGAAGCAGGGCTGGGCCAGCCGGCCAGAGTTCAGTGTTCTGTCCCTTGGACTTCCAGCGGACACTAGGCTGCTTGGAAGAACCGCGCAGACTCTTAGATTTTTCAGCAGAGGGGTGGAGCGGTAAAGGCCTTGACCCCAAAGGCAAGGCCTTTCTGCGACCGCCAGGTTGGGGAGCTCCGAGAATGTGCCAACAGACGGCGGAATACTTGGTTCCCTGCTCCACGCAGTCCCAGTTCCCTTACCTGTGGTCCGCAGCCCTCCACTGCACCCACGGGATGGCGATCCTTGGGGACCCAGGAGCGGACGAAATGGGCGTTCCCAGCCGCAGTTGCAACCCCCGAGAGCGCAACTGGGAACCCCTCCCCATCCCCCCCATGAGCCGACCCCCGCCCCGCGCCCTCAGGGTTAGCCCCGCCCCTGCCGCGCTCCCTGCGCGTTCCCAGCCGCAGTGGCGACCCCCGGGAGCACAACTGGTACCGACCCCCACCCAAAGCCATCGGAATCTCGACCCGCACAGCCCGGGTTTACCCAGTCCAGGGTGCACTCCCGGCGCGTTTGCAGCCTCAGTGTCCACCTCTGAGAGCACAACTGGGAAGCCCGCCCCCACCCCCGCCAGAAGCCGACCCCCGCCCCACGCCGCCCGCGTTCGCCCCGCCCCTGCACGGTCCAGGTACCTTCCCAGCTTCTAGCGTTCACGCCCGGGTAGGAGCAGGATGTAGGAGTATGGGAGATGTGTCTGGAGCCTGACAGCCTCAGCTCCGCTCTGGCCTGCCCTTTGGACCTAGGAGCCAGGCCAACTTGCAGAGGGCTTAGGGCCCCATTGTATGCAAACTACCAAGGCCTACCGCAAGGAGAGCTCTGTCCGAGGGAAGGGAAGCGCCCCAGGCTGCATTCCCAAGCTGTTGTTTAGCCGCCCAGACTCAGCGCTGCACAGGGGTAATCAGGCTCTCTGTGCCCGCAGCTTCACACACAGGTGTGTCTCCGTAGGAATCAAGAAAGATCCTGACAGAGTGAGGTTCATTAGAGCTATACTAAAGAGCAAAGTCTTGTCCATGTGGTCTTGCCTTCCCCTGTGCCTTTGGGTCTCCAGGCTCGGCCCCAGCTCCGTGGAAACAACCCCTGAGAAAATATCTTCAAGATCCACTTTTCCCAGTGTCTGGGAACCGGGGTTCATAGGAGGAGAGAAAAGCATGCCTCCATAGGGAACGAAAAGGCAGCTCACCTGCCTGTGTTTTGAAGCCTCTATTTGGAAGGAATGGGTTAGCTTCTCCTAAAGGAGACCTCCAGATCTGCTCAGAAGTCGGTAATTCCAGAGGCAGGGTACTGGTTCCTGACTGCGCTTTGCTAGCCTTGCAAAGATATTCCTAGATTCTAGAGTTATTTTCCATGAAGGAGCAGGCTTCGGGAATGTGTCAGACGGGACTGGCTCCTTATTGACCTCAGCTCAGCTATTGCCTTTCCATTCAAACTAGAACAAGGGCCTACTTTATGAAGGGTAAGGGTCTTCTTCTTTGAAACTGCCAAGGGCTACAGCAATGAGACCTCTGTCAAGGTGAGGGAAGCCTAAGAGGATGGATTCTCAAGCAGGTGCTTTGCCACAAAGCATCAGCACCCCACGGAGAGAATCAAGCTCCCTGTGCCCCAATGTTGGGAGTGTAGCTTCACACACAGAGTTGTCTCTATAGGAGCCAAGAATGTTCCTGAGAGATTAGGTTCACTAAACCTCTCCTACAGAGCATAGACCTGTCCATGTGGTTTTGCCTTCCCCTGTGAGTTGGGTCCTCGAGGTCTGCCACACCTCCGGGGAAACTGTCCCTGAGAAAAGATCTCCAGGAACCGCTTCGCCGAGGCTGGGAAATGCTGTTCACATGAAGTAAGGCAAGCGAATCTCCTGCATAGTAAAAGAGGCCTTACAGTCCCTGGAGGAGCAGGCTGCCAGAATGTGTGAAACCTGACTGTTGCCTTACTGGCCTCAGCTCCACCATTGCCTGTTCATCCGAGCTAGCACCCAGGCCTACTTGGAAAAGCGTTTGGGTGCAGATTTCTACAAAGTGCCAAGGGCTACAGCAGTGAGAATTCTCTCAGTCGTAAGGGAGAGCATTTTATGGATTCTCAAGCTGTTTTCTGAATGACAGCGTCAAAATGAACAGAGAGAATCAGGCTCTCTCTGCCCCTATGTTAGGTACGCAGCTTCACACACAGAGGTGTCTCTGTAGGAGCCAAGAATGCTCCTGAGAGATGAGGTTCACTAGAGGTCTGCTACAGAGCATAGACCTGTCCATGTGGTCTTGCCTTCCCCTGTGCCTTTGGGCCCCGGGCTCGGCCCCAGCTCCGTGGAAACAACCCCTGAGAAAATATCTTCAAGATACGCTTTTCCCAGAGGCTGGGAACTGGGGTTCATAGGAGGAGAGAAAAGCAAGCCTCCTTCGGGCACGAAAGGCAGCCAACCTGCCTGTGTTTTGAAGCCTCTATTTGGAAGGAATGGGTTAGCTTCTCCTAAAGGAGACCTCCAGATCTGCTCAGAAGTCAGTAATTCCAGAGGCAGGGTGCTGGTTCCTGACTGCCCTTTGCCAGCCTTGCAAAGACATTCCAACATTCTAGAGTTATATTCCATGAAGGAGCAGGCTTCGGGAATGTGTCAGAGGGGACTGGCTCCTTATTGGCCTCAGCTCAGCTATTGCCTTTCCATTCAAACTAGGACAAGGGCCTACTTTATGAAGGGTAAGGGTCTTCTTCTTTGAAACTGCCAAGGGCTACAGCAATGAGACCTCTGTCAAAGCGAGGGAAGCCTAAGAGGATGGATTCTCAAGCAGGTGCTTTACTACAAAGCATCAGCACCCCACGGAGAGAACCAAGATCCCTGTTCCCCAATGTTGGGAGTGTAGCTTCACACACGGAGTTGTCTCTATAGGAGCCAAGAATGTTCCTGAGATATTAGGTTCACTAAACCTCTCCTACAGAGCATAGACCTGTCCATGTGGTTTTTCCTTCCCCTGTGAGTTGGGTCCCCGAGGTCCGCCACACCTCCGGGGAAACTGTCCCTGAGAAAAGATCTCCAGGAACCGCTTCGCTGAGGCTGGGAAACGCTGTTCACAGGAAGTAAGGCAAGCGAATCTCCTGCAGAGAAAAAGAGGCCTTACTGTCCCTGGAGGAGCAGGCTGCCAGAATGTGTGAAACCTGACTGTTGCCTTACTGGCCTCAGTTCCACCATTGCCTGTTCCTCCGAACTAGGACCCAGGCCTATTTGGAGAAGCGTTTGGGTGCGGATTTCTACAAAGTGCCAAGGGCTACAGCAGTGAGAATTCTCTCAGCGGTAAGGGAGAGCATTTTATGGATTCTCAAGCTGTTTTCTGAACGACAGGGTCAAAATGAACTGAGAAAATCAGGCTCTCTGTGCCCCTATGTTAGGTACGCAGCTTCACACACAGAAGTGTCTCTATAGGAGCCAAGAATGTTCCTGAGAGATGAGGTTCACTAGAAGTCTGCTACAGAGCATAGACCTGTCCATATGGTTTTGCCTTGCCCTGTGAGTTGGGTCCCCGAGGTCCGCCCCAGCTCAGGGGAAGGAGCCCCTGAGAAAAGATCTCCAGGGACCGCTATTCCCCCAGGCTGGCAAACGCAGTTCACAGGAGGTAACACAAGCGAGCCTCCTGCAAGGCACAACAGGCCTTAGTCTCCCTGGACGATCAGGCTGCCAGAGTGTGTGAGACCTGACTGGTGCCTTACTGGCCTCAGCTCCGCCATTGCGTGTTCCTCCGAACTAGGACCCAGGCCTACTAGGAGAAGGGTTTGGGTATGGATTTCTAAATACTGCCAAGGGGTATAGCAATGAGAACTGTGTCACGGGTAAGGAAGAGCATTGTATGGATTTTCAAGCTGTTGTTTGAACGACAGCTTCAAAGCTGCACAGAGAGAATCAGACTCTGTGTCTCCATGTTCGGTACACAGCTTCACAGACAGGGGTGTCTCCATAGGAAACAAGAACGTTCCTGACAGAGTGAAGTTCACTAGAGCTCTCCTAGAGAGCAAAGACTTGTCCATGTGGTTTTTCTTCCCCTGTGCGTTTGGGGCTCCAGGCTCGGCCCCAGCTCCGTGGAAACAACCCCTGAGAAAAGATCTTCAAGATCCGCTTTTCCCAGAGGCTGGGATGTGGGGTTCATAGGAGGCGGGAAAAGCAGGCCTCCTTCAGAGAGCAAGAGGCAGCCAAGCGGCCTGCGTTTGGAAGCCTCTATTTGGAATAATGGGTTAGTTTCCCCTAAGGGAGACCTCCAGATCTGTTCAGAAGTCGGTAATTCCAGAGGCAGGGTGCAGGCTCCTGACTGCCCTTTGCCAGCCTTGCAGAGACATTCCTAGATTACAGCGTTATTTTCCATGAAGGAGCAGGCTTCGGGAATATGTCAGACTTGACTGGCGCCTTATTGGCCTCAGCTCAGCTCTTGCCTTTCCTTTCAAACTAGGACAAGGGCCCACTTTATGAAAGGTAAGGGTCCTCTTCTTTCCAAACTGCCAAGGGCTACAGCAATGAGACCTCTGTCAAGGCGAGGGAAGCGTAAGCTGATGGATTCTCAAGCAGGTGCTTTGCCACAAAGCATCAGCACCCCACGGAAAGAATCTGGCTCCCTTTGCCCCTACGTTGCGTGTGTAGCTACACACACAGAGGTGTCTCGATAGGAGCCAAGAATGTTCCTGAGAGAGGAGGTTCACTGTTGGGGGCCAGAGTGAGGCACTCCGCCCATGGCAAAGGTCATGAGGAAGGAGGCTCGACATACGCAAAGGCGGGATCGAGCCTCAGGAGTCCCCCTGGAAATCCTCGAGCATCTACCCCCATAACCAGAGCCTGCCTACCTTACTACTTTGTGCTCTCACCTACACCTCTGACTTTACGGGGGGCTGTCCCCCACCACCTCTTTCGGAGAAGGAGTTAACCTAGAGCTCCAGTTGATAAAAACCCCTGAGTGTGACAAGAGTGTTTTAACCTACAAACTCCTCTGAAGGTTCTCTAGCCTGCCTGACAGGCTTGTCCGGCCACATGTGATTGCTCACAGCCTCCCAACCATGAGAGGCACGAGATGCTTTAAACCTTCTAAAAACAGGTTCCTTAGAAAAGTTAGAAAATTATTAGTATAAGTATAATGGGCTGATTAGAAATCATATTGGTGAAGGGTTTTTCATTTGTTGAGCTGATGTTTACTGCTAAGTCTCCACATCCCCTGCCCTTATACACATTAATGAATATATAGAAGAAATAAGTATTAACCTTTGATATAAATCACGTTAGACCTTAGGCTAAGTAAATTCTTTCCTTAACTAAAACCCACTACACCCTCACCCTATAGGAATGTAACTTTATTTGGGTGGCGTCTGTTTTAAGAATAATCACCCCTGGAGAAATAAGTGTCCTGGTTGACTGACCGCTGTCACAAGGAGAGGGTCGTAAATTGTCAGCAGGCCCCCCGGCCAGAAGATGATGTAACACCCCTAAGACCTCTGTATACTTTTGTATGAAGCACCTGACTTTGATAAAAGTCAGGACTGCTGACCCCACGTGACTTTTGCATAACATCTCAGTGTATAAAAGTAGACCATGGAAAATAAAGAATTGGGATCAGTTTCTCGAAATACTGGTCTCCCCATGTCTCTCTCTCTCTCTCACTCTGGTTGAGTCTCCATCTGGAGCGCGGAACCCACCAAGCTTACTAATTTTGCCTGGGCTTCTAAGATCCGACCGGGGAGGCCTCAGTGTCTCCTCTCCTTCGGGAGAACGGAAGGACGCCTGCGGCCTACGTAACTGGTGCAAGCTTCTTGTCTTGAAGTTTTATTGGTCCCCCGCGTAAACCAAGCTACTCAGCCTCTTTTCTCCACTGAATTTTCCTACTGAGCTATCCTCATTTTATTACTCTTTATATCCTTAATTAACGTTTAATTAAGCAGTTGTTCCCTGACCCTCGCCTACGCCGTCTCTGCTTCAAATACCCTGGATCAGCTGGGGCTGGACCCCGGCAGTTCACTAGAGATCTCCTACAGAGCATAGACCTGTCCATTTGGTTTTGCCTTCCCCTGTGAGTTGGGTCCCCGAGGTCCGCCCCAACTCCGGGGAAACAGCCCCTGAGAAAAGATCTCCAGGAACTGCTTTCCGCCCAGGCTGGGAAACGCTGTTCACAGGAAGTAAGGCAAGCGAGCCTCCTGAAGGGAAATAGAGGCCTTACTGTCCCTGGAGGAGCAGGCTGCCAGAGTGTGTGACACCTGACTGGTGCCTTACTGGCCTCAGCTCCGCTACTGCATGTTCATCTGAACTTGAACCCAGGCCTACTTGGAGAAGTGTTTGTGTGCCGATTTCCAGAAACTGCGAAGGGCTACAGCAATGATAACTCTCTCAGTGGTAAGGGAGAGCATTGTGTGGATTCTCAATTTGTTGTTTGAACGACAGCGTCAAAGCTGCACAGAGAGAATCAGGTCTCTGTGTCTCTATGTTGGCAATGCAGCTCCCACACAGAGATGTCCCCGTTGGAGCCAAGAACATTCCCCATAGACTGAGGTTCACTAGAGCACTCCTAGAGAGCAAAGACTTATCCATGCGGTTTTCCCTTCCCCTGTGCGTGTGGGTCTCTGGGATCAGCCCCTGCTCCTTGGAAACAGCCTCTGAGAAAAGATCTCCAAGAACCTCTTATCACCCAGGCTGGGAAGTGAAGTTCACAGGAGGTGGGATAAGCAAGCTTCCTTCGGCAAGAAGAGACAGCCAACCGGCCTGTGTTGGGAAGCCTATATTTGCAAGGAATGGGTTAGTTTCTCCTGACCGAGACCGCCAGATGTGCTGAGAAGATAGAAATTCCAGAGGCAGGGTCGAGGTTCCTGACTGCCCTTTGCCAGCCTTGCAAAGACATTCCCAGATTCTAACGTTATTTTCCATGAAGGAGCAGGCATCGGGAATATGTCAGACTTGACTGGCGCCTTACTGGCCTCAGCTCAGCTACTGCCTTTCCATTCAAAGAAGGACAAGGGCCTACTTGGTGAAGGGTAAGGGTCTGCTTCTTTCCAAACTGCCAAGGACTACAGCAATGAGACCTCTGTCAAGGTGAGGGAAGCCTATGCGGATGGATTCTTAGCAGGTGCTTTGCCACAAAGCATCAGCACCCACGGAGAGAATCAGACTCCCTTTGCCACTATGTTGGGTGTGTAGCTTCATGCACAGAGGTGTCTCTGTAGAAGCCAAGAATGTTCCTGAGAGATGAGGTTCACTAGAGCTCTCCTACAGAGCATAGACCTGTCCATGTGGTTTTGTCTTCCCCTGTGAGTTGGGCCCCCGAGGTCCGACCCAGCTCCAGGGAAACAGCCCCTGAGAAAAAATCTCCAGGAACAGCTTTGCGCCCAGGCTGGGAAATGCAGTTCACAGGAGGCAAGGCAAGAGAGCCTCCTACAGGGAAAAAGAGGCCTTACTGCTCCTGGACGATCAGGCTGCAAGAGTCTGTGAGACCTCACTTGTGCCTTACTGGCCTCAGCTCCGCCGTTGCCTGTTATTCCGAGCTAGGACCCAGGCCTACTTGGAGAAGGGTTAGGGTGCGGATTTCTACAAACTGTCAAGGACGACAGCAATGAGAATTCTCTTAGCAGTAAGGGAGAGCATTGTATGGATTCTCAAGCTGTTGTTTGAATGACAGCTTCAAAGCTACACAGAGAGAATCAGGCTCTCTGTTCCCCTATTTTGGCTGTGCAGCTTCACACACAGAATTTGACTCTGTTGGAGCCAGAAATATTCCTGAAAGACTTAGGCTCACCAAAGCTGTCCTCCAGAGCAAAGACATTGGATGTGGTTTTGCCTTCCCTTGTCAGTATGGGTCCCCTAGCTTGGCCCCAGCTCCGGGGATACAGCCTCTGAAAAAAATCTTCCAAGAAGCGATTTTCCTCCAGGCTGTTAAGCGGAATTCGCAGTTTGCAAGTTAAGGAAGCCTGCTTCGTGGAAGAGCAAGCAGCCAACTGGCCCTGTGTTAGGAAGCCTGTATTTGAAAGGAATGGGTTAGCTTCTACAGCGGGAGAACCTCAGATCTGCTCAGGGGACTGAAATACTAGAGTCAGGGTCGAGGTTCTCCCTTGTCCTTTGCGCACCTTGCAAAGACATTCCTAGCTTCTAGCGTTAGTGTCCCTGTAGTAGCAGGCTGCAGGAGCGTGTGATAAATGACTGCCGCGTTCCTGTCCTCAGCTCCGCTATTGACTTTCTATTCGAACTAGAACCCAGGCCTACTTTGAGAGGGGTTAGTGTCCAGTGTTTTCAAACTGCCAAGGGTTACGGCAATGCGAGCTCTGTCAGAGGTAAGAAAAGAGAAATTGGTTGGATTCTTCAGCTGCTGCGTGGCTGCACAGCTTCCGTGCCGCATGGAGAGCATGAGGCTCCTTGTGGCCCTATTTTGGGTATGCAGCAACATGCACACAGAATGTCTGTGTTCACTTATGTACAGGCTTATGAACACTAGAGCTCTCCTACAGAGCAAAGACCACTCAGTGGGCTCCAAGAGATACCTGTCACGACTCGAGAAGAGAGTGGAGTCCTTTGCTTCCCCTCGAGATGAGGCCTGACTCCCCGGGTGAGTATGGAATGCAACCCCAAATCCCTGTCGCCTATGGAGAGGAACATTAAGTCCTGGATACAAGCCTAGATGAGGTCTAGTTTGCCCTTCAGTGAATGGAGCCCAATCCCCAGCTCTCCCTGGCAACTCGATTGGAAGATTAGACTTCCTGGGCCAACACAAGAGGAAGCCTGAATTCCCCATCGTAACTCGAGAATCCCACCGCAACTCGAGAAAAACCACGTGCTTCCCTCGTCATCGCAAGATGAGGCCCTTGCCCGCTAGAGCATCTCCAGAGAATTCCCACGTTCTGTCTTGAAGTGCGAAACTGTACTTGGCACCCTTGATGCGACCTCAAAAGTGCCGTGACATACCGGTCTCACTCGAGGGGACCACCGAGGTTCCCGGCACCACTTCATCTGAGCCCCTTCTCCCCTTCTGATCGCGAGCGGTGGGTCGATTCCCCTGCTTTGTCTGCAAGGGGTTCCCGACCTTCCCGGCGCACCTCAGGATGAGGCCGGTCTCCCGAGGAAATTCGAGACGTAGCCTCGTGGGTGGTACCACATGCTGAAAGACCAAAATTTTCCGGTACGCTCTTGAAAAGAACCCGATGCCCGGAAACCTCTTTGAAGGCAACCCTGTGGATGAAGGCACAACACGAAGGGGCACTGACACCCCCGTGCATCGTCCGGAAAAACCCGCAGGTTCCACACTCAGCTCAACAAGTGGCCTGTCACTCCGTGAACAACTCGAAAGGCAAGGGGAAATCCATTCCTCCACAGAAGACGAGGCGTGACTCTCTTCTCCATACTCTGCAGGTACCCTGCGACCCGAGTCAGTAATGGAGAGGACCCCTGAGGTTCCTGCCTCCATTCGAGATGAGGCCCTCTTCGATTGCACCAAACCCAGTTGAGTAACGAAGGGCCCCTCCCAAATCCACAGTGTCCCTGACTTCTCAGAGGCACCCTTAGAAGTTGCCTGAGGTCACCGACACAAATCAAGGGAACCCAGGGTTCCCTGCCGCAACCCGAGAAAGACCTCAAGAGTCCTTCTTCAATGCGTCTTGAGGCCCGATTCGCCTACTATGACTCGAGAGCAATCACGCACTCCCCTTCACCACTCGCACGGAGACCTGACGTCCCTAGAACCACACGAGAGGCTCTCTGAGCTCCCCGTTGTACCTCGTGAGAAATCTGATACTGGCGCCGCAGCTGGAGAAAACCCACGAGATGCCCCCGTCATCGCGTGATGAGGGCCTTTTCTCTTGCATGGCCAGGAAAACAATCCCGAGTCATCTCTCCAAACTACATAGGAGGCTTCACTCCCTTTACGCCACGCAGTGGGCTCCAAGAGATACCCGTCGCGACTCGACAGGAGAGCGGAGTCCTTTTTTGCCCCTCAAGACGAGGCCTGACTCTCCGGGTGAGTCGAGAATGCAACCCTGAGATCCCTGTCAGCCCAGTAGTGGAACACTAGGTCCTGGACACAAGCGTAGATGAGGTCTATTTTGCCCTGCAGTGACTGGAGAGCAATCCCCAGTTCTAACTTGCAACTCGAATGGAATACTGGATTTTCCTGGCGCCACACAAGAGGCTCCCTGAGATCCCCGTGGTACTTCAGGAGACACCCCACACTGGCGCCGCAGCTCGAGAAAACCCACGAGACGCCACCGTCATCTCGAGATGAGGGCCTTCTTTTCCTGCATGGCCTGGAGTCCAATCCCGAGTCCTCTCTCCAAACTCCACAGGAGGCTTGGCTCCCTTTAGTACACACAGTGGGCTCCAAGAGATACCCATCGCGACTCGAGACGAGAGCGGAATTCTTTGCTTACCCTCGAGGTGAGAACTGACTCCCCGGATGAGTCTGGAATGCAAACCCGAGATCCCTGTCGCCCCTGGAGAGCAACGTTAGATCCTGGACACAAGCCTAGATTAGGTCTCTTTTGCCCTGCAGTGACTCTAGCGCAATCCCCAGCTCCCCCTCGCAACCCGAATGGAAGATTGGATTTCAAGGCCAACAAGAGGAAGCCTAAATTCCCGGTCATAACTCGAGAATCCCGCCGCAACTCGAGCAAAACCACGTGGTTCTCCCGTCATCGCAAGATGAGGCCCTTGCCCGCTACAGCGTTTCAAAAGATGTCCCAGGTTCCGTCTTGAAATGCGAAACGGTACTTGGCACCCTTGATGCGACCCCAAAAGTCCCCCAACACGCCGGTCTCACTCAAGGGGAACACCGAGGTTCCCGGCACCACTTCATTTAAGCCCCTTCTCCCCTCCTGATCGTGACCGGTGGGTCGATTCCCCTGCTTTGTCTGCAAGGGGGCCCGACCTTCCCTGCACAACTCAGGATGAGGCCGGTCTCATGGGGAAATTCGATACGTAGCTTTGTGGGTGGTGCCACTTGCTGAAAGACTCCAATTACCCGGTCCGCTCTTGATAAGAATCCGATGCTCGGACACCTCTTGGAAGGCAGCCTTGAGTATGAAGGTACAACACGAAGGGGCATTAACACACCTCTGCATCATCCGGAAAAACGGGCAGGTTACACACACAGCTCGACAAGTGGCCTGTCACCTCGAGAACAACTCGAGAGGCAAGAGGAGTCCCATCCTCCAGAAAAGATGAGGCCTGACTCTCCTGTACCATCATGCAGGGACCTTGCGATCTGAGTCAGAAATGGAGAGGAACACTGAGGTTCCTGCTTCAACTCGAGATGAGTCCCTCTTACATTCCACCAAATGCAGAGGAGTCTCGAGAGGCCCCTCCAAACTGCACAGTATCCCTGACTTCTCAGAGGCACTCTGAGAAGCTCGCTGAGGTCGCAGGCACAAGTCAAGGGAACCCTGGGTTTTATGCAGTGACCCGAGAAAGACCTCGAGAGTCCTTCTTCAACCCGTCTTGAGGCCCGATTACCCTACCATGACTCGAGAGCAATGACGAGCTCCCCCTAACCATCTCATGGGGACCTGACTTCCCTGGCGCCACACGAGAGGCTCCCTGAGCTCCCTCTCGTACCTCGTCAGAAACCCGGCACTAGCGCAGCAGTCTAGAAAACCCACTAGACGCCGCCATCATCGCGAGATGAGGGCCTTCTTTTCCTGCATGGCCTGGAGAGGAATCCCGAGTCCTCTATCCAAACACCACAGGAGGCTTGACTCCCTTTAGGGCACACAGTGGGCTCCAAGAGATACCCATTGCGACTCAAAAGGACAGCGGAGTTCTTTGCTTCCCCTCGAGACGAGGCCTGATTCCCCGGGTGAGTCTTGTATGCAACCCCAAGATCCCTGTCGCCCCTAGGGACGAACATTAAGTCCTGGACACAAGCCTAGATGAGGTCTATTTTGCCCTGCAGTGACTCGAGAGCAATCCCCAGCTCTCCCTTTAAACTCGAATGGAAGATAGGACTTCCCTGGCTCAACACATGAGGAAGACTGTATTCCCCGTCGAAACTCGAGAATCCCGCCACAACTCGAGAAACGCCACGTGGTTCCCCCGTCATCCCAAGATGAGGCCCTTGCCCCCTACAGCATCTCAAGAGAAGTCCCACGGTCCGTCTTGAAGTGCGAAACGGTATTGGCACCCTTGATGCCACCTCAAAAGTTCCTCGACACACCAGTCTGACTCGAGGAGAACACCGAGGTTCCCGGCACCACTACATCTGGGCCCCTTCTCCCCTCCTGATCGCGACAGGAGGGTCGATTCCCCTGTTTTGTCTTGAAGGGGTTCCCGCCTTTCCCGGTGCATCTCAGGATGAGGCCGGTCTCACGAGGATATTCGAGACATAGCCACGTGGATGGTGACACATGCCGAAAGACCCCGATTTCCCGGTCCGCTCTTGATAAGATCCTGATGCCCGGACACCTCTTTGAAGATAACCCTTTTGATGAAGGCACAACACTTAGGGGCACTGACACCCCTGGGTATCGTCCGGAGAAACCCGCAGGTACCACACACAGCTCGAGAAGTGACCTGTCACCCCGTGAACAACTGGAGAGGCAAGCAGAGTTCCATTCCTCCACACAAGACGAGGCCTGACTCTCCTGTTCGAACTCTGCAGCGAAACTGCGATCCGAGTCAGATCTGGCCCAGGGGAAGTCAGGAGAGGAAACATGAGTTTCCTGCCTCCACTCGAGATGAGGCCCTCTTCCATTGCACCGAACCCAGTGGAGTCCCGAGAGGCCCCTCCCAACTGCACAGTATCCCTGACTTCTCAGAGGCACCCTTAGACCTTCCTGAGATCACCGGCACAAGTCGAGGGAACCAAGGGTTTCCTGCCCCAACCCGTAAAAGACCTCGAGAGTCCTTCTTCAACGCGTCTTGAGGTGCGATTCCCCTACCGTGACTCGAGAGCAATGACGCGCTCCCCCTAGCCACGCGCATAGAAACCTGACTTCCCTGGCGCCACAGGAGAGGCTCCCTGAGCTCCCCATTATACCTTGTGAGCAACACCACACTGGAGCTGCAGCTCGAGAATACCCACGAGACGCCCCAGTCCTCACGAGATGAGGGCCTTCTTTTGCTGTATGGCCTGGAGAGCAATCCTGAGTCCTCTCTCCAAACTCCACAGGAGGCTTGACTCATTTTAGGCCACACAGTGAGCTCCAAGATATACCCGTCGCGACTTGACAGGAGAGCGGTGTCCTTGGCTTCCCCTCGAGACGAGGCCTGACTCCCCGGGTGAGTCGAGAATGCAATGCTGAGATCGCTTTCGCCCCAGCAGAGGAACATTAGGTCCTGGACACAAGCCTAGATGAGGTCTATTTGGCCCTGCAGTGTCTCGAGAGCAATCCCCAGTTCTAACTCACAATTCGAATGAAAACTGGACTTCCCTGGGCCAGTTGAAGAGGAAGCCTGAATTCCCGGTTGTAACTCGAGAATCCCGCCCCAACTCAAGAAAAACCACGTGGTTCCCCCGTCATCGAAAGATGAGGCCCTTGCCCGCTACAGCGTCTCAAGAGAAGTCCCACGTTCCGTATTGAAGAGCGAAAAGTTACTTGGAACCCTTGATGCGACCCCAAAAGTTCCCCGACATACCAGTCTCACTTGAGGAGAACACCGAGGTTCCCGGCACCACTTCATCTGAGACTCTTCTCCCCTCTTGATCGCGACAGGAGGTTCGATTCCCCTGCTTTGTCTGGAAGGCATTCCCGACCTTCCTGGCGCACATCAAGATGAGGCCAGTCTCACGAGGAAATTCGAGACATAGCCTCGTGGGTGGTGTGGCATGCCAAAAGACCCCGATTCCATGGTCCGCTCTTGATAAGAACCCGATGGCAGAACCCAACTCGAAGGCAATCCTGTGGAACAAGGCACAACACGAAGGGGCAGTGACACCCCGGTGCATCGTCCAGAAAAACCCGCAAGTTCCACATACAAATCGACAAGTGGCCTGTCACCCCATGAACAACGCGAGAGTCAAGCGGAGTTCCATTCCTCCACACAAGACGAGGCCTGACTCTCCTGTCCCAACTCTGCAGGGACTCTGCGATCCGAGTCAGATCCGGCGCATTCGAAGCCAGGAGAGGAACCCTGTGGTTCCTGCCTCAACTTGTCATGAGGCCCTCTTCCATTGCACCAAACCCAGTGGAGTTCCGAGAGGCCCCTCCCAACTCCACAGTGACCCTGACTTCTCAGAGGCACGCTGAGAAGCTTCCTGAGGTCACTGGCACAAGTCGATGGAACCCAGGGTTTCCTGCTTCAACCCAAGAAAGACCTCGAGAGTCCTTCTTTAACACGTTTTCAGGCCCAATTCCCCTACCATGACTTGAGAACAATGACGGGCTCCCTCTCACCACGTGCATAGAGACCTGACTGCCCTGGCACCACATGAGAGGCTCACTGAGCTCCCAGTCTTACTTCGTGAGAAACCCCACACTAGCGCCACAGCTCGAGAAAACCTACGAGACGCCCCAGTCATCGGGAGATGAGGGCCTTCATTTCCTGCATTGCCTGGAGAGCAATCCCGTGTCCTCCCTCCAAACACCAGAGGAGGTTTGACTCCCTTTAAGCCACTCAGTGGGCTCCAAGACATACCCGTCCGACTCGAGAGGAGAGCAGAGTCCTTTGCTTCCCCTCGAGACGAGGCCTGACTCCAGGGTGAGTCTGGAATGCAACCCCGAGATTCCTGTCGCCCCTTGACATGAACATTAGGTCCTGCACACAAGCCTTGGTGGGGTCTCTTTTGCCTTCAGTGACTAGAGCGCACCTCCAGCTCTTCCTCGAGTCTCGAATGGAAGATAAGACTTTTGTGGGCCAACACAAGAGGAAGCATGAATTCCCTGTGGTAACTCAAATATCCCACCGCAACTCGAGAAAAACCAAGTGGTTCCGCAGTCATTCCAAGATGAGGCCCTTGCCCGCTGGAGCACCCCAAGAGAAGTCCCACGATCCAATTTGAAGAGCGAAACGGTACTTGGAACGCGTTATGTGACCCCAAAAGTTACCCGACATACATGTCTCACTTGAGGGAAACACCGAGGTTCACAGCAGCACTTCATCTGAGCCACTTCTCCCCTCCTGATCGCCACAGGAGGGTCGAATCCTCTGCTTTGTCTGGAAGGGTTTCATGACCTTCGCGGCACACCTCAGGATGAGGCCGGTTTCATGAGGAAATTCGAGACTAGCCACGTGGGTGGTGCCAAATGCTGAACGACCCCGATTTCCCAGTCCGCACTTCATAAGAACACGATGCCCGGACACCTCTTCGAAGGCAACCCTGTGGATGAAGACACAAAACGAAGGGTCACTGACACCCCCATGCATCGTCTGGAAAAACCTGCAGATTCCACACACAGTTTGACAAGGGGCCTGAAACCCCATGAACAACTCGAGAGGCAAGCGGAGTTCCATTCCTCAGAAAAGACATAACCTGACTCTCCTGTCCCAACTCTGCAGGGACACTACGATCAGAGTCAGAATTGGAGAGGAAGCCTGAGGTTCCTGCCTCCACTCGAGATGAGGCCGTCTTCCATTGCGACAAACCCAGTGGAGTCCCGAGAGGTCCCACCAACTCCACAGCGATTCTCACTTCTCTGAGGCACCCTGGGAAGTTCCCTCAGCCCCCGGAAGAAGTCGGGGGAAACGAGGGTTTCCCGCTGCAACCCAAGAAAGATATCTAGAGTCCTTCTTCAACGCGTCTGGAGGCCCTAGTCCCCTACCATGACTCGAGAACAATGACCTGCTCCTTCTCGCCACGTGCAAGGAGACATGACTTCCCTGGAGCCGCATGAGAGGCTCCCTGAGATCCTCGTCGTGCCTCGGGAGAAAACCCCCACGGGTGCCGCAGCTCGAGGAAACCGCTGAGATGCCCCCGTCCTCGCGAGCAGAGGGCCTTCTTTTCCTGCCTGGCCTGGAGAGCAATCACGAGTCCTCTCTCAAAAGTGAAGAGGAGGCTGGACTCCTTTGAGGCCACTCAGGGGGCACCAAGATATCAGCGTCTCGACTCGGGAGGAGAGCGGAGTCCTTTGCTTCCCCTCGAGGCGAGGCCTGACTCCCCGGGGGAGCATGGGATGCAACCCCGAGATCCTTGTCTTCCCTGGAGAGGAGTATTAGGTCCCGGACACACGCCTAGGTGAGGTCTCTTCGGCCCTGCAGTGACTCGAGCGCAACCCCCAGCTTTCCCTCGCAACCCGAGGGGAAGATTGGGCTTCCCAGAGCTAACCCAAGGGGAAGGCTGAGATCCCCGTCGTAACTCGAGAATGCCGCTGAAACTCGAGAAAAACCACGTGGTTCCCACCTCTTGGCAAGATGAGGCCCTTGCCCGCGACGGCGTCTCAAGGGAAGTCCCCTGTTCCGCCCTGAAGGGCGAAACGGTCCCTGACAGCCTTCCTGCGACCCCCAAAAGTCCCCCGACACGCCGGGGTCCTCCGAGGGGAACACTGAGGGTCCCGGCACCACTTCCTCTGAGCCCCTTCTCCCCTCCTGATCGCGACAGGAGAGGCGATTCCCCTGCGTGGTCTGGAAGGGGTTCCCTGCCTTCCCGGCGCACCTCAGGATGAGGCCGGTCTCACGAGGAAATTCGAGACGAGCCACGTGGGTGAGGCCACATGCCGAACGCCCCCGATTCCCCGGTCCGCTCTTGAGAAGGACCCGAGGCCCGGACCCCTCTTCGAAGGCAACCCTGTGGGTGAAGGCACAACACGAAGGGGCACTGCCACCCCCGTGCATCGTCCGCAAAGACCCGCGGGTTCCACACACAGCTCGACGAGGGGCCTGAGACCCCCTGAGCAACTCGAGAGGCCAGCGGGGTTCCCTTCCTCAGACAAGACGAGGCCTGACTCTCCTGTCCCAACTCTGCAGTCGGAGTCCGAAAAGGAGAGGAAGCCTGAGGTTCCTGCCTCCCCTCGAGGTGAGGCCCTCTTCCGTTGCGCCAGACCCAGCGGAGTCCCGAGGGGCCCCGCCACCTCCACAGGATCCCTCGCCTCTCAGAGGCACCCTGGGAAGTTCCCTAAGGTCCCCGGCAGAAGGCGAGGGAAACGAGGGTTTCCCGCCGCCCCCCGACAAAGACCTCGAGAGTCCTTCTTCAACGCGTCTCGAGGCCCTAGTCCCCTCCCGTGACTCGAGAGCCAGGACGCGCTCCCCCTCGCCACGCGCATGGAGACCTGACTTCCCTGGCGCCGCACGAGAGGCTCCCTGAGATCCTCGTCGTGCCTCGGGAGAAAACCCCCACGGGCGCCGCAGCTCGAGGATACCCCTGAGACGCCCCCGTCCTCGCCAGCTGAGGGCCTTCTTTTCCTGCATGGCCTGGAGAGCAATCCCGGGTCCTCTCTCCAAACGGAAGAGGAGGCTGGACTCCCTTGAGGCCGCTCAGGGGGCTCCAAGAGACCCGCGTCGCGACTCGAGAGGAGAGCGGAGTCCTTGGCTTCCCCTCGAGACGAGGCCTGACTCCCCGGGGGAGCCTGGAATGCAACCCCGAGATCCCTGCCTTCCCTGGAGAGGAATATTAGGTCCCGGACACACGCCTTGGTGAGTTCTCTTCGGCCCTGCAGTGACTCGAGCGCAACCCCCAGCTTTCCCTCGCAACCCGAGGGGAAGATTGGGCTTCCCAGGGCCAACCCAAGGGGAAGGCTGAGATCCCCGTCGTAACTCGAGAATGCCGCTGCAACTCGAGAAAAACCACGTGGTTCCCACCTCTTGGCAAGATGAGGCCCTTGCCCGCGACGGCGTCTCAAGGGAAGTCCCCTGTTCCGCCCTGAAGGGCGAAACGGTCCCTGACAGCCTTCCTGCGACCCCCAAAAGTCCCCTGACACGCCGGGTTCCCCCGAGGGGAACACCGAGGGTCCCGGCACCGCTTCCTCTGAGCCCCTTCTCCCCTCCTGATCGCGACAGGAGAGGCGATTCCCCTGCGTGGTCTGGAAGGTGTTCACGGGCTTCCCGGCGCTCCTCAGGATGAGGCCGGTCTCACGAGCAAATTCGAGACGAGCCGCGTGGGTGGGGCCACATGCCGAACGCCCCCGATTCCCCGGTCCGCCCTTCAGAAGGACCCGAGGCCCGGACCCCTCTTCGAAGGCAACCCTGTGGGTGAAGGCACAACACGAAGGGGCACTGCCACTCCCGTGCATCGTCCGCAAAGACCCGCGGGTTCCACACACAGCTCGACGAGGGCCCTGAGACCCCCTGAGCAACTCGAGAGGCCAGCGGGGTTCCCTTCCTCAGACAAGACGAGGCCTGACTCTCCTGTCCCAACTCTGCAGGGACCCTGCGGTCGGAGCCCGAAACGGAGAGGAAGCCTGAGGTTCCTGCCTCCACTCGAGGTGAGGCCCTCTTCCGTTGCGCCAGACCCAGCAGAGTCCCGAGGGGCCCCGCCACCTCCACAGGATCCCTCGCCTCTCAGAGGCACCCTGGGAAGTTCCCTAAGGTCCCTGGCAGAAGGCGAGGGACACGAGGGTTTCCCGCCGCCCCCCGAGGAAGACCTCGAGAGTCCTTCTTCAACGCGTCTCGAGGCCCTAGTCCCCTCCCGTGACTCGAGAGCCAGGACGCGCTCCCCCTCGCCACGCGCATGGAGACCTGACTTCCCTGGCGCCGCACGAGAGGCTCCCTGAGATCCTCGTCGTGCCTCGGGAGAAAACCCCCACGGGCGCCGCAGCTCGACGAAACCCCTGAGACGCCCCCGTCCTCGCGAGCAGAGGGCCTTCTTTTCCTGCATGGCCTGGAGAGCAATCCCGGGTCCTCTCTCCAAACGGAAGAGGAGGCTGGACTCCCATGAGGCCGCTCAGGGGGCTCCAAGAGACCTGCGTCACGACTCGAGAGGAGAGCGGAGTCCTTGGCTTCCCCTCGAGACGAGGCCTGACTCCCCGGGGGAGCCTGGAATGCAACCCCGAGATCCCTGCCTTCCCTGGAGAGGAATATTTGGTCCCGGACACACGCCTAAGTGAGGTCTCTTCGGCCCTGCAGTGACTCGAGCGCAACCCCCAGCTTTCCCTCGCAACCCGAGGGGAAGATTGGGCTTCCCAGGGCCAACCCAAGGGGAAGGCTGAGATCCCCGTCGTAACTCGAGAATCCCGCCGCAACTCGAGACAAACCACATGGTTCCCACCTCTTGGCAAGATGAGGCCCTTGCCCGCCACGGCATCTCAAGGGAAGTCCCCTGTTCCGCCCTGAAGGGCGAAACGGTCCCTGACAGCCTTCCTGCGACCCCCAAATGTCCCCAGACACGCCGGGGTCCCCCGAGGGGAACACCGAGGGTCCCGGCACCGCTTCCTCTGAGCCCCTTCTCCTCTCCTGATCGCGACAGGAGAGGCGATTCCCCTGCGTGGTCTGGAAGGGGTTCCCGGCCTTCCCGGCGCACCTCAGGATGAGGCCGGTCTCACGAGGAAATTCGAGACGAGCCACGTGGGTGGGGCCACATGCCGAACGCCCCCGATTCCCCGGTCCGCTCTTGAGAAGGACCCGAGGCCCGGACCCCTCTTCGAAGGCAACCCTGTGGGTGAAGGCACAACACGAAGGGGCACTGCCACCCCCGTGCATCGTCCGCAACGACCCGCGGGTTCCACACACAGCTCGACGAGGGGCCTGAGACCCCCTGAGTATCTCGAGAGGCCAGCGGGGTTCCCTTCCTCAGACAAGACGAGGCCTGACTCTCCTGTCCCAACTCTGCAGGGACCCTGCGGTCGGAGTCCGAAACGGAGAGGAATCTGAGGTTCCTGTCTCCCCTCGAGGTGAGGCCCTCTTCCATTGCACCAAACCCAGATGAGTCGCGAGAGGCCCCTCCCAACTCCACAGTATCCCTGAATTCTCAGAGGCACCTTGAGAATCTACCTGAGGTCACCGGCTCAAGTCCAGGGAACCCAGGGTTTCCTGCTGCGACCCGAGAAAGACCTTGAGAGTCCTTCGGCGTGTCTTGAGGCCCGATTCCCCTACCATGACTCGAGAGCAAAGACCCGCTCCCCATCGCCATGCGCATGGAGACCTGACTTCCCTGACTCCTGAAGAGAGTCTCCCTGAGCTCCCCGTCGTAACTCTTCGGAAACCCCATTGGGGCACCGCAGCTCGAGAAAACCCATGATACGCCCCCGTCATCACGAGATGAGGGACTTGTTTACTGCCTGGCATGGAGAGCAAAACAGAGTCCTCTCTCCAGACTCCACAGGAGGCTTGACTCTCTTTAGGCCTCTCAGTTGGCTCCAAGAGATACCTGTCAGGACCTGAAGGGAGAGCAGAGTCCTTTGCTTCCCCTCGAGACGAGGCCTGACTCCCCGTGTGAGTCTGGAATGCAACCCCGAGTTCCTGTCACACCTGGAGAGGAAAACTCTGTCCTGGACACAAGCCTAGATGAGGTCTATTTTGCACTGCAGTTACTAGAGCGCAATCGCCAGCTCTCCCTCGCAAATCGAATTGAAGATTGGACTTCCCTGGGCCAATACAATTGGAAGCCTGAATTCAACATCGTAACTCGAGAATCCCGCCGAAACTCGAGAAAATCCACGTGGTTCCCTCATCAGCGCTAGATGAGGCCCTTGCCCGCTACAGCAACTCAAGAGAAGTCCCACTTTCTGTCTTGAAGTGCGAAACGGTGCTTGGCACCCTTGATGCAATCTCAAAATTCCCCGACATACCGGTCTCACTCGAAAGGAACACCGAGGTTCCCGGAACCACTTCATTTGAGCTCCTTCTCCCCTCGTGATCGTGACAGGAGTGTCGATTCCCCTGCTATGTCTGGAAGGGGTTCCCGACCTTTCCAGCGCGCCTAAGGATGAGGCAGGTCTCAGGAGGAAATTCGAGACATAGCCTCGTGGGTGGTGCCACAAGCCGAAAGATCCCGATTTCCCGGTCTGCTCTTGATAAGAACGTGATGCCGTGACACCTTTACGAAGGAAAACCTGTGGATGAAAGCACAACACGAAGGGGCACTGACACCGTGCATCGTCCAGAAAAACCCGCAGGTTACAAACACAGTTCAACAAGTGGTCTGTCACCCCGTGAACAACTCGACAGGCAAGTGGAGTTCCATTCCTCCACACAAGACGAGACCTGATTTTCTGTACCAACTCTGCAGGGAAACTGTGATCCGAGTCAGTACCAGCGACAGGAAACCCAGGAGAGGAAACATGAGGTTCCTGCCTCCACTCGAGATGAGGCTCTCATCCATTGCACCAAACCCAGTGGAGTCCAGAGAGGCCCCTCCCAACTCCACAGTACCCCTGACTTCTCAGAGGCACCCGGAGAAGCTCCATGAGGTCACCGGCACATGTCGAGGGAACCCAGGGTTTCCTGCCACAATGGGAAAAAGACCTCGAGAGTCCTACTTCAACGTGTCTTGAAGCCCGAATCTGCTTCCATGGCTCTATAGAAATGACACGCAACCCCTCGCCACGCACATGGAGACCTGACTTCCCTGGCGCCATAAGAGAGGCTCCCTGAGCTCCCTGTCGTACCTCGTGAGAAACCCCACACTGACGCCGCAGCTTGAGAAAACTCACCATACGCCCCTGTCATCAAGAGATGAGGGCCTTCTTTTCCTGCATGGCCTGGAGAGGAATCCCGAATCCTCTTTCCAAACTCCACAGGAGGCTTGACTCCCTTTAGGCCACTTAGTGGGCTCCAAGAGATACCCGTCGCGACTCGAGAGGAGAATTGAGTCCTTTGCTTCCCCTCGAGACAAGGCCTGACTCACCAGGTGGGTCTGGAATGCAACCCCGAGATCCCTGTCTCCCCTGGAGAGGAACATTAGGTCCTGGAAACAAGCCTAGATGAGGTCTCTTTTGCCCTTCTGTAACTCGAGAGCAATCCCCCGCTCTCCCTGACAACTCGAATGGAAGATTGGACTTCCCTGGGCCAACACAAGAGGAAGCCTGAATTCCCCTTCGTAACTCGAGAATCCCGCCGCAACTCGAGAAAAAGCACTTGGTTCCCTCGTCATCACAAGATGAGGCCCTTGCCCGCTACAGCTTCTCAAGAAAAGTCCCACGTTCCGTCTTGAAGTGCAAAACGATACTTGACACCCTTGATGTGACCCCAAAAGTTCCCCGAAATATCGGTCTCACTCGAGGTGAACACCGAGGTTCCCGGCACCAGTTTATCTGAGCCCCTTCTCCCCTCCTGTTCGTGATAGGAGGGTCACTTCCCCTGCTTTGTTTGTAAGGGGTTCCCGACCTTCACGGGGCACTTCAGGATGAGGCCAGTCTCACGAGGAAATTCGAGACGTAGCTCGCGGGTGGTACCACATGCCAAAAGACTATGATTTCCCGGTACGCTCTTGATAAGAACCCGATGCCTGGACACCTCTTCGAAGGCAACCCTGTGGATGAAGGCACAACACAAAGGGGCACTGACACCCTCGTGCATCGTCCGGAAAAACCCGCAGGTTCCACATACAGCTCAACAAGTGGCTTGTCACCCCTGAAGAACTCGAGAGGCAAGTGGCGTTTCATTCCTCTACACAAGACGATGCCTGACTCTCCTGTCCCAACTCTGCAGGGACTTTGCGATCCGAATCAGACCAGCGCCAGTGAAGTCACGACAGGAACGCTGAGGTTCCTGCCTCCACTCGAGATTAGGACCTCTTCCATTGCACGAAACCCAGTGGAGTCCCGAGAGACGCGTCCCAGCTCCACAGTATCCCTGACTTCTCAGAGGCACCCTGAGAAGCTCCCTGAGGTCACCAGCACAATTCGAGTGAACCCAGGGTTTACTGCCGCCACCATAGAAAGAACTCAAGAGTCCTTCTTCAACGCATTTTGAGGCCTGATTCCCCTACCATGACTCGAGGGCAATGACACGCTCCCTCTGCTACACTCATGAAGCCCTGACTTCCCTGGCACCACACGAGAGGCTCCCTGAGCTCCCCGTCATACCTCGTGAGAAACCAAACACTGGCGCCACAGATAGAGAAAACCCACGAGACGCCCCCATTTTCGCGACATGACGGCCTTCTTTTCTAGCATGGCCTGGAGAGCAATCCCGAGTCCTCTCTCCAAACTCCACAGTAGGCTTGACTCCCTTTTGGTCACTCAGTGGACTCCAAGACATACCCGTCGCGACTCGAGAGGAGAGTGGAGTCTTTTCCTTCCCCTCGAGGCGAGGCCTGACTCCTCGGGTGTGTCTGATATGTGAACCGGAGATCCCTGTCGCCCCTGGAGAGAAACATTAGGTCCTGGACACAAGCCTAGATGAGGTCTCTTTTTTCCTGCAGTGACTCGAGAGCAATCCCCAACTCTCCCTCGCAACTCGAATGGAAGACTGGACTTCCCTGGGCCAACAGAAGAGGAAGCCTGAATTTCCCATTGTAACTCAAGAATCCCGCCACAACTCGAGAAAAACCACGTCGTTCCCTCTTCATCGCAAGATGCGGCCATTGCCGCTACAGCGTCTCAAAAGAAGTCTTACGTTGCATCTTGAAGTGCGATACGGTACTTGGCACCTTTGATGCGACCCCAAAAGTTCCCCAACACACTGGTCTCACTGGAGGGGAACACCGAGGTTCCCGGCATCACCTCATCTGTGCCCCTTCTCCCCTCCTGATCGAGACAGGAGGGTCGATTCCCCTGCTTTGTCTGCAAGGGGTTCCGACCTTCCCGGCGCACCTCAGGATGAGGCCGGTCTCACTAGGAAATTCGAGACGTAGCCTGGTGGGTGGTGCCACATGCGGAAAGACCCCGATTTCCCGGTCCGCTCTTAATAAGAACCTGATGCCAGGACACCTCTTCGAAAGCAAACCTGTGGATGAATGCACAACACGAAGGGGTACTGACATCCCCATGCATAGTACGGAAAAACACGCAGATTCCAAACACAGATCGACAAGTGTCCTGTCATCCCTTGAAGAACTAGAGAGGCATGCGGAGTTCCGTTCCTCCACACAAGAGAAGGCCTGACTCTCCTTTCCCAACTCTGCAGGGACCGTGCGATCGGAGTCAGAAATGTAGATGAAACCTGACGTTCCTGCATCAACTCGAAATGAGGCCCTCTTCCATTGTGCCATACCCAGTGGAGTCCCGAGAGGCCCCTAAAACTCCACAGTATCCCTGATTCTCAGAGGCACCCTCAGAAGCTCTCTGCGGTCACTGGCACAAGTCGAGTGAACCCAGGGTTTCCTGCTGCATTCTGAGAAAGACCTTGAGAGTCCTTCTTTACCACGTCTTGAGGCCCGATACCCTACCATGACTGGAGAGCAATGATGCATTCCCCTCGCCACGCCCATTGAAACCTAACTTCCCTGGCGCCACACGAGAGGCTCCCTGCGCTCCCCGTCCTACCTCATGAAAACCCCACACTGGCACCGCCGCTCGAGAAAACTCATGAGACGCCCCATCATCGTAAGATGAGGGCCTTCTTTTCCTACATGACCTAGAGAGCAATCCCGAGTCCACTCTCCAAACTCCACTGGAGGCCTGACTCCCTTTAGGCCACTCAGTAGCCTCCAAGAGATACACGTCGCTACTCTAGAGGAGAGCAGAGTCCGTTGCTTCCCCTCGAGCCGAGGCCTGACTACTTGGGTGAGTCTGGAATGGGATCCCGAGATCCGTGTTGCCCCTGTAGAGGAAAACTCGGTCCTGGACACAAGCCTAAATGAGGTCTTTTTTGTCCTGCATTGACTCAAGTGCAATCCCCAGCTCTCCCTCGCAACTCGAATGGATGATTGGACTTCCCTGGGCCAACACAAGAGGAAGCCTGTATTCCCCATTGTAATTCGAGAATCCCGCGGCAACTGGAGAAAAACAACGTGGCTCCTCCGTCATCGAAATATGAGGCCCCTGTCAGCTATAGCGTCTCCAGGGAAGTCCCATGTTCCGTCTTGAAGTGTGAAACGGTACTTGGCACCCTTGATGCGACCCCCAAATTTCCCTGACACCCCGGTCTCACTCGAGGAGAACATGGAGGTTCCCAGCACCGCTTCAGCTGAGCCTCTTCTCCCCTCCTGATGGCGACAGGAGGGTCGATTCCCCTGCTTTGTCTGGAAGGGGTTCCCAGACTTCCCGGCGAACCTCAGGATGAGGCCAGTCTCACGAGGGAAGTCGAGACGTAGCCTCGTGGGTTGTGCCACATGCTGAAAGACCCCGATTTCCTGGTCCGCTATTGATAAGATCCCGATGCCCGGTCACCTCTTCGAAGGTAACCCTGTGGATGAAGGCACAACACGAAGGGGCACTGACACCCCTGTGCATCGTCCCCCAAAACCGCAGGTTCCACATACAACTCGACAGGTGGCCTGTCATCCCGTGAACAACTCGAGAGGCAAGCGGAGTTCCATTACTCCACACAAGACGAGGTCTGACTCTCCTGTCCCAACTCTGCAGGGACCCTGCTATCCGAGTCAGAAATGGAGAGGAACCCTGACGTTACTGCCTCAATCCGAGATTAGGTCCTCTTCAATTGCACCAGTCCCTGTGATGTCCCGAGAAGCCCCTCTCAACTCCACAGTATCCCTGACTTCTCAGAGGAACCCCGCTAAGCTCCCTGAGGTCATGGGCACAAGTCGAGGGAACCCAGGGTTTCCTGCCACACCCCGAGAAAGACCTCGAGAGTTCTTTTTGGAAGCGTCTTGAGGCTTGATTCCCCTACCATGACTCGAGAGCAATGAGGCGCTCCCCCACGCCACGTCCATGGAGACCTGACTTCCGTGGCACCACAGGAGTCTCCCTGAGCTCCCCGTCCTATCTCGTGAGAAACCCCAACCAGGCACTGCACCTTGAGAAAACCCACGAGACGCCACCGTCATCGCGAGATGAGGGCCTTCTTTTCCTGCATGGCCTAGAGAGCAATCCCGAGTCCTCTCTCCAAACTCCACAGGAGGCTTAACTCCATTTAGGCCACTCTTGGGCTCCAAGGGATACCCGTCGCGACTCGAGAGGAGAGCGGAGTCCATTCATTCCCTTCGAGACGAGGCCTGACTCCCCGGGTGAGTCTGGAATGCAACCCCGAGATCCCTGTCGCCCCTGGAGAGAAAAACTCGGTCCTGGACACAAACCTAGATGAGCTCTATTTTGCCCTGCAGTGACTCGAGAGCAATCTCCAGCTCTCACTTGCAACTCGAATGGAAGATTGGACTTCCCTGGGCCAACACAAGAGGAAACCTGTATTCCCCATCGTAACTCAAGAATCCTGCCGCAACTCGAGAAAAAACACGTGGGTCCCCCGTCAGTGCTAGATGAGGCCCTTGCCCACTACAGCATCTCAAGAGAAGTCCCAGGTTCCGTCTTGAAGTGCGAAACGGTACTTGGCACCCTTGATGCAACCAGAAAAGATACCCAACTTTCACTCAAGGAGAGCACCGAGGTTCCCGGCACTACTTCATCTGAGCCCTTTCTCTCCTCCTGATCCCGAAAGTAGGGTCGATTCCCCTGCTTTGTTTGGAAAGGGTTCCTCGACTTTCCTGCGCGCCTCAGGATGAGGCCGGTCTCACGAGAAAATTCGAGACGTAGCCTAGTGGGTGGTGCAACATGCTGAAAGACCCCAATTTCCCGGTCCGCACTTGAGGAGAACACGATACCCGGACACCTCTTCGAAGGCAACCTTGTGGATGAAGGCACAACAGGAAGGAGCACTGACGCCCCCGTGCATCTCCGAAAAACCCGCAGGTTCCACACACATCACGAAAAGTGGTGTTATCCTTGAACAACTTGAGATGTAAGCGGAGTTCCATTCCTCCGTAGAACACGAGACCTGACACTCCTGAGAAAACTCAACAGGGTCCCTGCGATCTGAGTCACATCCGGCCTCCAGGAAGTCAGGAGCAGAACCCTGAGGTTCCTGCCTCAACTCGAGATGAGGCCCACTTCCATTGCACCAAACCCAAAGGAGTCCCGAGAGGCCTCTCCCAAATCCACAGTATCCCTGACTTCTCAGAGGCACCCTGAGACGCTCCCTGAGGTCACCGTCACAAGTCCAGGGAACCCAGGGTTTCCTGCCGCAACCCTAGAAAGACATCGAGAGTTCTTTTTCAACCCGTCATGAGGCCCGATTCCCCTACCCTGACTTGAGAGCAATGACGCGCTCCCCCTTGCCCCGCCCATGGAGACCTGACTTCCCTGTTGCCACACGAGAGGCTACCTGAACTCCCCGTCGTACCTCGTGAGAAACCCCACACTGGCGCCGCAGCTCGAGAAAACCCACGAGACGCCCCCGTCATCTCGAGATGTGGGCCTTCTTTTCCTGCATGGCCTGGAGAGCAATCCCGAGTCCTCTCTCCAAACTGAAGAGGAGGGTTGACTCCCTTTAGACCACTCAGTGGGCTCCAAGAGATACGCGTCGCAACTCGAGAGAATAGCCAAGTCCTTTGCTTCCCCTCGAGACGAGGCCTAACTCCCCGGGTGAGTCTGTAATGCAAACCCGAGATCCCTGTCGCCCTTGGAGAGGATCACTGGGTCCTGAACACAAGGCTAGATGAGGTCGCTTTTGCCCTGCAGTAACTCGAGAGCACTCCCCAGCTTTCCCTCGCAACCCGAATGGAAGATTGGACCTCCCTGGGCCAACACAAGAGGAAGCCTGAATTCCCAGGAGTAATTCGAGAATTCCGCCTCAACTTGAGAAAAACCACGTGGTTCCCCCGTCATTGCAAGATGAGGCCCTTGCCCGCTCCAGCGTCTCAAGAGTAGTCCCACGTTCTGTCTTCAAGTGCGAAATGATATTTGGCACCCTTAATGCTACCCCAAAAGTTCCCCGACATACGGGTCGCACTAGAGGGGAACACCGAGGTTCCTGGCACCACTTCATCTGAGCCCCTTCTCCCCTCCTGATCGCGAAAGGAGGGTCAATTCCCCTGCTTTGTCTGCAAGGGGTTCCCGACCTTCTCCACGCACCTCAGATGAGGCTGTCTCACGAGGAATTTCGAGACGTAGCCTCGATGGTGGTGCCACATGCCGAAAGACCGCGATTTCCCGATCTGCTCTTGATAAGAACGCGATGCCCAGACACCTATTCGAAGATAGTGTGGATGAAGGCACAACACGAAGGGGCACTGACACCCCCGTGCATCGTCCAGAAAAGACCGCAGGTTACTCATACAGCTCAACAAGTGCCTGTCACCCAGTGAACAACTCGAGAGGCAAGCGGAGGTCCATTCCTGCACACAAGACAAGGCCTGACTCACCTCTCCCAACTATGCAGGGGGCTGCGATCAGAATCAGAAATGGAGAGGAACCCTGAGGTTCCTGCCTCCCCTCGAGATGAGGCCCCCTTCCATTTCACCAAACCCAGTGGAGTCCCGAGAGGTCTTTCCCAACTCCACAGTATCCCTGACTTCTCAGAGGCACCCGGAGAATCTCCCTGAGGTCACCGGCACAAGTCGAGGGAACCCAGGTATTCTTGCCAAGACCCGAGAGAGATCTTGAGAGTCCTTCAACGCGTCTAGAGGCCTGATTCCCCTACCATGACTCGAGAGCAATGACGCGCTCCCCCTCGCCACACGCATCGAGACCTAACTTCCCTGGCGCCACACAAGAGGCTCCCTGAGCTCCCCGTCGTACCTCCTGAGAAACCAACACAGGCGCTGCAGCTCGGTAAAACCACCGAGACCCCCCCCGTCATCGTGAGATGAGGGCCTTCTTTTCCTGCATGTCCTGGAGTGCAATCCCGAGTCCTCTCTCCAAACTCCAGAGGAGGCTTGACTCCCTTTAGTCCACTCAGTGGGCTCCAAGAAATACCCGTCGCGACTCGAGAAGAGAGAGAAGTCCTTTGTTTCCCCTCGAGAGGACGCCTGACTCCTGGGTGAGTCTAGAATGCAACCCCAAGATCCCAGTCATCCCTTGAGAGGAACATTAGGTCCTAGACACAAGCCTGGATGAGGTTTCTTTTGCCCTGCAGTGACTCGAGCGCAACCCCCAGCTCTCCCTCGCAACTCGAATGGAAGATTGGGCTTCCCTGGGCCAACACAAGAGGAAGCCAGAAATCCCCTTCGTAACTCGAGAATCCCACCGCAACTCGAGAAAAACCACGTGTTTCCAACGTCATCCCAAGATGAGGCCCTTGCTGCTATGGCGTCTCAAGAAAAGAACCACGTTCCGTCTTGAAGTGCGAAACGGTACTTTGCACCCTTGATGCGACACCAAATGTTCCCGGACACGCCGGTCTCACTCGACAGGAACACCGAGGTTCCCGCACCACTTCATCTGAGCTCCTTCTTCCCTCCTGTTCGAGACAGGAGGGTCTATTCCCCTGCTTTGTTTGGAAGGGGTTTCCCACATTCCCGGCGCATCTAAGGATGAGGCCGGTCTCACGAGTAAATTCGAGACATAGCGTCGTGGGTGGTGTCACATGCCGAAATACCCCGATTTCCCGGCCCACTCTTGAGAAGAACCCGATGCCCGGACACCTCTTCGAAGGCAACCCTGTGGACGAAGGCACAAAACGAAGGGTCACTGACACTCCCGTGCATCATTCGGTAAAAGCCGCAGGTTCCACACACAGCTCGACAAGAGGCCTGTCATCCCATGAACAACTCGAGAGGCAAGCAGAGTTCCATTCCTCCACTCAAGACGAGGCCTGACTCTCCGGTCCCAACTCTGAAGGGACCCTGCGATCGGAGTCCGAAATGGAGAGGAACCCTGAGGTTCCTGACTCCACTCGAGATGAGGCCCTCTTCCATTACACCAAAAACAGTGGAGGCCCGAGAGGCCCCTCCCAAATCCACAGTATCGCGACTTCTCAGAGGCACCCTTAGAAGCTCCCTGAGGTCACCGGCACAAGTCGAGGGAACACAGGGTTTCCTGACGCAACCCGAGAAAGACCTTGAAAATCCTCCTTCAACGCATCTTGAATCCCGATTCCCCTACCATGACTTGAGAGCAATGACGCGTTCCCCCTCGTCACTCGCATGGAGACTTGACTTCCCTGGCGCCACACGAGAGGCTCCCTGAGCTCCCCGTCATACCTCGTGAGAAATCCCACACTGGCTCCCCAGCTCGAGAAAACCCACGAGACGCCTCCGTCATCGCGAGATGAAGGCCTTCTTTTCCTGCATGGCCTGGAGAGCAATCTCGAGGCCACTCTTCAAACTCCACAGGAGGCCTGACTCCCTTTAGGCCACTCTGTGGGCTCCAAGAGATACCCGTTGGGACTCGAGAGGAGAGCGGAATTCTTTGCTTCCCCTATATACCAGGCCTGACTCCTCAGGTGAGTCTGGAATGCAACCCCGAGATCCCTGTCGCCCCTGGAGAGGAACATTAGGTCCTAGACACAAGCATAGATGAGGTCTCATTTGCCCTGAAGTGACTCGAGAGCAATCCCCTGCTCTCCCTCGCACCTCGAATGGAAGAATGCACTTCCCTGGGCCAACAGAAGAGGAAACCTGAATTCCCCGTCGTAAGTCAACAATCCCATCGCAACTCGAAAAAAACCACGTGGTTTCCCCTTCATCACAAGATGAGGCCCTTGCCCGCCACAGCGTCTCAAGAGAAGTCGCACGTTTCATCTTGAAGTTTGAAACAGTATTTGGCAAGCTTCGTGAGACCCCAAAAGTTCCCTGACATACCGGTCTCACTCAAGGGGAACACCGAGGTTCCCGGCACCACTTCATCTGAGCCCTTTCTCCCCTCCTGATCGCGACAGTAGGGTCGATTAACCTGCTTTGTCTGGAAGGCTTTCCCGACCTTCCAGGGGCACCTCAGCATGAGGCCCGTCTCACGAGGAAATTCGAGACATAGCCTCGTGTGTGGTGCCGCATTCCAAAAGACCCCGATTTCCTGGTCCGCTCTTGATAAGAACCCGATGCCCGCACACCACTTCGAAGGCAACCCTGTGGATGAAAGCACATCACGAAGGGGCACTGACACCCCCGTGCATTGTCTGGAAAAAACCGCAGGTTCCACACACAGCTCGACAAGTGGCCTGTCACCCCGTGAATAACTCGAGAGGCAAGCGGAGTTCCATTCCTCCTTACAAGACGAGGCCTGACTCTCCTGTCCCAACTCTGCAGGGACCCTGCGATCAGAGTCAGAAATGGAGATGAACCCTGAGGTTCCTGCCTCCACTCGAGATGAGGCCCTCTTCTATTGCACCAAACCCAGTGGAGTCCCGAGAGGGCCCTCCCAACTCCAGGGTATCCTTGACTTCTCAGAGGCACACTGAGAAGCTCCCTGAGGCCACCGGCACTAGTCGAGGGAACCCAGGGTTTACTGCCGTGACCCAAGAAACACCTTGAAAGGCCTTCTTTAACGGTTCTTGAGGCCCGATACACCTTCCATGACTCTAGAGCAATGACGCGCTCCCCCTCGCAATGCGCATGGAGACCTGACTTCCCAAGCGCCACATGAGAGGCTCCCTGAGCTCCCCGTAGTACCTCATGAGAAACCCCACACTGGCGCTGCAGCTCGAGAAAACCCACGAGACGCCCCCTTCATCGCGAGATGATGGCCTTCTTTTCCTGCATGGCCTGGAGAGCAATCACGAGTCCTCTCTCCAAACTCCACAGGAGGCTTGACTCCCTTTAGGCCACTCAGTGGGCTCCAAGAGATACCCGTCGCAACTCGAGAGGAGAGTGGAGTCCTTCGCTTCCCCTCGAGACAAGGACTGACTCCCCGGGTGCATCAGGAAAGCAACCCCGAGATCCCTGTCCCCCCTGGAGACGAACATTATGTCCTGGACACAAGCCTAGATAAGGTCTCTTTTGCCCTGCAGTAACTCAAGCGCAATCCCTAGCTCTCCCTCGCAACTCGAATGGAAGACTGGACTTCCCTGGGCCAACACAAGAGGAAGCCTGAATTTCTTGACCTAACTCGAGAATCCCGCCACAACTCGAGAAAAACGACGTGGTTAACCCGTCACCACAAGATGAGGCCCTTGCCAGCTACAGCGTCTCAAGAGAAGTCTCACGTTCCGTCTTGAAGTTTGAAACGGTACTTAGCACCTTTGATGTGACTCCAAAAGTTCCCCGACATCCCAGTTTTACTCGAGGGGAACATCGAGGTTCCCGGCACCACTTCATCTGAGCCCCTTCTCCCCTCCTGATCGGGACAAGAGGGTCGATTCACTTGCTTTGTCTGAAAGGGTTACCGACCTTCCTGGTGCACCTCAGGTTGAGGTCCGTCTCAAGAAGAAATTCGAGACGTAGGCTTGTGGGTGGTGCCACATGCCGAAAGACACTGATTTCCTGGTCTGCTCTTGATAAGAATCTGAAGGCTGGATACCTCTTCGAAGGCAACCCTGTGTATGAAGGCAAAAAACGAAGGGGAACTGACACCCCCATGCATCGTCCGGATAAAACCGCAGGTTCCACACACAGCTCGACAAGTGGCCTGTTATCCGGTGAACAACTCGAGAGTCCAGTGGAGTTCCATTCCTCCACACAAGACGAGGCCTGACTCTCCTGTCCTAACTCTGTAGGGACTCTGTGTTCAGAGTCAGAAATGGAGAGCAACCCTGAGGTTCCTGCTTCAAATCGAGATGAGGCCCTCTTCTGACAAGGTCCAGCCTCGGCTGGTCCAGGGTTTTCGAAGGGGAGACAGAGTAGGCGACCTATTGATTTATTTATCGAAGATATAAAGAGTAATAGAATGAGGATAGCTCAGTAGGAAAATTTAGTGGAGAAAAGAAGCTGAGTAGCTTGGTTTATGCGGAAAATCAGTATAACCCGTGACACCAGGTTAGCTCTGACCACGGAGGCCGCAGGCTCCCTCTCGAATAGTGAAAAGTGCCCCACCTTAGACACCTTCTCAAGTGGTCTTCGAAGCCCAGGCAAATAAATGGTCGCAGAGGATATCCGCGCTCCAGATGGACACTCATCTGAAAATTGAGGGGAAGAATGACATTAGGAGACTAAGCGTTGGCAATCAAGGCCCGTAGCTTTATTTTCAACAGGGGTTTTTATACCCTAAGTTACACATAGAGGATAATGGGGATGCAAAGACAGCAGCCTTTGATCCTTATCAAAAACCAGAGTTTCTCTCCTGCAAATGTATCGTATACAAATGGTTTAGGTGATTTACATCATCTTCTAGCCAGAAGACCTATTAACATTTTATGACTCTTGACAAAGACTTATCAACCATAAGACTTATTTTCTCTAAGAGTAATTATTTTAAGGTTTGGCCCCATCTTTCGAAGATAAAATTGCATTCCTATAAGGCAGATGTGTAATGGGCTTACAACAAAGGAAAGAATTTATTACCTTAAGGGTCTAAAGTTAGTAACACCAAGGCCACTACTTATTTCTTCTACATACCAACTATATTAATTAATACACATTCAAGGATACAATTCAGGGGATGTGGAAACTTGGCAACAAGCATTGGTTCATCAATGAAATCTTTTACTAGTTTTATTCTGACAGTTTCTAACTCTCTGAGAGGCTCTAAGCTATTTGAATATCTTAAGCTTCCCGTGCCTCTCGAGGCTCGGAGACTGTAAACAATTGTATGCATTGCTGTAGGAGACCGGGTAAACTTGTCAGGCGAGTTAGAGAGCCATCTGACGTGTTTGGATTTAAACACTCCTAATTGCCCAGGAACTTTATTAATTGGAGCTGTAAGTTAGCTCTTTGACAGAGAGAGTGAGATGGTGGTGGGGGACAGCCCCCAGTAAAGTCAGAGGGGAGAGCACAAAGCAATAAAGTAGGCAGACTCTGGTTTTGGGGGGTAGATGCTCAAGAATATCCGGGAGGACTCCCGAGGCTCGATCCCGCCTTTGTGTATGCCCAGCCTCCTTCCTCATGACCTTTGTCACGAGTGGAATGTCTCTCGCCGGCTCCCGGCCTCTCCCCGTTTTTTATTTCTTAAAACAGCCAGATGTAGCTCAGTCGCGAGCCTCTGAATACTCTGCCGAAGAATCCTGACAATACAAGGAAGAATGATTATGAGAAGCAGAATTAAAGCAGCCACCGCAGCATAGCTAAAGACATTAGACAGAATATTCTTTCCTGAGATGTAGTTAGGGAAAGTATGGAAGAAATCATTTGCTGTTCCAGCAGCAGTAAAATCTAATCGGGAGTGCTCCATGGTTGCTATTTGATAGTGAAGTTTCCCTACGTCTCAACCAATGTCAGAGCTGTTCCAGATACCTGAAATATGGTTTTTAATCTTTCCCCATTCAAAATCTGTCTCATTTACTTTCAGGGGTGTTCCACATATCCACCGATAGTCAGCATGACAAGACAATGCCATTTTCACCTTTAAAGCCTGCAATTCAGTCCCAATATGTATTACTGCTTCCTCTAGGGCGTCTACCCTCATTTCTAATTTTCTCTCTATAGCTTCCTGTGTTGCCAATGTTAAAGAAACATTTTTGGACATAGAATCAACATATTGAGCAGTATGTACTTGTTGAGTCAATGATATTGCTGCCACAGTAACAGAAGTGATTGCACTTATCAAAGCTGCTGTTCCCAAGATAAGTAAGCCCACAAACCGTCGTGTTTGCATTAAATCCTGTAGTTGTTGTAATACAGCAAGACCATAATTCAATAAGTGGTTACATCATAAGATAAGGTGGATGTTGTAGCATTACAAAGGAGCAAACATTATATTGAGGGTTTAAACAAGATGAACCAGGGAGCAGCTGTAGGCGTCAGCCCGGGGGAGCAGTGTCCCCAGCATCAGGAGGCAGAACGCGAGCGGCAGGCTGTGGGCCAAGGCGCCTATGGTGGGCGGAGGGGCAGGGTTCGTGGTTTAGGGCTAGCCGCCACCGCTTGGGCTCAGGGCGGTCCCCTCTCGCCGGTGGGGCCACGCTGGTCTGGACGGCACTCCGCGGGCGCGCTTTCCTCTCTGGCCCTCACTCGCTGCACAGACTTCTTTGCTCTAGGTCACGGGGTGCAGAGAGGTGGGTGTGAGGCGCTGCTGGTGGCGCGGAGGCGAGAGCTGGCTGGGGGAGGGGGAGCGAGCGAGTGCGCGCGCCGCGAACCTGGTCTTTGGGGAATGTGACATGACGAATTTGTCTGAGATCCAAACCGGAGAATCTGCATTCTGTAGAAATATACAAGCATACCCTCTCCCACAAGTTAGCAACACATCTGGCCTTTTTCACTCTCCCGTAAGGAGGCCTTTTTACTTGACCAGGGGCCGAGTCATAGCCTGTAATTCAGGCATCTAGTGTCTCATCATTGTAGTCTGCCCCTGTGTGTTTACGTTTAAGTGATTAATTACAATTGGAACATAACTTCACTATTTGTCTAGCTGTTTCCCTATGGATATGTTAATTTAGGTCTAATGTTTAGTTTAGGTCTCTGTATAAATTTAAGTAATAAATGTATAACCTCCTTATCTCATTTTGGTATACAGGTATACAGATATACCTAAATGCAAAATGCATTTATATATGTATTTATATATGGCAACAAGTATAAAGTTATTGACATATAATATATATAAATCAATATACTTGAATTAATCTTTATAATTAATATATTAATTAATATATATTACAACAATACAACACATACACAGCTAATACCAACCAACACAAACCAATATACTGTAATAATACATGTCACACATTTATAATTATACAGTATATAGAACATATATCATCACAGCACATCAATCCATACCAATTAATATCAGCCACACACACATTATATTACTGCCATATATATTTAATTATACAGTAGATATATGTGTGTGTATATAGTATACATATTAATTTATATACAAATTAATTAAGTATAGATCTATAAATAGAATTAGGTATACCTTTATTATATTTTATTTATACCCATACCTAATTAGGCAAACTGTAATTAGGCAAATACATTTATATTATGTATTTATAACAATATATAAAGTATTGTTAAATGTACCACCTGTACAGCATCTCCACCCCACATACCACTTTCTCTAATCCCACCAACTCATTTTCAGTATTATGTGTTGGCCAGGAGCTGGGCCAGTCTTCCCCAGCAATGTTAAGAGACATCTGTTCCTGTGTCTAATAGCCCTGGTGTTTTATTCTCTTGAATTAAAAGATCTTTTAAAGGCCTTGGAACTGTAATTTCCTGCACCCAAAAGGCTAGATCACTAGATCCAAATGTTTTGTGGCTCTTAGATTGAGAAGTCAAGTTTTTCCTTGTCTGATAGTAAGGTAAAAGTAAAAGCTGTGTTACTCTTTGACCTTTATTAATTTGTACAGTTTTGATAGGCAGTGAGATCAAGACTTTAATTTCTCAATATCATCAGAATCTACTACAACATGCACCAGCGAAATTTCTTTTCTTTCTTTTTTTTTATTTAATTTTTTTTAAAAGAAAGCGAGCTACGCCCCAGGACAAATCTTACAATGTCCTCAGATAGGGGGCCAGCCACTCCAGTTGGAATTGGAGTAAGCGGCACATCAGGGGTTAATATTGTTATTAAATCTCCTTGCCTTTTCGCTTTTCTCCTAGCCTGGGTGAGACCCCCCTGAGGGAGTTTTCTCCAAGGAGCACACTCTGCATATTGTGTACTAAAAGCTCCTTTGTTTAAAAAACTTTTTATCTTCCTCAGTCTTAGGCAACACTTTGGGAGGCTTTGGGGGCAAAGTGGGGAACTCCTGGGTCCTGGGAGGCACAATCAAAGGCGGTGGCGGTCTCCTTAAATCAGAAAGTGGTGGATAAGTTTTTTAAAGGTTTGTGCAGAGGGGGAGGGAGCTCGCCAGGGCTCTCGGCCGCAGCGTCCTGTAAGCCCTCTCCTTCCTCGGGAGGTAGACCACTTTCTCCCTCCTTTTTTTTTTTTCAATGGCAGAAAATATGATCTGTGCAGTAAATGGAGACTCACCACCATCCACCTCTATAGCCTCCCCCATAGGCTATTTAACAGCCTCATGACGGAGGTCCAGGACATTTCTAATCATATTCCACAGTCAATAAATATTTGTCTATTCTTAGATGCAGAGAAATCCATTTTTAATTTTTTTTTAATTTTAGAGAATATTTTTATTTATTTTGTAACCTCTTTACCCTGGCTAAACTGCAGAGGGGACTAGAAAAGAAGCCTCAAGGTGAGGATCGAGTTCATCCTTGGGACTAGAGAAAATCCTTCTCCGGGAAACTCCTAGCGGTGGCCCTTTACCCCGACATGGAGGAGGAGGCATAGGGGGATGGGAGCGTCCCGAAGTTTTCCTCTTCTGTTCCGGAGATCCTTTAACTGTTTGGTAACTAAATCTTATGAACTGTCTGATCGGGGATGTTTCCCTCAACCTCCTAGGAGCGGATGGTCTGATTAGGGATGTTTTCTTAAACTTTTAGGAGCATCTTTAGCTTAAAAAAAAAAATCCTCATCAGAATGGCATCGAGCTGCTGTTTCCTCTAAACCTTTTTCAAATTGAGGGGAGAGCTGATCTTTCTTTTCATCCCTATCTTTTACATGCTCATTGGCAGTCATAGCGGCTAGCCATTCATTTAGCTGTCGATAGCTAGGTATAGCCTCTTCATTTTCACTTTTCTTTATAACAGGTACCTTTTCAGATTTGCTTTTTTGTTTAACAGGTACTTTTCCAACTTTACTTTCCTCTTTAACAGGTACCTTTTCAAATTCATGAGCTGGATCTAAAACATCTCTAGTCATATTCCACAGAGGAAAGTTGTAAGTAGGGATTTTTTCCAAACCTTGCTGAGCACAATAAGCTCTTAGCTGTTTTCCTAGTTTTTTCAAGATATCGAGGTTAATAGTGCCTTGTTGTAGAAACCAAGGGCAGTGGTCTTGTACAAATGTAAAAAATGATTGAATGGAAGATTTTTTAACCTTGATTCTTCTTTTACTTAATAACTGTAAAATTACTCCTATAAAGAGCTGTCTTTCATTTGATTCAGTGTTGCCCATGTCAGAAACTTAAGGATAGTAAAAGATTTTGCTTTTAGCTATCTAAAGATTAGGCCTTTTTTGTCAGCCTTTTTAGAAACCGTTTTTTCTCTCTAACTCTTCAACACTTCCCACTCCTCTCGCCCTGTCTATTCTACAGGGGGATCTGCAGCCCCCTAAGTGGGATCCTATCTGTCGCCAAAACTGAACACTGGGGGAATGGGGTTGGGGATTTACCTTCGAAATGCCTGTCTCGGGCGCCACCTGCAGAGGTCCAGCCCCAGCTGATCCAGGGTATTCGAAGGGAAGATGGAGTAGGCGACCTATTTATATATTTATTTATTCATCAAAGATATAAAGAGTAATAGAATGAGGATAGCTCAGTAGGAAAATTCAGTGGAGAAAAGCAGCTGAGTAGCTTGGTTTACGCGGAAAATCAATATAACCCGTGACACCAGGTTAGCTCTGACCACGGAGGCTGCAAGTGCCCTCTAGAATAGAGGAAGGTGCCCCACCTTAGACACCTTATCGAGTGGGTCTTCGAACCCCAGGCAAATAAATGGTCGCAGAGGATATCCGCGCTTCAGATGGACACTCATCTGAAAATTGAGGGGAATAATGACATGGGGAGACCAAGCGTTGGCGAGCAAGGCCCGTAGCTTTATTTTCAACACAGGTTTTAATACCCTAAGTTACACATAGAGGATAATAGGGGATGCAAAGTCAGCAGTCTTTAATCCTTATCAAAAACCAGGGTTTCTTTTCTGCAGATTTATCGTATAAAAATGGTTTAGATGATTTACATCATCTTCTGGCCAGAAGACCTATTAACATTTAATGACTCTTGACAAAGACTTATCAACCATAGAGTTATTTTCTCTAAGAGTAATTGTTTAAGGTTTGGCGCCATCTTTCGAAGATAAAATTGCATTCCTATAGGGAGGATGTGTAATGGGTTTACAACAAAGAAAAGAATTTATTACCTTAAGGGTCTAAAGTTACCAACATCAAGGCCACTACTTATTTTTTCTACATACCAACTATATTAATTAGCACACATTCAAGGATACAATTCAGGGGATGTGGAAACTTGGCAAAAAGCATTGGTTCATCAATGAAATCTTTTACTAGTTTTATTCTGACAGTTTCTAACTCTCTGAGAGGCTCTAAGCTATTTGAATATCTTAAACTTCCCGTGCGTCTCGAGGCTGGGAGGCTGTACACAATCGTATGCATAGCTGTAGGAGACCGGGTAAACTTGTCAGGCGAGTTAGAAAACCATCTGAGGGGTTTGGATTTAAACACTACTAATTGCCCAGGAACATTATTAGTTGGAGCTGTAAGTTAGCTCTTTGACAGAGAGAGTGAGATGGTGGTGGGGGACATCCCCAGTAATGTCAGAGGTGAGAGAACAAAGCAATAAAGAAGGCAGACTTTGGTTTTTGGGGGTAGATGCTGAAGAATATACGGGGGAACTCCTGGAGGCTCGATCCCGCCTTTGCGTATGCCGAGACTCTTTCCTCATAACATTTGTCACGAGTGGAATATCTCTCGCTGGCTCCCGGCAATCTTCCATTGCACCAAACGCAGTGGAGTCCCGAGAGGCCCCTCCCAACACCACAGTATCAGTGTCTTCTCAGAGGCACCCTGAGCAACTCCCTGAGTTCACCGGCACAAGTCGAGCGAACACAGGGTATCCTGCCGCAACCCGAGAAAGACCTCAAGAGTCCGTCTTCAACGCGTCTTGAGGCCGGATTCCCCTACCATGACTCGAGAGCAATGACACTCTCCCCCTCACCATGCGCATGGACACCTGACTTCCCTGGCGCCACATGAGAGGCTCCCTGAGCTCCCCGTCATACCTCGTGAGAAACCCCACACTGGCGCCACAGCTCGGGAAAACCCACGAGACGCCACCGTCATCGCGAGATTGGGGACATCTTTTCCTGCCTGACCTGGAGAGCAATCCCTGGTCCTTTCTCCAAACTTCACAGGAGGCTTTACTCCCTTTAGGCCACTCAATGGGCTCCAAGAGATACCTGTCGCGACTTGAGAGGAGAGCAGAGTACTTTGTTTCCCCTCGAGATGAGGCCTTACCTTGGGTGAGTCTGGAATGCAACCCCGAGATCCCTGTTGCCCCTGGAGAGGAACATTATGTCCTGGACAAAAGCCTAGATGAGGTCTATTTTGCCCTACAGTGACTCGAGAGCAACACCCATCTCTCCCTCGCAATTCGAATGGAAGATTGGTCTTCACTGGGCCAACACAAGAGGAAGTCTGAATTTCCCGTTGTAACTCGAGAATCCCGCCGCAACTCTTAAAAACCACGTGGTTCCCCATTCATCACAATATGAGGCCTTTGCCCGCTACAGAGTCTCAAGATAAGTCCCATGTTTCGTCATAAAGTTTGAAATGCTACTTGGCACCCTTGATGCGACCCCAAAAGTTCCCCAATATACCGGTCTCACTCCAAGGGAACACCGAAGTTCCTGGCACCACTTCATTTGAGCCCCTTCTCCCCTCCTGATCATGGCAGGAAGGTCGATTCCCCTGCTTTGTCTAGAAGGGGTTCCCGACCTTCGTGGCGCACCTCAGGATGAGGCCAATCTCACGAAGAAATTCGAGACGTAGCCTCGTGTTGGTGCCACGTGCCGAAAGACCCCGATTTCTCGGTCTTGCTCTTGATAAGAACCCGATGCCCGGACACCTCTTCTAAGGCAACCCTGTGGATGAAGGCACTACACGAGGGGGCACTGGCAACCCTGTTCATCGTCCGGAAAATCCCACAGGATCCACATACAGCTCCACAACTGGCCTGTCACCCCTTAAACAACGAGAGAGGCAAGCGGAGTTCCCTTCCTCAGACAAGAGGAGGCCTGAGTATCCAATCCCAACTCTGCAGGCACGCTTCGATCTGAGTCAGAAATGGAGAGGAAACCTGAGGTTCCTGCCTCAACCCGAGATGAGGCCCTCTTCCATTAAAACAAACCCAGTGGAGTCCCGAGAGGCCACTCCCATCTCCACAGTATCCCTGACTTCTCATAGGCATTCTGAGAAGCTCCTTGAGGCCGCCGGCAAACGTCGAGGGAAATAAGGGTTTCCTGCCACAACCGAAGAAAGACCTCGAGAGTCCTTCTTCAACGCGTCTTGTGGTCAGATTCCCCTACCATGGCTCGAGAGCAATAACGCGCTCCCCCTCGCCACGCACATGGAGACCTGACTTCCCTGGCGCCACATGAGAGGCTCCCTGAGCTCCCTGTCGTACCTCGTGTGAAACCCCACACTGGCGCCGCAGCTCGAGAAAACACACAAGACCCCTCCGTCATCGCGAGATGAGAGCCATCTTTTCCTGCATGGCCTGGAGAGCAGTCCCAGGTCCTCTCTCCAAACTTCACAGGAGGCTTGACTCCCTTTAGGCCACAAAGTGGGCTCCAAGAGGTGCCCGTCGCGACTTGAAAGGAGAGCGGAGTCCTTTGCTTCCCTTCGACACGAGGCCTGACTCCCTGGGTGAGTCTGGAATGCAAACCTGAGATCCCTGTGGCCCTTGGAGAGGAACATTAGGTCCTGGACACAAGCCTAGATGAGGTCTCCTTTGCCCTGCAGTGACTCGAGCGCAACCCCCAGCTCTCCCTCGCAACTCGAATGGATGATTGGACTTCTCTGGCCCAACACAAGAGGAAGCCTGAAATCCCCGTCGTAACTCGAAAATCCCGCCACAACTCGAGAAAAACCACGTGGCTCCCCCGTCATCGCAAGATGAGGCCCTTGGCCGCTACAGCGTATCAAGAGAAGTCCCACGTTCCATCCTGAAGTACAAAACGGTACTTGGCACACTTGATGCGACCCCCAAAGTTCCCTGACATACCGGTCTCACTCGAGGGAAACACCAAAGTTCATGGCACCACTTCCTGTGAGCCCCTTCACCCCTCCTGATCGCGACAGGAGGGTCGACTCCCATGCTTTGTCTGCAAGGGGTTCCCGACGTTCCCCGCAAACCTCCGGATGAGGCCGGTCTCATGAGGAAATTCGAAAAGTAGCCTCATGGTTGGTGCCACATGTTGAAAGATCCCGAATTCCCGGTCCACTCTAGATAAGAACCTGACGCCCGGACATCTCTTCGAAGGCAACCCTGTGGATGAAGGCACAACACGAAGGGACACTGACATCCCCATGCATCGTCTGGAAAAACCCGCCGATTCCACTCACAGCTCCAAATGTGGACTGTCACCCCGTGAACAACTCGAGAGGCAAGTGAAGTTGCATTCCTTCACACAAGACGAGGCCTTACCCTCCTGGCCCAACTCTTCAGGGACCCTGCGATCGGAGTCAGAAATGGAGAGGAACCCTGAGGTTCCTACCTCAACTAGAGAAGAGGCCCTCTTCCATTGAACCAAACTCAGTGGTGTCCCGAGAGGCCCCTCCCAACACCACAGTATCCCTGAATTCTCAGAGGCTCCGTGAGAAGCTACCTGAGGTCACTGGCACAAGTCGAGGGAACCCAGAGTTTCCTGAAGTAACCCGAGAAAGACTTGGAGAGTCCTTTTTCAACGTCTCTTGATGCCCGATTCCCCTACCATGACTCCAGAGCAAGGACGTGCTCCCCTCGCCACAAGCAGGAAAACTGACTTCCCTAGTACCACACAAGAGGCTCCCTGAGTACCCCATCATACCTCGTGAGAAAACCCACAGTGGCGCCGCAGTTCGAGAAAAACCACAAGATGCCCCCGTCAAGGAGAGATGGGGGCCTTCTTTTCCTGCCTGACCTGGAGAGCAATCCCTGGTCCTCTCTCCAAACTTCACAGGAGTATTGGCTCCCTTTAGGCCACTCAGTTGGGTCCAAGAAATACCCGGTGCGACTCGAGAGGAGAGCGGAGTCCTTTGCTTCCCTGGAGACGAGGCCTGACTCCCCGGGTGAGTTTGGAATGCAACCCCGAGATCCCTGTCGCCCCTGGAGTGGAACATTATGTCCTAGACACAAGCCTAGATGAGGTCTATTTTGCCCTACAGTGATCGAGAGCAACCTCCATCTCTCCCTCACAATTTGAATGGAAGATTGGGCTTCCCACGGTCAACACATGAGGAAGTCTGAATATCCCATCGTAATTCGAGAATTCAGCCTCAAGTCTTAAAAACCATGTGGTTCCCCCTTCATCGCAATATGAGGCCCTTGCCAGCTAGAGTCTCAAGAGAAGTCCCACGTTCCATCTTAAAGTTCGAAATGCTACTTGGCACCCTTGATGCGACCCCAAAGTTCCCCAACATACCGGTCTCACTTCAGGGGAACACCAAAATTCCCGGCGTCTCCAGGGAAGTCCCATGTTCTGTCCTTAAGTGCGAAACGGTACTTAACACCTTTGATGCGACCGCAAAAGTTCCCGACACGCTGGGTTCCCTCGAGGGGAACACCAAGTGTCCCGGCACCACTTCATCTGAGACCCTTCTCCCCTCCTGATCGCGACAGGAGAGTCGATTCCCCTGCTTTCTCTGGAAGGGGTTCCCGGCCTTCCTGGTGCACCTCAGGATGAGGCCGGTCTCAGGAGGAAATTCGAGACCAGCCATGTGTGAGGTGCCACGTGCCGAACGACACCGATTTTCCGGTCCACTCTTGATAAGAACCTGATGCCCGGACACCTCTTCGAAGGCAACCCTGTGAGTGAAGGCACAACACGAAGGGGCACTGACACCCCCGTGCATCATCCGGAAAAACCCGCAGGGTCTACACACAGCTCGACAAGGGGCCTGAGACTCCCGGAACAACTCGAGAGGCAACCAGAATTCCATTCCTCAGACAAGACGAGGCATGACTCTCCTGTCCCAACACTGCAGGGACCGTGCAGTCGGAGTCAGAATTGGAGAGGAAGCCTGAGGTTCCTGCCTCCCCTCGAGATGAGGCCCTCTTCCATTGCGCCGAACCCAGCAGAGTCCCGAGAGGCCCTGCCAACTCCACAGCATTCCTCACCTCTCAGAGGCACCCTGGTAAGTTCCCTATAGTCCCCTGCAGAAGTCGAGGGAAACGAGGGTTTCCCGCCGCCACCCGAGAAAGACCTCGAGAGTCCTTCTTCAACGCGTCTTGAGGCCCTAGACACTTCCCATGACTCGAGAGTGATGACCAGCTCCCCATCGCCATGCGCATGGAGACATGAGTTCCCTGGCACCGCACGAGAGGCTCCCTGAGGTCCTCGTCGTGCCTCGGGAGAAAACCCCCACGGGCGCCGCAGCCTGAGGAAACCCATGAGATGCCCCCGTCATCGCGAGATGAGGGCCTTCTTTTCCTGCCTGACCTGGAGAGCAATCCCGAGTCCTCTCTCCAAACTGAAGAGGAGGCTCGACACCCTTGAGTCCACTCAGTGGGCTCCAAGAGATCCGTGTCGCGACTTGAGAGGAAAGTGGAGTCCTCTGCTTCCCCTCGAGGCGAGGCCTGACTCCCCGGGGGAGTCTGGAATGGAAACCCGAGATCTCTGTCTTCCCTTGAGAGGAATATTAGGTCCTGGACACACGCCTCGATGAAGTCTCTTTGGCCCTGTAGTGACTCGAGCAGAACCCCCAGCTTTCCCTCGCAACTCCAGGGGAAGATTGGGCTTCCCAGGGCCAACCCAAGAGGAAGCCTGAAATCCCCGTCGTTTTCGAGAATCCAGACGCAACTCGAGAAAAACGACGTGGTTCCAACGTCTTCACAGGATGAGGCCCTTGCCCGCTACAGCGTCTCCAGGGAAGTCCCATGTTCCGTCCTGAAGTGGGAAATGGTACTTGGCTCCCTTGATGCGACCCCTAAAGTTCCCTGAATCGCCGGGTTCCCTCGAGTGGAACACCTAGAGTCCCGGCCCCACTTCATCTGAGCCCCATCTCCCCTCCTGATCGCGACAGGAGAGTCGATTCCCCTTCTTTGTGTGGAAGGTGTTCCCGGCCTTCCCGGCGCACCTCAGGATGATGCTGGTCTCACGAGGAAATTCGAGATGAGACACGTTGGTGGTGCCACATGCCGAATGACCCCGATTTCCCGGTCCGATCTTGAAATGAACCTGATGCTGGACACCTCTTTGAAGGCAACCCTGTGGGGGAAGGCACCAAATGAAGGGGCAATGACACCCCCGTGCATCTTCTGGAAACACCCGCAGGTTCCACACACAGCTCGACAAGGGGCCTGAGACCCACTGAACGACTCGAGAGGCAAGCAGAGTTCCACTACTCAGACAAGACGAGGCCTGACTCTCCTGTCCCAACCCTGCAGGGACCCTGCGGTCGGAGTCAGAAATGGAGAGGAAGCCTGAGGTTCCTGCCTCCAATCGAGATGAGGCCCTCTTTCATTTCGTCAAACCTAGTGGAGTCCCGAGAGGCCCCTCTAACTCCTCAGTATCCCTCACCTCTCAGAGGCACCTGGGAAGTTCCCTAAGGTCCCCGGTAGAGGTCGAGGGAAACGAGTGTTTCCCGCCCCAACCCAAGAAAGACCTCGAGAGTCCTTCTTAAATGCGTCTGGAGGCCCTAGTCCCTCCCATGACTCCAGAGCAATGACGCGATCTGCCTGGCCACACGCATGGAGGCCTGACTTCTCTGGCGCCGCACGAGAGGCTCCCTGAGCTTCCCATCATATCTCGTGAGAAACCCCACACTGGCGCCGCAGCTCGAGAAAACCCATGAGACGCTCCCGTCATCACGAGAGGAGGGCCATCTTTAACTGAATGGTATGCAGATCAAGCGTGAACCTTCTGTCCAAGCTACACAGGACGCTTGACTCCCTTTAGGCCACTCATTGGGCTCCAAGAGTTACACGTCGCGACTCGAGAGGATAGTGGAGTCCTTTGCTTCCACTCGAGACGAGGCGTGACCCACCGGGTGAGACTGGAATGCGACCCCGATATCCCTGTTGCCCCTGGAGAGGAACACTACGTCCTGGACCCAAGCCTAGATGAGGACTCTTTGCCCTGAAGTGACTCGAGAGCAACCCACAGCTCTCTCTGACAAGTTGAATGGAAGATTGGACTTCCTGGGCCAACACAAGAGGAAGCCTGAATTCCCCGTCGTAACTCGAGAATCCCGCCGCAACTCGAGAAAAACCACGTGTTTCCCTCGTCATCGCAATATGAGGCCTTTGCCCGCTAGAGCATCTCCAGAGAATTCCCACGTTCCGTCTTGAAGTGCGAAACTGTACTTGGCACCCTTGATGCGACCTCAAAAGTGCCATGACATACCGGTCTCACTCGAGGGGACCACCGAGGTTCCCGGCACCACTTCATCTGAGCCCCTTCTCCCCTTCTGATCGCGACCGGTGTGTCGATTCCCCTGCTTTGTCTGCAAGGGTTCCCTACCTTCCCGGCGAACCTCAGGATGAGGCCGGTCTCCCGAGGAAATTCAAGACGTAGCCTCGTGGGTGGTACCACATGCTGAAAGACCCCAATTTTCTGGTACGCTCTTGAAAAGAACCCGATGCCCGGACACCTCTTTGAAGGCAACCCTGTGGATGAAGGCACAACACGAAGGGGCACTGACACCCCTGTGCATCGTCCGGAAAAACCCGCAGGTTCCACACACAGCTCAACAAGTGGCCTGTCACTCCGTGAACAACTCGAAAGGCAAGCGGAGATCCATTCCTCCACGGAAGACGAGGCGTGACTCTCTTGTCCGTACTCGGCAGGTACTCTGCGACCCGAGTCAGAAATGGAGAGGACCCCTGAGGTTCCTGCCTCCATTCGAGATGAGGCCCTCTTCGATTGCACCAAACCCAGTTGAGTAATGAAAGGCCCCTCCCAAATCCACAGTGTCCCTGACTTCTCAGAGGCACCCTGAGAAGTTGCCTGAGGTCACCGACACAAGTCGAGGGAACCCAGGGTTCCCTGCCGCAACCCGAGAAAGACCTCGAGAGTCCTTCTTCAATGCGTCTTGAGGCCCGATTCGCCTACTATGACTCGAGAGCAATCACGCACTCCCCTTCACCACACGCACAGAGACCTGACGTCCCTAGCACCACACGAGAGGCTCTCTGAGCTCCCTGTCGTACCTCGTGAGAAATCTGATACTGGCGCCGCAGCTGGAGAAAACCCATGAGACGCCCCCGTCATCGCGAGATGAGGGCCTTTTTTCCTGCATGGCCAGGAAAACAATCCCGAGTCATCTCTCCAAACTACATAGGAGGCTTCACTCCCTTTACGCCACGCAGTGGGCTCCAAGAGATACCCGTCGCGACTCGACAGGAGAGCGGAGTCCTTTTTTGCCCCTCAAGACGAGGCCTGACTCTCCGGGTGAGTCGAGAATGCAACCCTGAGATCCCTGTCGGCCCAGTATTGGAACACTAGGTCCTGGACACAAGCGTAGATGAGGTCTATTTTGCCCTGCAGTGACTGGAGAGCAATCCCCAGTTCTAACTTGCAACTCGAATGGAATACTGGATTTTCCTGGCGCCACACAAGAGGCTCCCTGAAATCCCTGTGGTACTTCATGAGACACCCCACACTGGCGCCGCAGCTCGAGAAAAACCACGAGACGCCACCGTCATCTCGAGATGAGGGCCTTCTTTTCCTGCATGGCCTGGAGTCCAATCCCGAGTCCTCTCTCCAAACTCCACAGGAGGCTTGACTCCCTTTAGTACACACATTGGGCTCCAAGAGATACCCATCGAGACTCGAGACGAGAGCGGAATTCTTTGCTTACCCTCGAGGTGAGAACTGACTCCCCGGATGAGTCTGGAATGCAAACCCGAGATCCCTGTCGCCCCTGGAGAGCAACGTTAGATCCTGGACACAAGCCTAGATTAGGTCTCTTTTGCCCTGCAGTGACTCTAGCGCAATCCCCAGCTCCCCCTCGCAACGCGAATGGAAGATTGGATTTCAAGGCCAACAAGAGGAAGCCTAAATTCCCGGTCATAACTCGAGAATCCCGCCGCAACTCGAGCAAAACCACGTGGTTCTCCCGTCATCGCAAGATGAGGCCCTTGCCCGCTACAGCGTTTCAAAAGATGTCCCAGGTTCCGTCTTGAAATGCGAAACGGTACTTGGCACCCTTGATGGGACCCCAAAAGTCCCCCAACACGCTGGTCTCACTCAAGGGGAACACCGAGGTTCCCGGCACCACTTCATTTAAGCCCCTTCTCCCCTCGTGATCGTGACCGGTGGGTCGATTCCCCTTCTTTGTCTGCAAGGGGGCCCGACCTTCCCTGCACAACTCAGGATGAGGCCGGTCTCATGGGGAAATTCGATACGTAGCTTTGTGGGTGGTGCCACTTGCTGAAAGACTCCAATTTCCCGGTCCGCTCTTGATAAGAATCCGATGCTCGGACACCTCTTGGAAGGCAGCCTTGAGTATGAAGGTACAACACGAAGGGGCACTAACACACCTGTGCATCATCCAGAAAAAAGGGCAGGTTACATACACAGCTCGACAAGTGGCCTGTCACCTCGAGAACAACTCGAGAGGCAAGAGGAGTCCCATCCTCCAGAAAAGACGAGGCCTGACTCTCCTGTACCAACATGCAGGGACCTTGCGATCTGAGTCAGAAATGGAGAGGAACACTGAGGTTCCTGCTTCAACTGGAGATGAGTCCCTCTTACATTCCACCAAATGCAGAGGAGTCTCGAGAGGCCCCTCCAAACTGCACAGTATCCCTGACTTCTCAGAGGCACTCTGAGAAGCTCCCTGAGGTCGCAGGCACAAGTCAAGGGAACCCTGGGTTTTATGCAGTGACCCGAGAAAGACCTCGAGAGTCCTTCTTCAACCCATCTTGAGGCCCGATTACCCTACCATGACTCGAGAGCAATGACGAGCTCCCCCTAGCCATCTCATGGGGACCTGACTTCCCTGGCGCCACACGAGAGGCTCCCTGAGCTCCCTCTCGTACCTCGTCAGAAACCCGGCACTAGCGCGGCAGTCTAGAAAACCCACAAGAGGCCGCCGTCATCGCGAAATGAGGGCCTTCTTTTCCTGCATGGCCTGGAGAGGAATCCCGAGTCCTCTATCCAAACAGCACAGGAGGCTTGACTCCCTTTAGGGCACACAGTGGGCTCCAAGAGATACCCATCGCGACTCAAAAGGACAGCGGAGTTCTTTGCTTCCCCTCGAGACGAGGCCTGATTCCCCGGGTGAGTCTGGTATGCAAGCCCGAGATCCCTGTCGCCCCTAGGGATGAACATTAAGTCCTGGACACAAGCCTAGATGAGGTCTATTTTGCCCTGCAGTGACTCGAGAGCAATCCCCAGCTCTCCCTTGAAACTCGAATGGAAGATAGGACTTCCCTGGGCCAACACATGAGGAAGACTGTATTCCCCGTCGAAACTCGAGAATCCCGCCACAACTCGAGAAACGCTACGTGGTTCCCCCGTCATCGCAAGATGAGGCCCTTGCCCCCTACAGCGTTTCAAGAGAAGTCCCACGTTCCGTCTTGAAGTGCGAAACGGTATCGGCACCCTTGATGCAACCTCAAAAGTTCCTCGACACACTGGTCTGACTCGAGGAGAACACCGAGGTTCCCGGCACCACTACATCTGGGCCCCTTCTCCCCTCCTGATTGCGACAGGAGGGTCGATTCCCCTGTTTTGTCTTGAAGGGGTTCCCGCCTTTCCCGGTGCATCTCAGGATAAGGCCGGTCTCACGAGGATATTCGAGACATAGCCTCGTGGATGGTGACACATGCCGAAAGACCCCGATTTCCCGGTTCGCTCTTGATAAGATCCCAATGCCCGGACACCTCTTTGAAGATAATCCTTTTGATGAAGGCACAACACGAAGGGGCACTGACACCCCCGGGTATCGTCCGGAGAAACCCGCAGGTACCACACACAGCTCGAGAAGTGACCTGTCACCCCGTGAACAACTGGAGAGGCAAGCAGAGTTCCATTCCTCCACACAAGACGAGGCCTGACTCTCCTGTTCGAACTCTGCAGCGAAACTGCGATCCGAGTCAGATCTGGCCCAGGGGAAGTCAGGAGAGGAAACATGAGTTTCCTGCCTCCACTCGAGATGAGGCCCTCTTCCATTGCACCGAACCCAGTGGAGTCCCGAGAGGCCCCTCCCAACTGCACAGTATCCCTGACTTCTCAGAGGCACCCTTAGACCTTCCTGAGATCACCGGCACAAGTCGAGGGAACCAAGGGTTTCCTGCCCCAACCCGTAAAAGACCTCGAGAGTCCTTCTTCAACGCGTCTTGAGGTGCGATTCCCCTACCATGACTCGAGAGCAATGACGCGCTCCCCCTAGCCACGCGCATAGAAACCTGACTTCCCTGGCGCCACAGGAGAGGCTCCCTGAGCTCCCCATTATACCTCGTGAGCAACACCACACTGGAGCCGCAGCTCGAGAATATCCACGAGACGCCCCAGTCCTCACGAGATGAGGGCCTTCTTTTGCTGTATGGCCTGGAGAGCAATCCTGAGTCCTCTCTCCAAACTCCACAGGAGGCTTGCCTCATTTTAGGCCACACAGTGAGCTGCAAGATATACCCGTCGCGACTTGACAGGAGAGCGGTGTCCTTGGCTTCCCCTCGAGACGAGGCCTGATTCCCCGGGTGAGTCGAGAATGCAATGCCGAGATCGCTGTCGCCCCAGCAGAGGAACATTAGGTCCTGGACACAAGCCTAGATGAGGTCTATTTGGCCCTGCAGTGTCTCGAGAGCAATCCCCAGTTCTAACTCGCAATTCGAATGAAAACTGGACTTCCCTGGGCCAGTTGAACAGGAAGCCTGAATTCCCCGTCGTAACTCGAGAATCCCGCCGCAACTCAAGAAAAACCACGTGGTTCCCCCGTCATCGAAAGATGAGGCCCTTGCCCGCTACAGCGTCTCAAGAGAAGTCCCACGTTCCGTATTGAAGAGCGAAAAGTTACTTGGAACCCTTGATGCGACCCCAAAAGTTCCCCGACATACCAGTCTCACTTGAGGAGAACACCGAGGTTCCCGGCACCACTTCATCTGAGACTCTTCTCCCCTCTTGATCGCGACAGGAGGTTCGATTCCCCTGCTTTGTCTGGAAGGCATTCCCGACCTTCCTGGCGCACATCAAGATGAGGCCAGTCTCACGAGGAAATTCGAGACATAGCCTCGTGGGTGGTGCGGCATGCCAAAAGACCCCAATTCCCTGGTCCGCTCTTGATAAGAACCCGATGGCAGAACCCAACTCGAAGGCAATCCTGTGGATCAAGGCACAACACGAAGGGGCAGTGACACCCCGGTGCATCGTCCAGAACAACCCACAAGTTCCACATACAAATCGACAAGTGGCCTGTCACCCCATGAACAACGCGAGAGTCAAGCGGAGTTCCAGTCCTCCACACAAGACGAGGCCTGACTCTCCTGTCCCAACTCTGCAGGGACTCTGCGATCTGAGTCAGATCCGGCGCATTCGAAGCCAGGAGAGGAACCCTGAGGTTCCAGCCTCAACTTGTCATGAGGCCCTCTTCCATTGCACCAAACCCAGTGGAGTTCCGAGAGGCCCCTCCCAACTCCACAGTGACCCTGACTTCTCAGAGGCACGCTGAGAAGCTTCCTGAGGTCACTGGCACAAGTCGATGGAACCCAGGGTTTCCTGCTGCAACCCAGGAAAGACCTCGAGAGTCCTTTTTAACACCTCTTCAGGCCCAATTCCCCTACCATGACTCGAGAACAATGACGGGCTCCCTCTCACCACGTGCATAGAGACCTGACTGCCCTGGCACCACATGAGAGGCTCACTGAGCTCCCAGTTTTACTTCGTGAGAAACCCCACACTAGCGCCACAGCTCGAGAAAACCTACGAGAAGCCCCAGTCGTTGGGAGATGAGGGCCTTCATTTCCTGCATTGCCTGGAGAGCAATCCCGTGTCCTCCCTCCAAACACCAGAGGAGGTTTGACTCCCTTTAAGCCACTCAGTGGGCTCCAAGACATACCCGTCCTACTCGAGCGGAGAGCAGAGTCCTTTGCTTCCCCTCGAGACGAGGCCTGCCTCCAAGGTGAGTCTGGAATGCAACCCCGAGATTTCTGTCGAGCCTTGACATGAACATTAGGTCCTGCACACAAGCCTTGGTGGGGTCTCTTTTGCCTTCAGTGACTAGAGCGCACCTCCAGCTCTTCCTCGAATCTCGAATGGAAGATAAGACTTTTGTGGGCCAACACAAGAGGAAGCATGAATTCCCTGTGGTAACTCAAATATCCCACCGCAACTCGAGAAAAACCAAGTGGTTCCGCAGTCATTCCAAGATGAGGCCCATGCCCGCTGGAGCACCCCAAGAGAAGTCCAACGTTCCATTTTGAAGAGCGAAACGGTACTTGGAACGCTTTATGTGACCCCAAAAGTTACCCGACATACCTGTCTCACTTGAGGGAAACACCGAGGTTCCCAGCAGCACTTCATCTGAGCCACTTGTCCCCTCCTGATCGCCACAGGAGGGTCGATGCCTCTGCTTTGTCTGGAAGAGTTTCATGAACTTCGCGGCACATTTCAGGATGAGGCCGGTTTCATGAGGAAATTCGAGACAACCCACGTGGGTGGTGCCAAATGCTGAACGACCCCGATATCCCGGTCCGCTCTTCATAAGAACCCGATGCCCAGACACCTCTTCGAAGGCAACCCTGTGGATGAAGACACAAAACGAAGGGTCACTGACACCCCTGTGCATCGTCTGGAAAAACCTGCAGATTCCACACACACTTTGACAAGGGGCCTGAAACCCCATGAACAACTCGAGAGGCAAGCGGAGTTCCATTACTCAGAAAAGACGTAGCCTGTCTCTCCTGCCCAACTCTGCAGGGACCCTGATGTCGGAGTCCGAAACAGAGAGGAAGTCTGAGGTTCCTGCCTCCCCTCGAGATGAGCCCCTCTTCCATTGCGACAAACCCAGCGGAGTCCCGAGAGGCACCGCCAACTCCACAGTATCCCTCAACTCTCAGAGACACCCTGGGAAGTTCCCTAAGGTCCCCGGCTGAAGGCGAGGGAAACGACTTTTTCCTGCCACAACCCGAGAAAGACCTCGAGAGTCCCTCTTTAACGCGTCTTGAGGCCCTAGTCCCCTCCCATTACTCGAGAGCCACAACGCGCTCCCCCTCGCTACGCGTAGGGAGAACTGACTTCCCTGGCGCCACACGAGAGGCTCCCTGAGATCCTCGCCGTGCCTCGCGAGAAAACCCCCATGGGCGCCGCAGCTCGAGGAAACCCCTGAGACGCCCCCGTCCTTGCGATGTGAAGGGACTTCTTTTCCTGCATGGCCTGGAGCACAATCCCGAGCCCTCTCTCCAAAATGAAGAGGAGGCTTGACTCCACTGACGCCACTAGGGGGCTCCAAGATATCCGCGTCGCGACTCGGGAGGACAGCAGAGTCCTTTGCTTCCCCTCGAGACGAGGCCTGACACCCAGGGGGATCCTGGAATGCAAGCCCGAGATCCCTGCCTTCCCTGGAGAAGAACATTAGGTCCTGGACACAAGCCTAGATGAGGTCTCTTTGGCCCTGCAGTCACTCGAGCGCAACCCCCAGCTTTCCCTCGCAACCCAAGGGAAAGATTGGGCTTCCCAGGGCCAACCCCAGGGGAAGGCTGAGATCCCCGTCGTCACTCGAGAATCCCGGCGCAACTCGAGAAAAACCACGTGGTTCCCACCTCTTGGCAAGATGAGGACCTTGCCCGCCACGGCGTCACAAGGGAAGTCCCCTGTTCCGCCCTGAAGTGCGAAACGGTCCCTGACAGCCTTCCTGCGACCACCAAAAGTCCCCCGACACGCCGGGTACGCTCGAGGGAACACCAAGGGTCCCGGCACAGCTTCATCTGAGCCCCTTCTCCCCTCCTGATCGCGACAGGAGAGTCGATTCCCCTGCGTGGTCTGGAAGGGGTTCCCGGCCTTCCCGGCGCACCTCAGGATGCGGCCGGTCTCACGAGGAAATTCGAGACGAGCCACGAGGGTGGGGCCACATGCCGAACACCCCCGATTCCCCGGTCCGCTCTTGAGAAGGACCCGAGGCCCGGACCCCTCTTCGAAGGCAACCCTGTGGGTGAAGGCACAACACGAAGGGGCACTGCCACCCCCGTGCATCGTCCGCAAAGATCCGCGGGTTCCACACACAGCTCGACGAGGGGCCTGAGACCCCCTGAGCAACTCGAGAGGCCAGCGGGGTTCCCTTCCTCAGACAAGACGAGGCCTGACTCTCCTGTCCCAATTCTGCAGGGACCCTGCGGGCGAAGTCCAAAACGGAGAGGAAGCCTGAGGTTGCTGCCTCCCCTCGATGTGAGGCCCTCTTCCGTTGCGCCAGACCCAGCGGAGTCCCGAGGGGCCCCGCCACCTCCACAGGATCCCTCGCCTCTCAGAGGCACCCTGGGAAGTTCCCTAAGGTCCCCGGCAGAAGGCGAGGGAAACGAGGGTTTCCCGCCGCCCCCCGACAAAGACCTCGAGAGTCCTTCTTCAACGCGTCTCGAGGCCCTAGTCCCCTCCCGTGACTCGAGAGCCAGGACGCGCTCCCCCTCGCCACGCGCATGGAGACCTGACTTCCCTGGCGCCGCACGAGAGGCTCCCTGAGATCCTCGTCGTGCCTCGGGAGAAAACCCCCACGGGCGCCGCAGCTCGAGGAAACCCCGGAGACGCCCCCGTCCTCGCGAGCTGAGGGCCTTCTTTTCCTGCATGGCCTGGAGAGCAATCCCGGGTCCTCTCTCCAAACGGAAGAGGAGGCTGGACTCCCTTGAGGCCGCTCAGGGGGCACCAAGAGACCCGCGTCGCGACTCGAGAGGAGAGCGGAGTCCTTGGCTTCCCCTCGAGACGAGGCCTGACTCCCCGGGGGAGCCTGGAATGCAACCCCGAGATCCCTGCCTTCCCTGGAGAGGAATATTAGGTCCCGGACACACGCCTAGGTGAGGTCTCTTCGGCCCTGCAGTGACTCGAGCGCAACCCCCAGCTTTCCCTTGCAACCCGAGGGGAAGATTGGGCTTCCCAGGGTCAACCCAAGGGGAAGGCTGAGATCCCCGTCGTAACTTGAGAATGCCGCCGCAACTCGAGAAAAACCACGTGGTTCCCACCTCTTGGCAAGATGAGGCCCTTGCCCGCGACGGCGTCTCAAGGGAAGTCCCCTGTTCCGCCCTGAAGGGCGAAACGGTCCCTGACAGCCTTCCTGCGACCCCCAAAAGTCCCCCGACACGCCGGGGTCCCCCGAGGGGAACACCGAGGGTCCCGGCACCGCTTCCTCTGAGCCCCTTCTCCCCTCCTGATCGCGACAGGAGAGGCGATTCCCCTGCGTGGTCTGGAAGGGGTTCCCGGCCTTCCCGGCGCACCTCAGGATGAGGCCGGTCTCACGAGGAAATTCGAGACGAGCCACGAGGAGGGGGCCACATGCCAAATGCCCCCGATTCCCCTGTCCACTCTTGAGAAGGACCCGAGGCCCGGACCCCTCTTCGAAGGCAACCCTGTGGGTGAAGGCACAACACGAAGGGGCACTGCCACCCCCGTGCATCGTCCGCAAAGACCCGCGGGTTCCACACACAGCTCGACGAGGGGCCTGAGACCCCCTGAGCAACTCGAGAGGCCAGCGGGGTTCCCTTCCTCAGACAAGACGAGGCCTGACTCTCCTGGCCCAACTATGCAGGGACCCTGCGGGCGGAGTCCGAAACGGAAAGGAAGCCTGAGGTTCCTGCCTCCCCTCGAGGTGAGGCCCTCTTCCGTTGCGCCAGACCCAGCGGAGTCCCGAGGGGCCCCGCCACCTCCACAGGATCCCTCGCCTCTCAGAGGCACCCTGGGAAGTTCCCTAAGGTCCCCGGCAGAAGGCCAGGGAAACGAGGGTTTCCCGCCGCCCCCCGAGAAAGACCTCGAGAGTCCTTTTTCAACGCGTCTCGAGGCCCTAGTCCCCTCCCGTGACTCGAGAGCCAGGACGCGCTCCCCCTCGCCACGCGCATGGAGGCCTGACTTCCTTCGCGCCGCACGAGAGGCTCCCTGAGATCCTCGTCGTGCCTCGGGAGAAAACCCCCACGGGCGCCGCAGCTCGATGAAACCCCTGAGACGCCCCCGTCCTCGCCAGCTGAGGGCCTTCTTTTCCTGCATGGCCTGGAGAGCAATCCCGGGTCCTCTCTCCAAACGGAAGAGGAGGCTGGACTCCCTTGAGGCCGCTCAGGGGGCTCCAAGAGACCCGCGTCGCGACTCGAAAGGAGAGCGGAGTCCTTGGCTTCCCCTCGAGACGAGGCCTGACTCCCCGGGGGAGCCTGGAATGCAATCCCGAGGTCCCTGTCTTCCCTGGAGAGGAATACTAGGTCCCGGACACACGCCTAGGTGAGGTCTCTTCGGCCCTGCAGTGACTCGAGTGCAACCCCCAGCTTTCCCTCGCAACCCGAGGGGAAGATTGGGCTTCCCAGGGCCAACCCCAGGGGAAGGCTGAGATCCCCGTCGTAACTCGAGAATGCCGCCGCAACTCGAGAAAAACCAGGTGGTTCACACCTCTTGGCAAGATGAGGCCCTTGCCCGCGACGGCGTCTCAAGGGAAGTCCCCTGTTCCGCCCTGAAGGGCGAAACGGTCCCTGACAGCCTTCCTGTGACCCCCCAAAAGTCCCCTGACACGCCGGGGTCCCCCGAGGGGAACACCGAGGGTCCCGGCACCGCTTCCTCTGAGCCTCTTCTCCCCTCCTGATCGCGACAGGAGAGGCGATTCCCCTGCGTGGTCTGGAAGGGGTTCCCAGCCTTCCCGGCGCCCCTAAGGAGGAGGCTGGTCTCACGAGGTAATTCGAGACGAGCCACGTGGGTGGGGCCACATGCCGAACGCCCCCGATTCCCCGGTCCGCTCTTGAGAAGGACCCGAGGCCCGGACCCCTCTTCGAAGGCAACCCTGTGGGTGAAGGCACAACACGAAGGGGCACTGCCACCCCCGTGCATCGTCCGCAAAGACCCGCGGGTTCCACACACAGCTCGACGGGGGGCCTGAGACCCCCTGAGCAACTCGAGAGGCCAGCGGGGTTCCCTTCCTCAGACAAGACGAGGCCTGACTCTCCTGACCCAACTCTGCAGGGACCCTGCGGTAGCAGTCCGAAACTGAGAGGAAGCCTGAGGTTCCTGCCTCCGCTCGAGGTGAGGCCCCCTACCGTTGCGCCAGACCCAGCGGAGTCCCGAGGGGCCCCGCCACCTCCACAGGATCCCTCGCCTCTCAGAGGCACCCTGGGAAGTTCCCTAATGTCCCCGGCAGAAGGCGAGGGAAATGAGGGTTTCCCGCCGCCCCCCGAGAAAGACCTCGAGGGTCCTTCTTCAACGCGTCTCGAGGCCCTAGTCCCCTCCCGTGACTCGAGAGCCTTGACGCGCTCCCCCTCGCCACGCGCATGGAGACCTGACTTCCCTGGCGCCGCACGAGAGGCTCCCTGAGATCCTCGTCGTGCCTCGGGAGAAAACCCCCACGGGCGCCGCAGCTCGAGGAAACCCCTGAGACGCCCCCGTCCTCGCCAGCTGAGGGCCTTCTTTTCCTGCATGGCCTGGAGAGCAATCCCGGGTCCTCTCTCCAAACGGAAGAGGAGGCTGGACTCCCTTGAGGCCGCTCAGGGGGCTCCAAGAGACCCGGGTCGCGACTCGAGAGGAGAGCGGAGTCCTTGGCTTCCCCTCGAGATGAGGCCTGACTCCCTGGGGGAGCCTGGAATGCAACCCCGAGATCCCTGCCTTCCCTGGAGAGGAATACTAGGTCCCGGACCCACGCCTAGGTGAGGTCTCTTCGGCCCTGCAGTGACTCGAGCGCAACCCCCAGCTTTCCCTCGCAACCCGAGGGGAAGATTGGGCTTCCCAGGGCCAACCCCAGGGGAAGGCTGAGATCCCCGTCGTATCTCGAGAATGCCGCCGCAACTCGAGAAAAACCACGTGGTTCCCACCTCTTGGCAAGATGAGGCCCTTGCCCGCCACGGCGTCTCAAGGGAAGTCCCCTGTTCCGCCCTGAAGGGCGAAACGGTCCCTGACAGCCTTCCTGCTACCCCCAAAAGTCCCCCGACACGCCGGGGTCCCCCGAGGGGAACACCGAGGGTCCCGGCACCGCTTCCTCTGAGCCCCTTCTCCCCTCCTGATCGCGACAGCAGAGGCGATTCCCCTGCGTGGTCTGGAAGGGGTTCCCGGCCTTCCCGGCGCCCCTCAGGGTGAGGCCGGTCTCACGAGGAAATTCGAGACGAGCCACGTGGGTGGGGCCACATGCCGAACGCCCCCGATTCCCCGGTCCGCTCTTGAGAAGGACCCGAGGCCCGGACCCCTCGTCGAAGGCAACCCTGTGGGTGAAGGCACAACACGAAGGGGCACTGCCACCCCCGTGCATCGTCCGCAAAGACCCGCAGGTTCCACACACAGCTCGACGGGGGGCCTGAGACCCCCTGAGCAACTCGAGAGGCCAGCGGGGTTCCCTTCCTCAGACAAGACGAGGCCTGACTCTCCTGTCCCAACTCTGCAGGGACCCTGCGGTCGCAGTCCGAAACGGAGAGGAAGCCTGAGGTTCCTGCCTCCCCTCGAGGTGAGGCCCTCTTCCGTTGCGCCAGACCCAGCGGAGTCCCGAGGGGCCCCGCCACCTCCACAGGATCCCTCGCCTCTCAGAGGCACCCTGGGAAGTTCCCTAAGGTCCCCGGCAGAAGGCCAGGGAAACGAGGGTTTCCCGCCGCCCCCCGAGAAAGACCTCGAGAGTCCTTTTTCAACGCGTCTCGAGGCCCTAGTCCCCTCCCGTGACTCGAGAGCCAGGACGCGCTCCCCCTCGCCACGCGCATGGAGGCCTGACTTCCTTTGCGCCGCACGAGAGGCTCCCTGAGATCCTCGTCGTGCCTCGGGAGAAAACCCCCACGGGCGCCGCAGCTCGAGGAAACCCCTGAGACGCCCCCGTCCTCGCCAGCTGAGGGCCTTCTTTTCCTGCATGGCCTGGAGAGCAATCCCGGGTCCTCTCTCCAAACGGAAGAGGAGGCTGGACTCCCTTGAGGCCGCTCAGGGGGCTCCAAGAGACCCGCGTCGCGACTCGAAAGGAGAGCGGAGTCCTTGGCTTCCCCTCGAGACGAGGCCTGACTCCCCGGGGGAGCCTGGAATGCAACCCCGAGGTCCCTGTCTTCCCTGGAGAGGAATACTAGGTCCCGGACACACGCCTAGGTGAGGTCTCTTCGGCCCTGCAGTGACTCGAGTGCAACCCCCAGCTTTCCCTCGCAACCCGAGGGGAAGATTGGGCTTCCCAGGGCCAACCCCAGGGGAAGGCTGAGATCCCCGTCGTAACTCGAGAATGCCGCCGCAACTCGAGAAAAACCACGTGGTTCCCACCTCTTGGCAAGATGAGGCCCTTGCCCGCGACGGCGTCTCAAGGGAAGTCCCCTGTTCCGCCCTGAAGGGCGAAACGGTCCCTGACAGCCTTCCTGTGACCCCCCCAAAAGTCCCCTGACACGCCGGGGTCCCCCGAGGGGAACACCGAGGGTCCCGGCACCGCTTCCTCTGAGCCCCTTCTCCCCTCCTGATCGCGACAGGAGAGGCGATTCCCCTGCGTGGTCTGGAAGGGGTTCCCAGCCTTCCCGGCGCCCCTAAGGATGAGGCTGGTCTCACGAGGTAATTCGAGACGAGCCACGTGGGTGGGGCCACATGCCGAACGCCCCCGATTCCCCGGTCCGCTCTTGAGAAGGACCCGAGGCCCGGACCCCTCTTCGAAGGCAACCCTGTGGGTGAAGGCACAACACGAAGGGGCACTGCCACCCCCGTGCATCGTCCGCAAAGACCCGCAGGTTCCACACACAGCTCGACGGGGGGCCTGAGACCCCCTGAGCAACTCGAGAGGCCAGCGGGGTTCCCTTCCTCAGACAAGACGAGGCCTGACTCTCCTGTCCCAACTCTGCAGGGACCCTGCGGTCGCAGTCCGAAACGGAGAGGAAGCCTGAGGTTCCTGCCTCCCCTCGAGGTGAGGCCCTCTTCCGTTGCGCCAGACCCAGCGGAGTCCCGAGGGGCCCCGCCACCTCCACAGGATCCCTCGCCTCTCAGAGGCACCCTGGGAAGTTCCCTAAGGTCCCCGGCAGAAGGCGAGGGAAACGAGGGTTTCCCGCCGCCCCCCGACAAAGACCTCGAGAGTCCTTCTTCAACGCGTCTCGAGGCCCTAGTCCCCTCCCGTGACTCGAGAGCCAGGACGCGCTCCCCCTCGCCACGCGCATGGAGACCTGACTTCCCTGGCGCCGCACGAGAGGCTCCCTGAGATCCTCGTCGTGCCTCGAGAGAAAACCCCCACGGGCGCCGCAGCTCGAGGAAACCCCTGAGACGCCCCCGTCCTCGCCAGCTCAGGGCCTTCTTTTCCTGCATGGCCTGGAGAGCAATCCCGGGTCCTCTCTCCAAACGGAAGAGGAGGCTGGACTCCCTTGAGGCCGCTCAGGGGGCTCCAAGAGACCCGCGTCGCGACTCGAGAGGAGAGCGGAGTCCTTGGCTTCCCCTCGAGACGAGGCCTGACTCCCCGGGGGAGCCTGGAATGCAACCCCGAGATCCCTGCCTTCCCTGGAGAGGAATATTAGGTCCCGGCACACGCATAGGTGAGGTCTCTTCGGCCCTGCAGTGACTCGAGCGCAACCCCCAGCTTTCCCTCGCAACCCGAGGGGAAGATTGGGCTTCCCGGGGCCAACCCCAGGGGAAGGCTGAGATCCCCGTCGTAACTCGAGAATGCCGCCGCAACTCGAGAAAAACCACGTGGTTCCCACCTCTTGGCAAGATGAGGCCCTTGCCCGCGACGGCGTCTCAAGGGAAGTCCCCTGTTCCGCCCTGAAAGGCGAAACGGTCCCTGACAGCCTTCCTGCGACCCCCAAAAGTCCCCCGACACACCGGGGTCCCTCGAGGGGAACACCGAGGGTCCCGGCACCGCTTCCTCTGAGCCCCTTCTCCCGTCCTGATCGCGACAGGAGAGGCGATTCCCCTGCGTGGTCTGGAAGGGGTTCCCGGCCTTCCCGGCGCCCCTCAGGGTGAGGCCGGTCTCACGAGGAAATTCGAGACGAGCCACGTGGGTGGGGCCACATGCCGAACGCCCCCGATTCCCCGGTCCGCTCTTGAGAAGGACCCGAGGCCCGGACCCCTCTTCGAAGGCAACCCTGTGGGTGAAGGCACAACACGAAGGGGCACTGCCACCCCCGTGCATCGTCCGCAAAGACCCGCGGGTTCCACACACAGCTCGACGGGGGGCCTGAGACCCCCTGAGCAACTCGAGAGGCCAGCGGGGTTCCCTTCCTCAGACAAGACGATTCCTGACTCTCCTGTCCCAACTCTTCAGGGACCCTGCGGTAGCAGTCCGAAACGGAGAGGAAGCCTGAGGTTCCTGCCTCCGCTCGAGGTGAGGCCCTCTACCGTTGCGCCAGACCCAGCGGAGTCCCGAGGGGCCCCGCCACCTCCACAGGATCCCTCGCCTCTCAGAGGCACCCTGGGAAGTTCCCTAAGGTCCCCGGCAGAAGGCGAGGGAAACGAGGGTTTCCCGCCGCCCCCCGACAAAGACCTCCAGAGTCCTTCTTCAACGCGTCTCGAGGCCCTAGTCCCCTCCCGTGACTCGAGAGCCAGGACGCGCTCCCCCTCGCCACGCGCATGGAGACCTGACTTCCCTGGCGCCGCACGAGAGGCTCCCTGAGATCCTCGTCGTGCCTCGAGAGAAAACCCCCACGGACGCCGCAGCTCGAGGAAACCCCTGAGACGCCCCCGTCCTTGCCAGCTGAGGGCCTTCTTTTCCTGCATGGCCTGGAGAGCAATCCCGGGTCCTCTCTCCAAACGGAAGAGGAGGCTGGACTCCCTTGAGGCCACTCAGGGGGCTCCAAGAGACCCGCGTCGCTACTCGAGTGGAGAGCGGAGTCCTTGGCTTCCCCTCGAGACGAGGCCTGACTCCCCAGGGGAGCCTGGAATGCAACCCCGAGGTCCCTGCCTTCCCTGGAGAGGAATATTAGGTCCCGGACACACGCCTAGGTGAGGTCTCTTCGGCCATGCAGTGACTCGAGCGCAGCCCCCAGCTTTCCCTCGCAACCCGAGGGGAAGATTGGGCTTCCCAGGGCCAACCCCAGGGGAAGGCTGAGATCCCCGTCGTAACTCGAGAATGCCGCCGCAACTCGAGAAAAACCACGTGGTTCCCACCTCTTGGCAAGATGAGGCCCTTGCCCGCGACGGCGTCTCAAGGGAAGTCCCCTGTTCCGCCCTGAAAGGCGAAACGGTCCATTACAGCCTTCCTGCGACCCCCAAAAGTCCCCCGACACGCCGGGGTCCCCCGAGGGGAACACTGAGGGTCCCGGCACCGCTTCCTCTGAGCCCCTTCTCCCCTCCTGATCGCGACAGGAGAGGCGATTCCCCTGCGTGGTCTGGAAGGGGTTCCCGGCCTTCCCGGCGCCCCTCAGGGTGAGGCCGGTCTCACGAGGAAATTCGAGACGAGCCACGTGGGTGGGGCCACATGCCGAACGCCCCCGATTCCCCGGTCCGCTCTTAAGAAGGACCCGAGGCCCGGACCCCTCTTCGAAGGCAACCCTGTGGGTGAAGGCACAACACGAAGGGGCACTGCCACCCCCGTGCATCGTCCGCAAAGACCCGCGGGTTCCACACACAGCTCGACGGGGGGCCTGAGACCCCCTGAGCAACTCGAGAGGCCAGCGGGGTTCCCTTCCTCAGACAAGGTGAGCCCTGACTCTCCTGTCCCAACTCTGCAGGGACCCTGCGGTCGCAGTCCGAAACGGAGAGGAAGCCTGAGGTTCCTGCCACCCCTCGAGGTGAGGCCCTCTTCCGTTGCGCCAGACCCAGCGGAGTCCCGAGGGGCCCCGCCACCTCCACAGGATCCCTCGCCTCTCAGAGGCACCCTGGGAAGTTCCCTAAGGTCCCCGGCAGAAGGCGAGGGAAACGAGGGTTTCCCGCCGCCCCCCGACAAAGACCTCGAGAGTCCTTCAATGCGTCTCGAGGCCCTAGTCTCTTCCCGTGACTCGAGAGCTAGGACGCGCTCCCCCTCGCCACGCGCATGGACACCTGACTTCCCTGGCGCCGCACGAGAGGCTCCCTGAGATCCTCGTCGTGCCTCGGGAGAAAACCCCCACGGGCGCCGCAGCTCGAGGAAACCCCTGAGACGCCCCCGTCCTCGCGAGCTGAGGGCCTTCTTTTCCTGCATGGCCTGGAGAGCAATCCCGGGTCCTCTCTCCAAACGGAAGAGGAGGCTGGACTCCCTTGAGGCCTCTCAGGGGGCTCCAAGAGACCCGCGTCGCGACTCGAGAGGACAGCGGAGTCCTTGGCTTCCCCTCGAGACGAGGCCTGACTCCCCGGGGGAGCCGGGAATGCAACCCCGAGATCCCTGCCTTCTCTGGAGAGGAATATTAGGTCCCGGACACACGCCTAGGTGAGGTCTTTTCGGCCCTGCAGTGACTCGGGCGCAACCCTCAGCTTTCCCTCGCAACCCGAGGGGAAGATTGGGCTTCCCAGGGCCAACCCAAGGGGAAGGCTGAGATCCCCGTCGTAACTCGAGAATGCCGCCGCAACTCGACAAAAACCACGTGGTTCCCACCTCTTGGCAAGATGAGGCCCTTGCCCGCGACGGCGTCTCAAGGGAAGTCCCCTGTTCCGCCCTGAAGGGCGAAACGGTCCCTGACAGCCTTCCTGCGACCCCCAAAAGTCCCCCGATACGCCGGGGTCCCCCGAGGGGAACACCGAGGGTCCCGGCACCGCTTCCTCTGAGCCCCTTCTCCCCTCCTGATCGCGACAGGAGAGGCGATTCGCCTGCGTTGTCTGGAAGGGGTTCCCGGCCTTCCCGGCGCACCTCAGGAAGAGGCCGGTCTCACGAGGAAATTCGAGACGAGCCACGTGGGTGGGGCCACATGCCGAACGACCCCGATTCCCCGCTCCGCTCTTGAGAAGGACCCGAGGCCCGGACCCCTCTTCGAAGGCAACCCTGTGGGTGAAGGCACAACACGAAGGGGCACTGCCACCCCCGTGCATCGTCCGCAAAGACCCGCGGGTTCCACACACAGCTCTCCGAGGGGCCTGAGACCCCCCTGAGCAACTCGAGATGCCAGCGGGGTTCCCTTCCTCAGACAAGACGAGGCCTGACTCTCCTGTCCCAACTCTGCAGGGACCCTGCGGTCGCAGTCCTAAACAGAGAGGAAGCCTGAGGTTCCTGCCTCCCCTCGAGGTGAGGCCCTCTTCCGTTGCGCCAGACCCAGCGGAATCCCGAGGGGCCCCGCCACCTCCACAGGATCCCTCGACTCTCAGAGGCACCCTGGGAAGTTCCCTAAGGTCCCCGCAGAAGGCGAGGGTTTCCCGCCGCCCCCCGAGAAAGACCTCGAGCGTCCTTCTTCAACGCGTCTCGAGGCCCTAGTCCCCTCCCGTGACTCGAGAGCCAGGACGCGCTCCCCCTCGCCACGCGCATGGAGACCTGACTTCCCTGGCACCGCACGAGAGGCTCCCTGAGATCCTCGTCGTGCCTCGGGAGAAAACCCCCACGGGCGCCGCAGCTCGAGGAAACCCCTGAGACGCCCCCGTCCTCGCGAGCTGAGGGCCTTCTTTTCCTGCATGGCCTGGAGAGCAATCCCGGGTCCTCTCTCCAAACGGAAGAGGAGGCTGGACTCCCTTGAGGCCGCTCAGGGGGCTCCAAGAGACCCGCGTCACGACTCGAGAGGAGAGCGGAGTCCTTGGCTTCCCCTCGAGACGGGGCCTGACTCCCCAGGGGAGCCTGGAATGCAACCCCGAAATCCCTGCCTTCCCTGGAGAGGAATATTAGGTCCCGGACACACGCCTAGGTGAGGTCTCTTCGGCCCTGTAGTGACTCGAGCGCAACCCCCAGCTTTCCCTCGCAACCCGAGGGGAAGATTGGGCTTCCCAGGGCCAACCCCAGGGGAAGGCTGAGACCCCGTCGTAACTCGAGAATGCCGCCGCAACTCGAGAAAAACCACGTGGTTCCCACCGCTTGGCAAGATGAGGCCCTTGCCCGCGACGGCGTCTCAAGGGAAGTCCCCTGTTCCGCCCTGAAGGGCGAAACGCTCCCTGACAGCCTTCCTGCGACCCCCAAAAGTCCCCCGACACGCCGGGGTCCCCCGAGGGGAACACCGAGGGTCCCGGCACCGCTTCCTCTGAGCCCCTTCTCCCCTCCTGATCGCGACAGGAGAGGCGATTCCCCTGCGTGGTCTGCAAGGGGTTCCCGGCCTTCCCGGCGCACCTCAGGATGAGGCCGGTCTCACGAGGAAATTCGAGACGAGCCACGTGGGTGGGGCCTCATGCCGAACGCCCCCGATTCCCCGGTCCGCGCTTGAGAAGGACCCGAGGCCCGGACCCCTCTTCGAAGGCAACCCTGTGGGTGAAGGCACAACATGAAGGGGCACTGCCACCCCCGTGCATCGTCCTCAAAATCCCGCGGGTTCCACACACAGCTCTCCGAGGGGCCTGAGACCCCCTGAGCAACTCGAGAGGCCAGCGGGGTTCCCTTCCTCAGACAAGACGAGCCCTGACTCTCCTGTCCCAACTCTGCAGGGACCCTGCGGTCGCAGTCCGAAACGGAGAGGAAGCCTGAGGTTCCTGCCTCCCCTCGTGGTGAGGCCCTCTTCCGTTGCGCCAGACCCAGCGGAGTCCCGAGGGGCCCCGCCACCTCCACAGGATCCCTCGCCTCTCAGAGGCACCCTGGGAAGTTCCCTAAGGTCCCCGGCAGAAGGCGAGGGAAACGAGGGTTTCCCGCCGCCCCCCGAGAAAGACCTCGAGCGTCCTTCTTCAACGCGTCTCGAGGCCCTAGTCCCCTCCCGTGACTCGAGAGCCAGGACGCGCTCCCCCTCGCCACGCGCATGGAGACCTGACTTCCCTGGCGCCGCACGAGAGGCTCCCTGAGATACTCGTCGTGCCTCGGGAGAAAACCCCCACGGGCGCCGCAGCTCGAGGAAACCCCTGAGACGCCCCCGTCCTCGCGAGCTGAGGGCCTTCTTTTCCTGCATGGCCTGGAGAGCAATCCCGGGTCCTCTCTCCAAACGGAAGAGGAGGCTGGACTCCCTTGAGGCCGCTCAGGGGGCTCCAAGAGACCCGCGTCGCGACTCGAGAGGAGAGCGGAGTCCTTGGCTTCCCCTCGAGACGAGGCCTGACTCCCCGGGGGAGCCTGGAATGCAACCCCGAGATCCCTGCCTTCCCTGGAGAGGAATATTAGGTCCCGGACACACGCCTAGGTGAGGTCTCTTCGGCCCTGAAGTGACTCGGGCGCAACCCCCAGCTTTCCCTCGCAACGCGAGGGGAAGATTGCGCTTCCCAGGGCCAACCCAAGAGGAAGCCTGAGATCCCCGTCGTAACTCGAGAATCCCGCCGCAACTCAAGGAAAACCACGTGGTTCCAACGTCTTTGCAAGATGAGCCTCTTGCCCGCTATGGCGTCTCAAGGGAAGTCCCAGTTTCTGTCCTGAAGTGCGAAACAGTACCTGACACCTTTCATGCGACCCCCAGAAGTTCCCCGACACACCGGGTTCCCTCGAGGGAAACACCGAGGTTCCCGACACCACTTCATCTGAGCCCCTTCTCCCCTCCTGATGGCGACAGGCGTGTCGATTCCCCTGCGTGGTCTAGAAGGGATTCCCGGCCTTCCCGGCGCATCTCAGGATGAGGCCGTTCGCACGAGGAAATTCGACATGAGCCACGGGGGTGGTGCCACATGCTGATCAACCTCGATTTCCCGGTCCACTCTTGAGAAGAACCCGTTGCACGGACACCTCTTCGAAGGCAACCCTTTTGGTGAAGGCACAACACGAAGGGGCACTGACACTCTCGTGCATCGTCCAGAAACACCCGTTGGTTCCACACACAGCTCGAAGAGGGGCCTGAGACCCCCTGAGCAACTCGAGAGGCAAGCGGAATTCCCTTCCTCAGACAAGACGAGGCCTAACTCTCCGATCACAACTCTGCAGGGACCCTGAGGTCGGAGGGTTGGAGTCAGAAACAGAGAGGAAGCCTGAGGTTCCTGCCTCCCCTCGAGATGAGGCCCTCTTCCATTGCTCCAACCCCAGCGGAGTCCCGAGAGGCCCCGCTAACTCCACAGCATCACTCACCTCTCAGAGGCACCCTGGGAAGTTCCCTCAGGTCCCCGGCAGAAGTCGAGGGAAATGAGGGTTTCACGCCGCCACTCGAGAAAGACCTCGATAGTCCTTCTTCAAAGTGTCTTGAGACCCTTGTCCCCTCTCTGGACTTGAGATCAATGATGCGCTCCCCCTCGCCTCGCGCATGCAGACCTGGCTTCCCTGGCGCCGCACGAGAGGCTCCCTGAGATCCTCATCGTGCCTCGGGAGAAAACCCCCACGGGCGCCGCAGCTCGAGGAAACCCCTGAGACGCCCCCGTCCTGGCGAGCTGAGGGCCTTCTTTTCCTGCCTGGCCTGGAGAGCAATCCCGAGTCCTCTTTCCAAACTGAAGTTAGGATGGATTCCCTTGAGGCGACTCAGTGGGCTCCAAGAGATCCGCGTCGGGGCTCGAGAGGAGAGCGCAGTCCTTTGCTTCCCCTCGAGGCGAGGCCTGACTCCCCGGTGGAGTCTGGAGTGCAATCCCGAGATCCTTGTCTTCCCTTGAGAGGACTATTATGTCCTGGACACACGCCTAAATGAGGTTTCCTTGGCCTTGCAGTGATTCGAGCACAACATCCAGCTTTCCCTCGCAACTCGAAGGGAAGTTTGGGCTTCCCAAGGCTAACACAAGAGGAAGCCTGAAATCCCCGTCGTAACTCGAGAATCCCGCCGCAACTCGAAAAAAACCACGTGGTTCCATCGTCTTTGCAGCATGAGGCCCTTGCCCGCCACAGCGTCTCAAAAGAAGTCCCACGTTCCTACTGAAGTGCAAAACGGTACTTGACACCCATGATGGCACCCTCAAAGTTCCCCAACATACAGGCCTCACTCGAGGGTAACACCCATGTTCCCCGCACCACATCATTTGAGCCCCTTCTCCCCTCCTGATTGCAACAGGAGTGTCTTTTCTCCTGCTTTGTGTGGAAGGGGTTACCGATCTTCCCAGCGCACATCAGGATGAGGCCTGTCTCACGAGCAAATTGGAGATGTAGCCTCGTGGGTGGTGCCACATGCGGAAAGACCCCATTTCCCAGTCAGCTATTAATAAGAACCCGATGCCCGTACACTTCTTGGAATGCATCCCGTAGGATGAAGGCACAACAAGGAGGGACCCTGAACACCCGTGAATCTTTTGGAAAATTCTGCAGGTTCCACATACAGCTCGACAAGTGACCTGTTACCTCGTGAACAACTCGAGAGGCAAGCTAAGTTTCATTTCTCCACAGAATACGAGGCCTGACTCTCCTGTCCCAACTCTGCAGGAATCCTGAGATCGGAGTCTGAAATGGAGAGGAACCCTGAGGTTCCTTCCTCAACACGAGATGAGGCCCTCTTGTATTATACCACACCCAGCGGAGTCCCGAGAGGCCCCTCCCAACTCCACAGTATCAGTGTCTTCTCAGAGGCACCCTGAGCAACTCCCTGAGGTCACCGGCACAAGTCGAGGGAACACAGGGTATCCTGCCGCAACCCGAGAAAGACCTCAAGAGTCCGTCTTCAACGCGTCTTGAGGACGGATTCCCCTACCATGACTCGAGAGCAATGACACGCTCCCCCTCGCCATGCACATGGACACCTGACTTCCCTGGCGCCACATGAGAGGCTCCCTGAGCTCCCCGTCATACCTCGTGAGAAACCCCACACTGGCGCCACAGCTCGGGAAAACCCACCGTCATCGCGAGATTGGGGACTTCTTTTCCTGCCTGACCTGGAGAGCAATCCCTGGTCTTTTCTCCAAACTTCACAGGAGGCTTTACTCCCTTTAGGCCACTCAATGGGCTCCAAGAGATACCTGTCGCGACTTGAGAGGAGAGCAGAGTACTTTTTTTCCCCTCGAGACGAGGCCTTACCTCGGGTGTGTCTGGAATGCAACCCCGAGATCCCTGTTGCCCCTGGAGAGGAACATTATGTCCTGGACAAAAGCCTAGATGAGTTCTATTTTGCCCTACAGTGACTCGAGAGCAACACCCATCTCTCCCTCGCAATTCGAATGGAAGATTGGTCTTCACTGGGCCAACACAAGAGGAAGTCTGAATTTCCCGTTGTAACTCGAGAATCCCACCGCAACTCTTAAAAACCACGTGGTTCCCCATTCATCGCAATATGAGGCCTTTGCCCGCTACAGAGTCTCAAGAGAAGTCCCATGTTTCGTCATAAAGTTCGAAATGCTACTTGGCACCCTTGATGCGACCCCAAAAGTTCCCCAATATACCGGTCTCACTCCAAGGGAACACCGAAGTTCCTGGCACCACTTCATTTGAGCCCCTTCTCCCCTCCTGATCACGGCAGGAAGGTCGATCCCCCTGCTTTGTCTAGAAGGGGTTCCCGACCTTCATGGCGCACCTCAGGATGAGGCCAGTCTCACGAAGAAATTCGAGACGTAGCCTCGTGTTGGTGCCACGTGCCAAAAGACCCCGATTTCTCGGTCTTGCTCTTGATAAGAACCCGATGCCCGGACACCTCTTCTAAGGCAACCCTGTGGATGAAGGCACTACACGAGGGGGCACTGGCAACCCTGTTCATCGTCCGGAAAACCCTGCAGGATCCACATACAGCTCCACAACTGGCCTGTCACCCCTTAAACAATGAGAGAGGAAAGCGGAGTTCCCTTCCTCAGACAAGACGAGGCCTGAGTATCCAATCCCAACTCTGCAGGCACGCTTCGATCTGAGTCAGCAATGGAGAGGAAACCTGAGGTTCCTGCCTCAACCCGAGATGAGGCCCTCTTCCATTAAAACAAACCCAGTGGAGTCCCGAGAGTCCCCTCCCATCTCCACAGTATCCCTGACTTCTCATAGGCATTCTGAGAAGCTCCTTGAGGCCACCGGCAAAAGTCGAGGGAAATAAGGGTTTCCTGCCACAACCGAAGAAGGACCTCGAGAGTCCTTCTTCAATGTGTCTTGAGGTCAGATTCCCCTACATAGCTCGAGAGCAATAATGCGCTCCCCCTCGCCACGCACATGGAGACCTGACTTCCCTGGCGCCACACGAGAGGCTCCCTGAGCTCCCCGTCATACCTCGTGTGAAACCCCACACTGGCGCCTCAGCTCGAGAAAACCCACAAGATCCCTCCGTCATCGCGAGATGAGGGCCATCTTTTCCTGCATGGCCTGGAGAGCAGTCCCAAGTCCTCTCTCCAAACTTCACAGGAGGCTTGACTCCCTTTAGGCCACAAAGTGGGCTCCAAGAGGTGCCCGTCGTGACTCGAAAGGAGAGCAGAGTCCTTTGCTTCCCTTAGACATGAGGCCTGACTCCCTGGGTGAGTCTGGAATGCAAACCTGAGATCCCTGTGGCCCTTGGAGAGGAACATTAGGTCCTGTACACAAGCCTAGATGAGGTCTCCTTTGCCCTGCAGTGACTCGAGCGCAACCCACAGCTCTCCCTCGCAACTCGAATGGATGATTGGACTTCCCTGGCCCAACACAAGAGGAAGCCTGAAATCCCCGTCGTAACTCGAGAATCCCGCCGCAACTCGAGAAAAACCACGTGGCTCCCCCGTCATCGCAAGATGAGGCCCTTGGCCGCTACAGCGTATCAAGAGAAGTCCCACGTTCCATCCTGAAGTACAAAACGGTACTTGGCACCCTTGATGCGACCCCCAAAGTTCCCTGACATACCGGTCTCACTCGAGGGAAACACCAAAGTTCACGGCACCACTTCCTGTGAGCCTCTTCACCCCTCCTGATCGCGACAGAAGGGTCGATTCCCATGTTTTGTCTGCAAGGGGTTCCCGACGTTCCCCGCGAACCTCCGGATGAGGCCGGTCTCATGAGGAAATTCGAAAAGTAGCCTCATGGTTGGTGCCATATGCTGAAAGATCCCGAATTCCCGGTCCACTCTAGATAAGAACCTGACGCCCGGACATCTCTTCCAAGGCAACCCTGTGGATGAAGGCACAACACGAAGGGACACTGACATCCCCATGCATCGTCTGGAAAAACCCGCAGGTTCCACTCACAGCTCCAAATGTGGACTGTCACCTCGTGAACAACTCGAGAGGCAAGTGAAGTTGCATTCCTTCACACAAGACGAGTTCTTACTCTCCTGTCCCAACTCTTCAGGGACCCTGCAATTGGAGTCAGAAATGGAGAGGAACCCTGAGGTTCCTGCCTCAACTAGAGAAGAGGCCCTCTTCCATTGAACCAAACTCAGTGGTGTCCCGAGAGGCCCCTCCCAACACCACAGTATCCCTGAATTCTCAGAGGCTCCCTGAGAAGCTACCTGAGGTCACTGGCACAAGTCGAGGGAACCCAGAGTTTCCTGAAGTAACTCGAGAAAGACTTGGAGAGTCCTTTTTCAACGTCTCTTGATGCCCGATTCCCCTACCATGACTCCAGAGCAAGGATGCGCTCCCCTCGCCACAAGCAGGAAAACTGACTTCCCTAGTACCACACAAGAGGCTCCCTGAGTACCGCATCGTACCTCGTGAGAAAACCCACACTGGCGCCGCAGTTCGAGAAAAACCACAAGATGCCCCCGTCAAGGAGAGATGGGGGCCTTCTTTTCCTGCCTGACCTGGAGAGCAATTCCTGGTCCTCTCTCCAAACTTCACAGGAGTATTGGCTCCCTTTAGGCCACTCAGTTGGGTCCAAGAAATACCCGGTGCGACTCGAGAGGAGAGCGGAGTCCTTTGCTTCCCTGGAGACGAGGCCTGACTCCCCGGGTGAGTTTGGAATGCAACCCCGAGATCCCTGTCGCCCCTGGAGTGGAACATTTTGTCCTAGACACAAGCCTAGATGAGGTCTATTTTGCCCTACAGTGACTCGAGAGCAACCTCCATCTCTCCCTCACAATTTGAATGGAAGATTGGTCTTCCCACGGTCAACACAAGAGGAAGTCTAAATTTCCCATCGTAATTCGAGAATTCAGCCTCAAGTCTTAAAAACCATGTGGTTCCCCCTTCATCGCAATATGAGGCCCTTGCCAGCTAGAGTCTCAAGAGAAGTCCCACGTTCCATCTTAAAGTTGGAAATGCTACTTGGCACCCTTGATGCGACCCCAAAGTTCCCCAACATACCGGTCTTACTCCAGGGGAACACCGAAGTTCCCGGTGTCTCCAATGAAGTCCCATGTTCCGTCCTTAAGTGCGAAACGGTACATGACACCCTTGATGCGACCGCAAAAGTTCCCCGACACGCTGGGTTCCCTCGAGGGGAACACCGAGGGTCCCGGCACCACTTCATCTGAGCCCCTTCTCCCTTCCTGATCGTGACAGGAGAGTCGATTCCCTTGCGTGGTCTGGAAGGGGTTCCCGGCCTTCCTGGCGCACCTCAGGATGAGGCCGGTCTCAGGAGGAAATTCGAGAGTAGCCACGTGTGAGGTGCCACGTGCCGAACGACCCCGATTTTCCGGTCCGCTCTAGATAAGAACCCGATGCCCGGACACCTCTTCGAAGGCAACCCTGTGGGTGAAGGCACAACACGAAGGGGCACTGACACCCCCGTGCATCATCCGGAAAAACCCGCAGGGTCTACATACAGCTCGACAAGGGGCCTGAGACTCCCGGAACAACTCGAGAGGCAACCAGAATTCCATTCCTCAGACAAGACGAGGCATGACTCTCCTGTCCCAACACTGCAGGGACCGTGCAGTCGGAGTCCGAAACCGAGAGGAAGCCTGAGGTTCCTGCCTCCCCTCGAGATGAGGCCCTCTTCCATTGCGCCGAACACAGCAGAGTCCCGAGAGGCCCTGCCAACTACACAGCATCCCTCACCTCTCAGAGGCACCCTGGGAAGTTCCCTAAGGTCCCCTGCAGAAGTTGAGGGAAACGAGGGTTTCCCGCCGCCACCCGAGAAAGACCTCGAGAGTCCTTCTTCAACGCCTCTTGAGGACCTAGCCACTTCCCATGACTCGAGAGTGATGACCAGCTCCCCCTCGCCATGTGCATGGAGACCTGACTTCCCTGGCGCCGCACAAGAGGCTCCCTGAGGTCCTCGTCGTGCCTCGTGAGAAAACCCCCATGGGCGCAGCAGCCTGAGGAAACCCATGAGACGCCCCCGTCATCGCGAGATGAGGGCCTTCTTTTCCTGCCTGGCCTGGAGAGCAATCCCGAGTCCTCTCTCCAAACTGAAGAGGAGGCTCGACACCCTTGAGTCCACTCAGTGGGCTCCAAGAGATCCGTGTCGCGACTTGAGAGGAAAGCGGAGTCCTTTGCTTCCCCTCCAGGCGAGTCCTGACTCCCCGGGGGAGTCTGGAATGGAAACCCGGGATCCCTGTCTTCCCTTGAGAGGAATATTAGGTCCTGGACACACGCCTCGATGAGGTCTCTTTGGCCCTGTAGTGACTCGAGCAGAACCCCCAGCTTTCCATCGCAACTCGAATTGAAGATTGGGCTTCCCAGGGCCAACCCAAGAGAGACCTGAAATTCCTGTCGTTTTCGAGAATCCCGATGCAACTCAAGAAAAACGACGTGGTTCCAACGTCTTCACAGGATGAGGCCCTTGCCCGCTACAGCGTCTCCAGGGAAGTCCCATGTTCCGTCCTGAAGTGGGAAACGGTACTTGGCTCCCTTGATGCGACCCCTAAAGTTCCCTGAAACGCCGGGTTCCCTCGAGTGGAACACCGAGGGTCCCGGCACCACTTCATCTGAGCCCCATCTCCCCTCCTGATCGCAACAGGAGAATCGATTCCCCTACTTTGTGTGGAAGGGGTTCCCGGCCTTCCCGGCGCACCTCAGGATGATGCTGGTCTCACGAGGAAATTCGAGATGAGCCACGTGGGTGGTGCCACATGCAGAATGACCCCGATTTCCCGGTCCGCTCTTGAAATGAACCCGATGCGCGGACACCTCTTTGAAGGCAACCCTGTGGGGGAAGGCACAAAACGAAGGGGCACTGACACCCCCATGCATCTTCTGGAAACACCCGCAGGTTCCACATTCAGCTTGTCAAGGGCCCTGAGACCCCCTGAACAACTCGAGAGGCAAGCAGAGTTCCGTTACTCAGACAAGACGAGGCCTGACTCTCCTGTCCCAACTCTGCAGGGACCCTGCGGTCGGAGTCAGAAATGGAGAGGAAGCCTGAGGTTGCTGCCTCCAATCGAGATGAGGCCCTCTTTCATTTCGTCAAACCTAGTGGAGTCCCGAGAGGCCCCTCTAACTCCTCAGTATCCCTCACCTCTCAGAGGCACCTGGGAAGTTCCCTAAGGTCCCCTGTAGAAGTCGAGGGAAACGAGTGTTTCCCGCCCCAACCCAAGAAAGACCTTGAGAGTCCTTCTTAAATGCCTCTTGAGGCCCTAGTCCCTCCCATGACTCGAGAGCAATGACGCGATCTGCCTGGCCACACGCATGGAGTCAGGCTTCTCTGGCGCCGCACGAGAGGATCCCTGAACTCCCCATCATATCTCGTGAGAAACCCCACACTGGCTCCGCAGCTGGAGAAAACCCATGAGACGCCCCCATCATCACGAGAGGAGGGCCATCTTTAACTGCATGGTATGCAGATCAAGCGTGAACCTTCTGTCCAAGCTACACAGGACGCTTGACTCCCTTTAGGCCACTCATTGGGCTCCAAGAGTTACGTGTCGCGACTCGAGAGGATAGTGGAGTCCTTTGCTTCCACTCGAGACGAGGTGTGACCCACCGGGTGAGACTGGAATGCGACCCCGATATCCCTGTCGCCCCTGGAGAGGAACATTACGTCCTGGACCCAAGCCTAGATGAGGACTCTTTGCCCTGAAGTGACTCGAGAGCAACCCCTAGCTCTCTCTGACAAGTTGAATGGAAGATTGGACTTCCTGGGCCAACACAAGAGGAAGCCTGAATTCCCCGTTGTAACTCGAGAATCCCGCCTCAACTCGAGAAAAACCACGTGTTTCCCTCGTCATCGCAATATGAGGCCCTTGCCCGCTACAGCATCTCCAGAGAATTCCCACGTTCCGTCTTGAAGTGCGAAACTGTACTTGGCACCCTTGATGCGACCTCAAAAGTGCCGTGACATACAGGTCTCACTCGAGGGGACCACCGAGGTTCCCGGCACCACTTCATCTGAGCCCCTTCTCCCCTTCTGATCGCGAGCGGTGGGTCGATTCCCCTGCTTTGTCTGCAAGGGGTTCCCGACCTTCCCGGCGCACCTCAGGATGAGGCCGGTCTCCCGAGGAAATTCGAGACGTAGCCTCGTGGGTGGTACCACATGCTGAAAGACCCCAATTTTCCGGTACGCTCTTGAAAAGAACCCGATGCCCGGAAACCTCTTTGAAGGCAACCCTGTGGATGAAGGCACAACACGAAGGGGCACTGACACCCCCGTGCATCGTCCGGAAAAACCCGCAGGTTCCACACTCAGCTCAACAAGTGGCCTGTCACTCCGTGAACAACTCGAAAGGCAAGGGGAAATCCATTCCTCCACAGAAGACGAGGCGTGACTCTCTTCTCCATACTCTGCAGGTACCCTGCGACCCGAGTCAGAAATGGAGAGGACCCCTGACGTTCCTGCCTCCATTCGAGATGAGGCCCTCTTCGATTGCACCAAACCCAGTTGAGAAACGAAAGGCCCCTCCCAAATCCACAGTGTCCCTGACTTCTCAGAGGCACCCTTAGAAGTTGCCTGAGGTCACCGACACAAATCAAGGGAACCCAGGGTTCCCTGCCGCAACCCGAGAAAGACCTCGAGAGTCCTTCTTCAATGCGTCTTGAGGCCCGATTCGCCTACTATGACTCGAGAGCAATCACGCACTCCCCTTCACCACACGCACGGAGACCTGACGTCCCTAGCACCACACGAGAGGCTCTCTGAGCTCCCCGTTGTACCTCGTGAGAAATCTGATACTTGCGCCGCAGCTGGAGAAAACCAACGAGATGCCCCCGTCATCGCGAGATGAGGGCCTTTTTTCCTGCATGGCCAGGAAAACAATCCCGAGTCATCTCTCCAAACTACATAGGAGGCTTCACTCCCTTTACGCCACGCAGTGGGCTCCAAGAGATACCCGTCGTGACTCGACAGGAGAACGGAGTCCTTTTTTTCCCCTCAAGACGAGGCCTGACTCTCCGGGTGAGTCGAGAATGCAACCCTGAGATCCCTGTTGGCCCAGTAGTGGAACACTAGGTCCTGGACACAAGCGTAGATGAGGTCTATTTTGCCCTGCAGTGACTGGAGAGCAATCCCCAGTTCTAACTTGCAACTCGAATGGAATACTGGATTTTCCTGGTGCCACACAAGAGGCTCCCTGAGATCCCCGTGGTACTTCATGAGACACCCCACACTGGCGCCGCAGCTCGAGAAAACCCACGAGACGCCACCGTCATCTCGAGATGAGGGCCTTCTTTTCCTGCATGGCCTGGAGTCCAATCCCGAGTCCTCTCTCCAAACTCCACAGGAGGCTTGACTCCCTTTAGTACACACAGTGGGCTCCAAGAGATACCCATCGCGACTCGAGACGAGAGCGGAATTCTTTGCTTACCCTCGAGGTGAGAACTGACTCCCCGGATGAGTCTGGAATGCAAACCCGAGATCCCTGTCGCCCCTGGAGAGCAACGTTAGATCCTGGACACAAGCCTAGATTAGGTCTCTTTTGCCCTGCAGTGACTCTAGCGCAATCCCCAGCTCCCCCTCGCAACCCGAATGGAAGATTGGATTTCAAGGCCAACAAGAGGAAGCCTAAATTCCCGGTCATAACTCGAGAATCCCGCCGCAACTCGAGCAAAACCACGTGGTTCTCCCGTCATCGCAAGATGAGGCCCTTGCCCGCTACAGCGTTTCAAAAGATGTCCCAGGTTCCGTCTTGAAATGCGAAACGGTACTTGGCACCCTTGATGCGACCCCAAAAGTCCCCCAACACGCCGGTCTCACTCAAGGGGAACACCGAGGTTCCCGGCACCACTTCATTTAAGCCCCTTCTCCCCTCCTGATCGTGACCGGTGGGTCGATTCCCCTGCTTTGTCTGCAAGGGGGCCCGACCTTCCCTGCACAACTCAGGATGAGGCCGGTCTCATGGGGAAATTCGATACGTAGCTTTGTGGGTGGTGCCACTTGCTGAAAGACTCCAATTTGCCGGTCCGCTCTTGATAAGAATCCGAAGCTCGGACACCTCTTGGAAGGCAGCCTTGAGTATGAAGGTACAACACGAAGGGGCACTAACACACCTGTGCATCATCCGGAAAAACGGGCAGGTTACACACACAGCTCGACAAGTGGCCTGTCACCTCGAGAACAACTCGAGAGGCAAGAGGAGTCCCATCCTCCAGAAAAGACGAGGCCTGACTCTCCTGTACCAACATGCAGGGACCTTGCGATCTGAGTCAGAAATGGAGAGGAACACTGAGGTTCCTGCTTCAACTGGAGATGAGTCCCTCTTACATTCCACCAAATGCAGAGGAGTCTCGAGAGGCCCCTCCAAACTTCACAGTATCCCTGACTTCTCAGAGGCACTCTGAGAAGCTCCCTGAGGTCGCAGGCACAAGTCAAGGGAACCCTGGGTTTTATGCAGTGACCCGAGAAAGACCTCGAGAGTCCTTCTTCAACCCGTCTTGAGGCCCGATTACCCTACCATGACTCGAGAGCAATGACGAGCTCCCCCTAGCCATCTCATGGGGACCTGACTTCCCTGGCGCCACACGAGAGGCTCCCTGAGCTCCCTCTCGTACCTCGTCAGAAACCCGGCACTAGCGCAGCAGTCTAGAAAACCCACGAGACGCCGCCATCATCGCGAGATGAGGGCCTTCTTTTCCTGCATGGCCTGGAGAGGAATCCCGAGTCCTCTATCAAAACACTACAGGAGGCTTGACTCCCTTTAGGGCACACAGTGGGCTCCAAGAGATACCCATCGCGACTCAAAAGGACAGCGGAGTTCTTTGCTTCCCCTCGAGACGAGGCCTGATTCCCCGGGTGAGTCTGGTATGCAACCCCAAGATCCCTGTCTCCCCTAGGGACGAGCATTAAGTCCTGGACACAAGCCTAGATGAGGTCTATTTTGCCCTGCAGTGACTCAAGAGCAATCCCCAGCTCTCCCTTTAAACTCGAATGGAAGATAGGACTTCCCTGGCTCAACACATGAGGAAGACTGTATTCCCCGTCGAAACTCGAGAATCCCGCCACAACTCGAGAAACGCCACGTGGTTCCCCCGTCATCCCAAGATGAGGCCCTTGCCCCCTACAGCGTCTCAAGAGAAGTCCCACGTTCCGTCTTGAAGTGCGAAACGGTATTGGCACCCTTGATGCGCCCTCAAAAGTTCCTCGACACACCAGTCTGACTCGAGGAGAACACCGAGGTTCCCGGCACCACTACATCTGGGCCCCTTCTCCCCTCCTGATCGCGACAGGAGGGTCGATTCCCCTGTTTTGTCTTGAAGGGGTTCCCACCTTTCCCAGTGCATCTCAGGATGAGGCCGGTCTCACGAGGATATTCGAGACATAGCCACGTGGATGGTGACACATGCCGAAAGACCCCGATTTCCCGGTCTGCTCTTGATAAGATCCCAATGCCCGGACACCTCTTTGAAGATAACCCTTTTGATGAAGGCACAACACTTAGGGGCACTGACACCCCTGGGTATCGTCCGGAGAAACCCGCAGGTACCACACACAGCTCGAGAAGTGACCTGTCACCCCGTGAACAACTGGAGAGGCAAGCAGAGTTCCATTCCTCCACACAAGACGAGGCCTGACTCTCCTGTTCGAACTCTGCAGCGAAACTGCGATCCGAGTCAGATCTGGCCCAGGGGAAGTCAGGAGAGGAAACATGAGTTTCCTGCCTCCACTCGAGATGAGGCCCTCTTCCATTGCACCGAACCCAGTGGAGTCCCGAGAGGCCCCTCCCAACTGCACAGTATCCCTGACTTCTCAGAGGCACCCTTAGACCTTCCTGAGATCACCGGCACAAGTCGAGGGAACCAAGGGTTTCCTGCCCCAACCCGTAAAAGACCTCGAGAGTCCTTCTTCAACGCGTCTTGAGGTGCGATTCCCCTACCATGACTCGAGAGCAATGACGCGCTCCCCCTAGCCACGCGCATAGAAACCTGACTTCCCTGGCGCCACAGGAGAGGCTCCCTGAGCTCCCCATTATACCTCGTGAGCAACACCACACTGGAGCCGCAGCTCGAGAATACCCACGAGACGCCCCAGTCCTCATGAGATGAGGGCCTTCTTTTGCTGTATGGCCTGGAGAGCAATCCTGAGTCCTCTCTCCAAACACCACAGGAGGCTTGACTCATTTTAG